>NC_059104.1:141745414-142061526 GCF_020740685.1 Jaculus jaculus
CTTTATTTTCAACTCTTCAATTGAATGACATTTCAATCCTAGAACATTTAGAGTAAGTGTTCCAGTGATCCAAGCAGAGGAGATTGTTTTTTTAGACAGAAATGGACTGAAAAAAAGCAGAAACAAAAATGCAAAAATAAAAAGGTATATGAAATTTTTCAAAGTCACTTTCCCTGTAGAGTTAAGACAGGGAGGCATGTGCAGATCAAGCTAATTAGAAAAAGGATAATCTTTGCAAAGGCTAAGCCAGGGAACATGGTGAACTACATGAATTCTTTCAGAGTTTCTTTCCCTGTAGGACCAGGGCAGGGAGAAAGCACAATAGACATGCAGGTGGGTTAATGTCAGATCGCTTGAGATGGACATTTGTGCGTAGTGCTAATGCAGAGGGAAGAAACTTCATTGTCATTCCTTTAGTATGGCTTGTTTGGGAAAGTTGCCTATTGTTTCTAATCCTGACTTGTTTTAACATCAGGTTAAATAGCTTGATTTCACATTGGCCATGAGGAATCTTAGGAGTGTCTCCATATTGATTCTTTGATACAGGAGCTTAATCCAAAGAAATGGCCTCCTGTAATTTTTATGTAACAAGGATTTTCTAAAAAGTGGTAAGAGTTAAGAGAAAACATTAATGATGGCCTATCACTTTCCACAAATGTTATCCTTCACTCTTCAAAATGGCATTTATTTTTCAGTTGAGCAGAGCTACTATTATCTTTACCAAACTGTCTTCAGTAGACAAAAGGACTACTTCCTGATCAAAATAAGACATAGGAGGTGTAGATTTCACAAAATTGAATTGCCAGGTATTAAGGAAATATGAGATGCTAATTCACTTTCTTTCTGATTTATCTATAAAATTATAATGACAGAAGGAATAAAGGAAAGTACATGTGCCCCTAAACACAGTGTTCTTGTATATGAGCCATAAGAAGAACCCTTGGAAACTTCAGAAGCTCTTCCCAGAAATTCAAAGTGTTCATTCTCTTTAGATTAGACCTAGAACACTGAATACCAGTCTAAATTTAAAAGAGAGATCTGGGACCTCCAAGAGAAGTGATAACAGTTTACATTAGCTACATGAACTTACAGATGCCTTCAACAGTGATAACTTTGACAAGCCATGGTTTTCCAGAAATATTCATGTGAAAAATTTGGGGCTTTTAAGAAAATTTGAATTTTTATTTTAAGACTGGGTAGGCTATGTTTGGTTTTTTTTTAATTATTTCAAGTGTTTCAATATGAATGCAAATCCAGATGAAGAATCACCTTGAGGGAACAGGAAGGTTTGGCTTTAACTGTGGAGTTCTTACAACCAACTTCAACTATTCAGGAAGGCAATGTAGGAGTCTTCTACAAGATTTGTGAGTACCACAGTTAGTCTAAAGGTACTCTAGTTTGGCTTGATCTACATATCTACAGCTTTGGGCTCTTTCTGTCACTGAACTCAGATAAGCAGCGTCTTCTCCCCAAAGACCACAGGGTATTTACAGAGGATCCAAGTTACACACAGCTCTGTAGGACTGTTTATTGTTTTGTTTGGCTTTCCTATTGGGCTTTTCCCATGTCTACATGTGCACATGTGTGCATGTCTGTATGCTCATATGTGTGTGATGTGCATGTGTATATGTGATTATACATGTACACTGTGGGCAAAGGAATGCCAGGTGCCTTCCTCAATTGCTCTCCACCTTATTTTTTTTTTTTTTTTTGAGGCAAATCCAACAGACTGACCTTTTTGTTTAACGTGTGTGTGACAGAGAGTTGGTGCAACAGGGCCTCCAGCCACTGCAGTTGAATTCCAGATATATGTGCCACCTTTTGCACATGTGCAACACTTGCATCACTTTGTGTGTCTGCCTTACATGGTACCTGGAGAGTCAAACATGGGTCCTTAGGCTTTGCATGCAAGCGCCTTAACTGCTAAGCCATCTCTCCAGCCCTCAAATTTATTTTTTGAGACAGGATCTTTCACTGAATCTGATCCCACTTTTGTACGTAGACTAGCTAGGCTGTAAGCCCCAGATACTTTCTTGTCTCTGTCTCCTCTCTTCCCTTTTCTTGCCTCCTGCCCCCTTACTGATACCTTGTAGGTTGGCCCTAGCAATCCAAACTCCCATCATACTGCTTATATGGCAAGCACTTTAGTCTTGATCATCTGTTGAGTTGTTTGGTTCATGAGTCAAGAAAATGGATGCATTGAAATAAAAGTCTGTTTCATTGACCACCAACGCCAAATACCTCTGGAGTAGCAGTCATGTTGATCACAAACCCCTCATAAAGAAAAAAAAAATGCTTTTTCTCTGCATGAGTCAACATAAGATTTTCCCCACTATTATTTCCTTCTTATTGCCTATGTCTAAGAGAAACTAGTCAGCTAAATACAACCAGCAGGGCAATTACATTTTAAAAGTCTCAGAATCTAAACTCCTGGTAACCTTACACCTCCTACTACTGACCTCCTGGGGAGGAAATTGGTATCCTCTGCTTTTAGAGGAAGTGAATTGTGGCCCAGAGGCCCTGGGTCACAAGCTGACATTCCATTCCTTGTTTGTGTGAAAATGGCTCCCTTTTTTTATTGACTTGCTATTGACATTAGTGGGCAGTGATTTCATTGACCTAAAATGAAGTCGTCAGAATTCTCTTTTCAAGAGGAAAATGATTAAAAACTATGTTGGAATTATGATCAATAAAAAAGATAGAAGTCCTACTGCTGACTGCTCACATGTGGCCTAGCCTGCTATTAGAGATTTCATTAAAATGTTAATAAGAATATGCCTCCTGCATTTAAAATATTTATAGTCTTTCTACTTTTGTGTGTTTGTGGGTGTTCACATGCCACAGTGAACATGAGGTCAGAAGACGACCTCCGGGTGTTGGTTCTGTCCTTCCCCTTTGTTTAAGACAGGGTCTCTTTTGTTTCCCTCTGGGAAGGCCAGACTAGCTACAAGCTTCACGATTCTTCAGGACTCCCTAGCCCCAACCATCATCAACAGATTCAGCTTACGGAAGAAACAGTGTTTAAAGTGGCTGTAGTTCCAGAGGGCAGAGTCCACTCTGGCAAGGAAGGCATGGCAGGAGCAGGAAGCTGCCATCGCACAAGCACGGGAAACAGAGAGGGAAAATTATACACTCGAGGCTCTATAAACTTCCAAAACAGTATCACTTTTGACAGAGATCAATTGTTAAAACATATGAGCCTATCAGGAGCATTTGCATTCAAACCACCTTGCCATTTTGTGTCTTCCTTTGTATGTTTGCTGTAGATCCAAACCGTAGCCAGTAGTTCTATAGCTGACCTCTGAGCCATTTCCCCAGACTTACAGTTCTTTAATAGTTCAACCCTCGGCCTGAGGACAATGGAATTAAGGGATTGTCTGTAGAAGGTTGTCTATTACAACTACAGATATTTTTCATATGATATTTTTCTACCCAGTTGTTTTTCTATATTGATGAAGTCTTTATCTTTATTCATGATTCAGTTTAAAAAATTTACACAATTCTCTCCCATCATGCTCCTTTGTCTCCCTTCCCCTTTCCCTTGCCCCTGCACTTAATCTCTTCTTCTTTCCAACTATTCTCTCTTCTGTTTTGATCTCCCTCTCCCCCCTCCTCTCTCTCTCTCCTCCTTTGTTCATGTGAAGATGTTAATGAACTCAATCTTATTCAGGTCTTCTTCAAGTAATGACAAGCACTCTGAGGTCATAAGTACAACAACCCCTTTGTGCCTAGAGGACTGTTCCAAAACACCCCTCTCCATGCTTTGGCTCTTACATGCTTCATGCCACCTCTTCTACTATGGTCTCTAAGTTTGTAGGGTGTAATATAGATGTCTCACTTAGTGCTGAACACTCAACTATCAGGTCTTCTCAGCATTTTGACCAGTTCTGAGTCTCTATAGTAGTTACCATCTTCTGAAAAGAGAAACTTCTCTAACCACAAGTGAGAGTAAACTAGATATTAGATAAACCTAAGTATCTAGAGGGCAATTTAATGGGCATCACAATCCACATAGCCAAACAATAGTAGTAACTTCCTATCTAGGGGCTCCAGACCTTCACAGCCACAGGCTTTTCACTGGGTTTTCAGGTCCAGGCATGAATTCCCTTGCACAGGGTGGTCCTCAAGTCCAATCAGAGAACAGTTATTTATCGCAATAACAGACCTGGCACTATTGCACCAGTGGGCATATTTTACCTGTCTGGTTTGCAGGGTCCACTTCTGATTAAGACTGCTGATGAGTTTTCTCCTCTCGCAGGACTCACATCACTGTTAATCTCTATGACACGTATCTTCTTACGGCCATATTCTCTGGCACTGGCTTCCAAGAGCTGATTTTTATTCCTTTATCTGGGAACTTTTTGAGAATATTGGTCTGGACAGCTTACTTCTCCCTACCTAGGATGAAAGAAGAAAACCTAAAAAAAAAAAAAGTAGAGGCCTTCGCTATCACAATTCTAGTAAGTGCCATGAAGGCTCTTGGAGAGAAAGTCACCAACAGGTTTACCCAGCAGTGGACCCTGAGAGCTGCACAAATGACCATCCAGGCAAGATGTGCCCACTGGTTCAATAGTGCCACGAGTGTCTTTAGGGCAATCAGGTAATCAGTTTCTTGCTGATTGGATTTGAGCTCTGTTCTACAGGAGGAAATTTATGCCTAGTATTGAAAACCTAAATCAAAAGCCTATGGTTAGGAAGGCTATAGTCCCTAACAGCAAAGCTACTACTGTTGTTGGCTAAGTGGACATGTTGTGCCCATCAAACCATTCGCTAAATATTAATGTTTATACCCCTAGGTTAGTACTGCTTTCACCTTTTAAGCTTCTTTTTGCAGTTGCTGATGACTACTGGGGAGACTCAAAACTGGTCAAAGTGCTGGGAATAAGTGACAGTTGAGTGCTCAGCACTAAATAGACATCTACATACCACCTTAGAGGCTCAAGGAGCCTTGCAGAAGTGCGCCAAGAGGGTGGGGAGGAGTGCTGCAGAATGCTGTCTTCCAGACAAGTGGCCATTACATTCACGACTCCACAGCAAAGAGCTGCTCCTGCTGCCATATCTTCACGGCCACGATGGTCCTGAAATAGGGAAGCAGGATAAATCCTTCCTCCTTCAAGTTGTGTCTTTTCAGATATTTGGCCATAATGATGGAAAGACTAATACAGTTGGATACATTTCCATAATGTAAGCATTTATTGAATAACTATATAGTCACAAGTTTTATCAATTTCATTGACTTTCGGTCACCAAGTATTCTTGATGGATTTTTCTCGGCACTCATGGCCATTGGCAAACAAATCATTTCATTCTATTTTAATACTGTTACTAGTATTAATTTTCAATATATATTGCATGCATGAAATGATACAGGTTACAGAATAGCTAACATAAATTGGCTACAAAATTCAAAGAGGCCTACTGAAAGCAAGGACAGGGGTAGAAAGTAGAAAGAGAATGACCATAGGTGGTTACATAGAAACATAACAAAGCCAAGCACTGAGCTTCTCTGTCAAAGCACAGTTGGTTCAAGGTATAGTTGGTCCAGACTGAAAGAAGTTAGTTTGTGTAGGGCACTTAAGGCAGGAAACCTTGCTGAGCTTAAGCTCCAGGGATGCACATTGCTTGTGTATCCCATGAAGTAAACCCTACACGGCCTGATGACATCAGGTGTTCCTTCTTTTATACGATCCAGGAAACACAGTTGCATCCTTTATTAGTCTGGTATTCAATAAACTGACAGAGTCTGGTTTTTCTGTTATATATTTTTTAACTAAGAAGAAACTTTATACAGATACACCATGTGTAGGTACCAAATTTTCCTCCTTCCTGCCCCCACTCCACTGAGGGCCCTCCATAGTGGGATTGTTGGTACTTACCATGGATTGTGGGTTACAAGTTGTGAGAGCAGCAGTTAGTCATTGTGCTGGGGGCAATGTTTCTGTATATGCCATCCCACACTGTGGCTCTTAAATTCTTCCTGCCCCTCTTCCGCAAACTTCCCTGAACCTTGGCAGGTGTGCTCTAAGTCTACTTTAGTGTTGAGCTCTCAGCAGCTACAGGTTTTCTGTTTTGGTGCATTTTGAGTATCCTCAATGTCTGTCTCAATCACCCTGGTGCAGGTTGTCAGAGTTTCCAGGGAAGCAGCACCCTTGCTCATCTTGCCAATTCCTCTGTGATTTCACCTGTACCCTAGCTGCTGTGTAAGGGGTGGTTCGTCTCCTGCCAGTGATTCAGACATATATTCTCTGGCTGACAGATTTTGGTTGTCTTCCATTCTTGCTGCTATCTGAAAAAGAAAAACAGATTCTCCAATGGGGAATGATATCAGGTGTTAAAAGGGATAAGCACTGTTTATTTAGAGAGATTTTGATGGGCATAGCCTCACTTTTGGAGCTTCTGATTAAATTCCATAATCTTGGTCTCCATAGGATTCTGACTTGGTTCCCTGTTTCAATTATGGGCTTCTTTCCACTGAGAGGATCTCATAACCAATCAGTGAGCCATTGGTCACCCACCTAGGCTTGGTGCTACTATTACACAAGTGTGTACATCGTGTCAGGCTGGTTATTTTCATACAGCAGTGTCCCCTCCTTGCTCACATGTTGTTGATCATTTTCCCCCAGCAGCTCTTGTAGCACTTTTCAGCACTACATGGTTTAACCATCTGGGAACTGTCTTCCTTCCAGATTCAGGCAAATCTCTTAATGATCTGCGTGGTGTCTTCAGCAATAGAGACTGACCTTTTAACTCAGGTAGGAAATGAAGTGCTGTGGCCAAAGCCTGTCTTGTTTTGTGACCGTTGTAAGTCTCTTCAATCAACAGCTCAATGTGGGTTGTAACCAATTCCTTATACTGGGAGTTACAAGCCAGAGACAAATGTTTTAGGGTTAGGCTTCATTCCACCCCCTCTAGGGCCCTTACCAGATGATTCCCTCCATGCTCCTGTTGAGGATGCTATCTTTTAGTCTGCTGTCCAGGAGGAAAGTTTCTAATGTACCAACTCATTTTGGGTTTGGTTTTGTGTATATCTCCCTACCCTCCATTACCATCTCACCAAACCCTTTCCTCCTTCTTATCTCTCCCACAAGTTATTTGTCAAGTATGCCTGAAAAGCAAGATATTCCAGTGTAGGAGCCACATATGAGGAAGAACATACAGTGTTGGTCTATGTTTTGGTGAGTTTTAGTATGATCTGTTCCAAGTCCATATATTTTCCTAAAAATTTCATTGTATCATTTCTCCTTATTGCTGAATAAAATTCAGTTGTGTAGTAGATTTTCTATCTTTATCCTTTTTATCTTCCTTCTTCCAGAGGTACCACAACAAAATGTTACATTATTTTTCCTCTGGCAGATGAAAATATATGTATACATATTCTTTTTATCAGGTGAATGGTAGCACATAATTTTCATACTTAGGCTTCCTACTTTTTGCTATATTTCCAATGACCTGGAATAAATTCTTAGTAATAGTTCTCTAATTAACAGCTCAATGTGGATTGCAACCAATTTCTGGCACTAGGAGTTACAGGCCAGAGCCAAATGTTTTATGGGCCGTTATTACCCAACAATCCCTATATACTCCTGCTGAGGATTGTATCATTTAGTCTGCTATCCAGGATAAAATTTTCTATGGCATAAATTCATTTTGGATTTAATTATGTGTCTTTCCCCCACTGTCCTATTCCCCTTCCCAGACAAAGTTACATCCCTATTTTCTAACCATGAAGTTGCTTGTCAGGTATGGCTGTAAATCAAGGTGTTCCAGTTTAGGAACCATAGATGAGGAAGAACTTGTGGTGTCTGCCTTTCTGCACTTGTGAGAGCTTGGGATGATTGTTCGTTGCCCTTCTATCTTACTACAGATTTTATTGTATCATGTTTCCCTACTGCTATGTACAATGCCATTGTATATATGTACGCATCTTTATTATCTATCTGAGTTTATTCCAGTTGTTAGCTATTGTGAACTGAGCAGCTATAAACATGATTGATCAAATATCTCTGCAGTGAAGTTTAGAACCTTTAGGGTAGATGCCCAATAGAGGAATAGCTTCTTCAGTCGGTAGCTCTATTTTCATCTTTTTCTAGGAGTCTCCATATTGATTTCCATAGTAGTTTGCAAGTATGCACTCCCACCACCAGTAAATGAGGGTTCCTCTTTCCCCACATCCTCAACAATATTTATTGTCAGTTGATTTTTTTAATGATTGGAATCCTGACTAGAGTAAGGTGGAATCTCATAGTTGTTTTAATTTTCATTTCCTTGATGGTTAAGGATGTTGAACATTTTAAGTGACTATAAAGCCATTTGTATTTCTTCTATTGGAGAACTCCCTAATCAATTTTCTGTCCAATTTTTAGAGTGGGTTGTTTGATGTTTATATTGTTTAGTGTTTTGAGTTCTTTGTAGATTTTAGACATTAGGCCTCTGTCAGTGGTATAGCTGGTGATGATTTTTTCACATTCTGTGGACAGTATGTTGGCTTGCTTGTACAAAAAAACCAGATTTATGGCTTGTTTGTACAAAAGCTTTTAAGCTTCCTGAGATCCCACTGGTTGAGTGATAATTTCCTAGGTTACTGGGGTATTATCTAAGAAGTCTTTCCCCACTCCTATATCATGAAGAGTTCTTCCTAGTATTTCTTCTAGGCAATTAAGAGTTTCAGGTCTTGTGTTGAAGTCTTTAATCCAGTTGGACTTGATTTTTGTGCATGATGAGAGTAGAGGGTCTACTTTCATTTTTCCTCATGTGATTATCCAATTTGACCAGCACCATTTGTTGAAGGTGCTGTTCTTTCTCCAATGAATATTGTTGGCGCCTTTGTCAAAGACGAAGTAGTTGTCATTGCTTGAATTAAGGGCTGAGTCTTCTTTTATGTTCCATTGGTCTATATGTCTGGTTTTTATGCTAATACAATACTGTTTTGTTACTATTTCTTTGTAGTATGGCTTGAGATTGGGTATGGTGATACCTCCAGAGATGTTTCTTTTGCTGAGGATATTTTTGGACATCCAAAGCCTTTTGCCATTCCATATAAATTTTGAGATTATTTTTTCTATCTCTGTGAAGAATGATGCTAGGATTTTATTGATATTCCATTGAATCTGTATATTGCTTTTGGTAGAATTGCCATTTTTACAATATTCATTCTACCTATCCTGGAACATGTAAAGTCTTTCCATCTTTTCATGTACTCCTCAATTTCTTCCTTGTTTATTTTTATGTTTTCAGTATGTAAGTCCTTCACTCTCTTGGTTACAATTATTCTAGGTATTTAAATTTTCTGGCTATTAAAAATGGAACAGCCTCACTGATTTCTTTCTCTGTATACTTGTGTTTCACCTACAGGAAGGGTACTGATTTGTGTGTGTTGGTTTTGTTCCCTGAAACTTTGCTGAAGGAATTTATCACATTTGGGGATTTTATGGCAGAGTCTTTTGGGTCACATGTACAGGAGCATGTCATCTACAAATAGGGCTAGTATGCCTTCGTCCTGTTCAATGTGTCCCTTTTATATCTTCCTTCTGCCTTATTGCTTGGGCTATGATTTCCAGCACTATGTTAAACAGCAGCAGGAAAAGTGGGCACCCCTGCCTTATTCCTGATCTTAGTGAGAACTCCTTTAGTCTTTCCCATTAAGTATGATTTGGGCTTTAGGTATTTTGTCTACAGCCTTTATTATGTTGAAATATAAACCCTCCGTGCCTAGTCTCTCCAGTGGTTTGATCATGAAGTGATGCTGTATTTTGTTGAAGCATTTATCTGTATCTATGGAAATGATCAAGTGGTTCTTGTGTTTAATTTTATTCATGTGGTATATAACATTAATTGCTTTCCTGATGTTGAACCACCTCTGCCTCCCTGGGATGAAGCCTGCCTAATCAAGGCAGATAATTCTTTTGATATTTTGTTGAACTCAGTTTACATGGGTTTTGTTCAGTATTTTTGCATCCAAGTTCATCAGAGGTATAGGGTTATAGCTTTTTCTTATTGTATCTTTGTCTGGTTTTGGATCTAGGGTAATGCTAGCTTCATAGAAGGAGTTAGGGAGCTTTCCCTGTTCTCTAATTAAGTGAAAAGGCCTGAAAAAAAGTAGTTTCAGTTCTTCAATGAAGGTTTGGTAGAATTTGGCTGAGAATCCATCAGGTCCTGGATTTTTCCTTTTGATGAATTTTTTATTACATTGGAATCTCTATAGGCTTGTTTATATTTATCTGCTCTGGATTTAGTTTTGGTAGATGATATGTGTGTAGGAATTCATTCATTTCTTCTGGGTTATCCAATTTCGTGGAATAGAGGTTTGGATATATGTCCTGATGATTCTTCCAATTTCATTGGTATCTGTTGTGACCTCTCCTTTTTCATTTCTGATTTTGTTAAATTGTGGCTTATTTTGTTTGATCAAGTTGTCCAGGGGAATATCAATCTTGTTTTTGTTTTTCAAAGAACCAGTTCTTGGTTTCATCAGTCTTCTTGTTTTATTAGTTTCTAATTCATTAATTTTGTTTCTGATTTTAAATATTTCTTTCCATCTGAAACATTTAGGATTGGATTATTCTTGTTTTTCTAAAACAAAAATCTTTAGGTTGATGGTTAGATTATTAATTTGAGATTTCTATGTCTTTGTTATGAAGGCATTTAGTCCTATGAATATTCCCCTTAGGACTACCTTCATTGTGCCCCATAAGCTTGGTATGTTGTTTTTTCATTATCATTCAGTTCTAGAAATTTTACAATTTCCTTTTTTATTTCTTCCATGCCCATTATTTTTTTTTATATTTTTTTTAAAATTTTTTATTTGTTTATTTGAGAGCGACAGACACAGAGAGAAAGACAGATAGAGGGAGAGAGAGAGAATGGGCGCACCAGGGCTTCCAGCCTCTGCAAACAAACTCCAGACGCGTGCGCCCCCTTGTGCATCTGGCTAACGTGGGACCTGGGGAACCGATCCTCGAACCGGGGTCCTTAGGCTTCACAGGCAAGCGCTTAACCGCTAAGCCATCTCTCTAGCCCTCCATGCCCATTATTTAATAGCATGTTATTTCAGTCTTCAAGACCTGGTGTAATTTTTGCTGTTTCTCTTGTTAATTTCTAGCTTTAATGCATTTTAGTCTGACATGATGCAGGCAGTTATGTTAATTTTCCTGAATTTAAAAAGGCATGCTTAATGCCCTAATATATGATCTATTTTGGAGAAGGTTCTATGAGCTGCTAAGAAGAATGTGTATTCTTCAGAATTAGGGTTGAATGTTCTACAGATGTCTCTGTTATAGTTTTTAATATCCCCTGTGCCCATATGTTCCTGATTTAGTTTGTTAAGTCCATAGGTGGTAATATTTTATATGTGTAAATCAAGTATTTATTACTCTGCACATTGTGTTTGTAGCAGAGTAACTGTAGTTAACTTGGGACAAATAAGATGTATACTGTCTCCCTGCTGCTTTACATAGTAGAGACACCCAGGGCAAGGTACAGCCTGAATGCTAACTGTTCCATACAGTGTGAAGTAACTCAGAACAGGGCAAGACTTGATCTCCTTACAAATCGTCTCAGGCATCCATACAAAGAATGTATTCATGATTATTTCTTTTTAGAATAAATGAATTAAGTCACACAGCAAATCGGTGCAAAGTCTCTTTTTGAGACAATGAAAATGTTCTAAACTTGTGTAATCATGAATGTATGAATATACTAAAAGCTACTTTAAGTAAATGATATGATATGTGAATTCCACCCCAATAAAACTATTGCATCCACAGGAGAATTTTCTCAATAGTTAAGTCTACAATTACTTTATAAAATTACACAATACTGAAAATCATTTCCATACTTCCATATTACAACTCTAATAATATTATTACATGTTAAACATAGTATTAACAGTATAGGAAGTTGAGGTGGTTTGAATGTAAAATGTCTCCCATAGCCTCAGGTGTTTGTGATTAACCCTCTGACTTATTCCCCAGTCCCAAAAGCCTTTGAAAGATGGAGCCTCTGAGAAGTAGACCTCACCATAGAAGGTGTTTTGCTGGGAATAGATCTTGGGATTGATTAGCCCAGCCCACTGGGTGTTCAGAGATAAATCTACTCAATCTGACTTCTCTCTCAATCTCTCTCTCTCTCTCTCTCTCTCTCTCTCTCTCTCTCTCTCTCTCTCTTTGTGTGTCAATCTCTCTCTCAAATGAGAATATGAGCCAGCTCTCTGCTCTGCCATGCTTTTCTCCTCCATGATGAGCCTTACCCTCAAAACCATAATCCTGAAAGAAAAAAAAAAAAAAAACCTTTCTTCCCATAAGATATTTCTGGTTAGATGTTTTCTTCCAGAATAAGGAGATAGTTGCTACAGAAATAAATATTTAAAAAGAAAATGATGGCAATTTGACTACTTAAGTAATAATTTTTAAATATTCCATTGAAATAAGTTTTCTCTGTACATGACTATGTAACAGAATATTGTTACTTTATTTAATCAAGCCTGCATATTCACTATATAATCCCAGCAGGCCTCCCTCCCTCCCTCTCTCTCTCTCTCTCTCTCTCTCTCTCTCTCTTTAAGGAATCATTTATGTTAACCAGGTTGTAATGTCTCCATAAGACCTAGACAGTAAAGGTGGGGTCATTGCCTTCAAAGGGTCAGTAAAGGAGTGGTAAGTACCTACCCCAGTTACATTCTCATTGCTGTGAACAACCACCTGACCAGAAAGAACCTGAGAAAGAAACTCTTCTTTTGCTTATAGTTATGGAGGTTAAAGTCTGTCATGGTGGAGAAGGCATGGCAGGATGAGTGGGAATAGAGCTGACCATCCTGACCCAGCAATCAGCAAGCAAAGAGACAGCAGTAAGTAGAGCTGGACTAAATTATCAAATCCAGCCCCGGTGATGCACTTCCTACAGGAGGGCTCCGCCTCCTAAAGGTCCCATAATTTCCCCAAAGAGCACCACCAACTGGAAATCAAGTGTGTAAATCAAGAGACGATATGGGGAGTTTTACCTTTAAACCACAACAGTGTCCTTAGGGAGACAATGAAGGAGTGGTCTGCATTGTTCAGGGAGGAATAGGTCATCATGCAATGTGCATATCACAATTCCACTATCACTGAAACTTCAAGCATGGCTTTGAACTGCTGCAGTGAATCTGTTATACAGCAGGTAGAAATAGTCCTGGTCCTTTAAAAAATCATACAGGAAACAGTATTAAAATTCATAAAAGAATTGACCTTATTGATATATTTATAGATTCGTCCCAATAAGATAACACAAAGATCCATAGCAAAAATATATCTATACAGTATCACTTTTAACAGACATTAGAAAATAACATATAGGCTGGAGAGATGACAGTGATTATGATGCTTGCCTGCGAAGCCTAAGGACCAAGGTTTGATTCCCTAGCATGCATGTAAGCCAGATGCACAAGGTGCCACATGCATCTGGAGTTGGTGTGCAGTAGCTAGAGGCCCTAGCATGTAGGTCTTCTCTCTATCTGCCTCCCCCCTCTCAAATAAATGAATAAATGAATAAATAGATAAATAAACAAAGTATATAACCTGTACATCTAGGTTACAATATGTAAAGATTTGTGACATGTAACCATTAATTTTTTTCATTATAGCTAAAAAAGATAAAGGACAACTATATTATAGTCAAAACCCTTTAAATTTTATTTTTTATTTATTTATTTGAGAGTGAGTGAGTGAGAGAGAAAAAGGCCGAGAGAAAGAAAGAGAATGAGCATACCAAAGCCTATGGCCAGTGCAAAAAAAAAAAACAACAAAACCTCCAGATGCATGCACCACCTTGTACATCTAGCTTTACATGGGTACTGGGCAATTGAACTACATTCACTTGCAAGCAAGTGTCTTAATTGCTAAGCCATCTCTCTAACCCCTACAATCCATTTATATATTACAACAGAGACATCTTTGGCTGGAGAAATGGCTTAGCTGTCAATGCATTTGCCTGTGAATCTTAAGGACCCAGGTTTGATTCCCCAGTACCCAAGTAAGCCAGATGCCCAAGATGTTACATGTGTCTGGAGTTCATTTGCAGTGGCTGGAATCCCTGGCATGCTCATTCTCTTTCTCTCTCTCTCTCCCTCATAAAAAAAAAACAAACAAATAAATAAAACATGCAGTACTTCTCCTTTAAAAAATGTGCATCTTAGTGACTAGAATATGGTGGAAGTTATTGAATGCCAATTCTAGAATGATTGGAAATTTCTTGTGAGGTCTCTCACTCTGAATAAATCAGCTGCCAAAGAGGGAAGCTGTCTGCCATGTTGTGATGATAGTCATGTAGTCTATGGAGAAGACACAGGTAAGTAGCCTTTCAAGGCATGCCAGCATCCATCAGTGAACTTAGAAGTAAGTCGGTCCTCTGAGGGATCCTGCTAGCAGCCACATGGGCCTTCTTGGGGGTGGTGGCTCCCTCCCCATTTATCCCTTGAGATGATGTCACCTTGGCCAACAGCTTGACTACCACGCATGAGGAAAGCTGTCAGAGTTGCATAGGTAAGCTGTCCTGGGACTCTTGACCCAGAGAAACACTGTGAGATCATAATCAGTATCCATTGTTTTAACCCATAAAAACAAAAAATCATCTCTTAAATAGCAACAGCTTAGAACATCTAATAGACAAAACATATGGAAAGATATTATACCAATATTCTAGCTAAGTTTTATTAGATGACAAAATATTTCCCTCTATTTGGTCTCTCTCTTAAAACAATCCATAATTTAAAATATTAATTATAATTTTCTTGATCAATATTTTGTTTGTTGTGCAAATAGTAATTTAAGTTTATCTCAAGCCCTAAGTATCTCAAGGATGTAAACTTTGTCTCAGTTCAGAGAAGGGTCAGAATAGAGGACAGTGGGAATACATAGCTCTTTAAGACCTAACTTTTCAAACAACAGAAGCTGATGACTATGCTGTTAGAGACAAGCTTTCTTTTTAAAAATACACATTAATTTATTTGAGAGATAGAGAAATAGATAGAGGGGAGGAGAGATGGAGAAAGAGAATGGGGCATCAGAGCCTTCTGCCACTGCAAACGAACTACTCCAGATGAATGCACCACTTTGTGCATCTGGCTTTATGTGTATACTGGAAAACCAAACCCAAGTCATCAGGCTTTATAAGCAAGCAACTTTAACTGCTGGCTGAGCCATCTCCCCAGCCCAAGACAAGCTTGTTTGCTTGCTTTTTCTTTCCTTCCTTCATTCCTTCCTTCCTTCTTTCCTTCCTTCCTTCTTTTTTTCTTTCTTTCTTTCTTTTTATTTTTTTATTTTATTTTTTATTTTTTTTTAATTATTTATTTATTTATTTGAGAGCAACAGACACAGAGAGAAAGACAGATAGAGGGAGAGAGAGAGAATGGGCGCGCCAGGGCTTCCAGCCTCTGCAAACGAACTCCAGACGCGTGCGCCCCCTTGTGCATCTGGCTAACGTGGGACCTGGGGAACCGAGCCTCGAACCAGGGTCCTTAGGCTTCACAGGCAAGCGCTTAACCGCTAAGCCATCTCTCCAGCCCACTTTCTTTCTTTTTAAAATTTTTCATTTATTTGAGAGAGTCAGAGAGAGAAAGAGAAGGAGAGGGAAAGACACAGATTAGAGAATGAAGACATCAGGCCCTCCAGCCACTGCAAAGGAACTTAAGACACATGCGTCCCCTTGTGCATCTGGTTTACGTGGGTCCTGGGGAGTTGAACCTAGGTCCTTTGGCTTTGCAGGCAAATGCCTTAACTTCTAAGCCATCTCTCTAGCCAAAAGACAAGCTTTCTTAAAGATGGTACTGGCTCAGCAACCACTAGGCCACTGCTGAACTGTTTTCTTGGTCAGTTTGGAATTAATCCTGAAGCATGCCAGATTCTGTGATTCAATATTTTTTGTAAGAAGGTTATGCTTTTGCTTTGTAATCTTGGGTACTTCAAATCATGTACCTCAGTTTCCCCATATGTAAAATAGTATTGGGCATGCCTTTCTTGTAGAGTGTTTTTGAGAATTAAATGGACAAAATATGACCTGACACGTAAGGTCTTACAGAACCATCTGTTACCATGAATGTTAAGAGAGCCATGAACAATGAGTGACTCTGAATGGCTAGTCTGCCTGGTGACCTATGGACTGCGGAAGAGAGGGCTCTGTAACAACCAATAACAACTGCCTCAAAAAGCAAGCCACCCACATTCACTGTGCTTGGGCATCCACAGCCTTGTCTTAATTCCCATTTCAGGAACAACATGTCTGCTAACTTGATCCTGTTAGAGTTAGTTCTTCACTCTGGAGTATGGCTCCATGGACTCAAAGCATGTATTACTACCACTTCCCTTAAGATTTTATTTATTTATTTTTGGTTTTGGTTTTTTTGAGGTAGGATTTCACTCTAGCCCAGGCTAACCTGGAACTCACTATGGACTCTCAGGGTGGCCTCAAACTCTCAGTGATCCACCTACCTCTGCCTCCCATGTGCTGGGATTAAAGGCGTACACTACCACTCCCGGAAAGATTTTATTTTATTTTTTTAAATCTTCAATTTAAAGAGTCACAATGGCCAAGAGACAGAAACAATCTACATGTTCTTTAGGAGATGAATGGATGGAGACAATGTGCTACATCTGCACAATAGAATGCTATTCAGTTATGAAAATGAAAAAAATCCTGTCATTTGCCACACTATAGATAGAACTGGACATAATCATGTTAAGTGAAATAAACCAAATATATAAAGAGGGTCATGATAAGATCTCATTCATATATAAAATCTAAAATAGTTGGCCACATCAAATTTGGGAGTAGAATGGTGGTAAGCAGAGCTATGGAAAATGTGGGGTGATAGGAAAGGGTGATCAGTGAATGATGTTACGTTCAGACAGAATCAAGAAGTTTGGGTGTGCCATTGCTTAGAAGGGTGACTGTAGAGAATGATGGTATACTATACATTACAAGAAGGTAGAAGAAAAGCTTTACCACAAAGAAATGATAAGATTTTAGAAGACATACAGGTTTAACCTGATTTAAACATTACACAATATATATGTGTTAAAAGTCATTAATATGTGTGGCTTTTATGACTAATATTTATTACAAACATAAATTTAAAAGAAGCCTTAAATTGTGAAACTTTATTTTGTTCCCATCTAAAAATCAATGTGTATTGTGAATCTAGGAGGATTTAAGCCCAGCCCATCCAAAGGAATGAAGTGCAATCAATCAAGTACCAAATGTGTGATAAAGAATAAATTGGATGAATTCTGCTGATTAACTGGGTGCTCTCTAGCTTATAGACCATTTGGGCTAATTATTCTTAAACACCCTTTGCATTTAATTACAGTGCAAATCATTTCACTGCAAGGGTGATGCATGCTAATAATAGAACAGTTATCCTAAGTCACCTAGGACCTATTTACTTTTCAATTAATGGCATTTCAAAGCAAGAAGTAGTCACATATACCTGTAACCACAGTGCTGAGTGGGAAGGGGATGGGAAGATGGCTGGGGCTCCAACACAGGGAGCTCAAAGTTCAGTAGAAGGCCTATCATGGGGAAATAAGATGTTAGAAGATAAAGTAAGATACCTGATGCCCTCCACTGTCCTCCATATGCATGTGTGTGAGTACACACACACACACACACACACACACACACACACACACACACATACTCACACTTGTGTTTGCATCACAAAAATAAAAGTGACAGTCTGTGAATCAGGCTAGATCGGGGAGTATGTATGTTTCAAGTAGCCAGCTAACACTCTTCTTCTTCAGGAAGTCAGGGTGACTTTAGGCTACCTTGAGCAAACCAGCAGTCATTAGGATGGCACCATTTTGAAAGGCTAAGGATCTACAGGGAACAACTCAGATCCACACACATCAGTGAAGGAATCTGTCCAGCAGCTCTGGGGAGCTAAGCTGTGTCCTTGACAATGGGTGATCACAGAGCAGTGAGAATTCAGCTGAGAACCATATTAGTGAGGGTAAATGAAAATATACCTAAACTTTTAAATACAAAGAAACATGAACTTTGGGAGTCTGAGCAAAGGCACTGCTTATTCAAAAACAGGGGTCATCTCACCAAAGTCAGTTCATCTCTGGTTATAGAAGCAGTCAGGTGACTGATCTCTGGTTGTAGAAACAGTTAGGTAACTGAGCTCTGGTTGTAGAAGCAGTCAGGTAACAGCTCTGGTTATAGAAGCAGTCAGGTGTTACCTCTGGTTATAGAAGAAGTCAGGTAACATCTCTGAGTTTATTACTACAGCATTAGCATTAGAAAATAACACCAGTTGCTGCTAGAGAGGACCCTGCAATAGTTTCTACCACACATGAACTTGAGCAAAGAATCACACTACATTAGATAGTGATTATCTTCTTACATGACCAGCTCCAGTTAGCAGTGTTATCAAGCATAGCTCTCTGTATAAAGGCCCTACAAATGCAGAGTGTTGAACACCGGAAGTATTGGGAGCAAAGACAGATTGGTGTGAAGGTAGTGGAGAGCGACAGAAGCCCAAGCCTCAGGTTCAGTGAAAGCAACCAAGCCAGGCACTCTGGGAAAGTCTCATCTCATGCCTGCCCAGGTGCCTTGACTTATCCCACTGTGGAACATTTCAGGGAGGCCTCATGTCTGCTCCTCATCTCTGCTTATGAAAAGTTTAACTATTGAACACAATCTTTGATTCAAGTGTAGATCAACTCTGAGGAAAAGGGAAAGAGAAATGGGCTGATGGACGCTGGAAAATGAGCTTTTGAGAGAACTAAGACTGCAAGAGGATTGAAGGAAATAGGAGCCCAGTAAGAAAAAGCAAGAATGAGTTGGTCACATGACTCATGGAAGGAGGAGAGGGAGAATTGAAATGATACCCTGATGGGCCAACCCCAGGAAGAAGGCTGCAGAACACACTTCTCAGAAGGTACTCTGTCTCCTGACCAACTTTTGGCTGTATCTCAGGCGCTATATGCCCAACAGGACATAACGTGGTAGAGAACAACAGTGGTTCTTGTGCCCCAACAGGGCAGGCTCTTTCATTGACCATAAGGTCATCTTGTAAGTCCTTGGTAGACTTGTCAGATAAACTACAGGACACACAGCCAGATTTGAACAGCATATCATCAATGTGTCTTTAATATATGTCTATCTCCTTCAGTCTTTAGGTCATTTATGATAAAACATGATGGCTATGTCTTTATTCTCTAGTTTGGCCCTTGTCGCTGTCATCTCTTGTCTATCCTCTTCCACAACTCAGAGAACAAACTGGAGTGTTGATGCAGGAGGATGTTGAGCTTCTTAAGTTCAGACAGGTGAGTAATACAGCATCTACTAGTCTCCCTCCATTTCAGCAGTTTTCAATCCCCTTGTGTCCAATACATATACCCATGCATACATGCATGCATACACACACACACACACACACACACACACACACACACACACACACACTTGAATTGCATCCCTTTCCTCCTTGCATGCCTCCTATGGACAACAGAAATCACCAAAATCTGACACCACCTCCCATAGCTGAGGCTGCTCAACAGCCAATGCATGCTAAGCCACCAGCTACAGTATTTGTTCTGTTAGTCATTCATTTCTTCAACAGTGGAAAAGAGCATAGAGGTATGAACAAGACAAGAATTACCCCAACTCACATGGAGAAGTCAACAGAACGAAGTATTTTCTAAGGGCTTAAATGGGGGCGGAGGGATGTAGAAAACAGCAACATGATGAAGTAAAAAGGGCCACAACAAGGTTGGCTAAGAGAAGGAAAGCTCTCCTCTGACTTTTGATTTTATATATTGCTGTCATCGAGGACACTTTCAGAAAGTAACAGACAGAAGCTGGATTATCAGTCAAATGCATGGAGAGAAGCGTGGCAGTGTGACTCAGGTAAGGTGGAAAGATCACAGCATGGATATCCTGGGGCCAGAACAAGCTCCATATGTCCCAGGAAAAGAAAACGAGCATGCTGGGGGCAGAAGACAGAAAGCCATGGGGTGGATGTGGGGAGTAATTAGATCAAGTTGAGTCTTGAACATTGGACCCTAAACCATACAAAATGACTGTCTTCCTCTATCTGGAAAGGCCATCTTCCAGAATAACTTTCACCTGGCCCTTTTGCAGGACTAAGAAAGTAACAGCCATAATAGGGCTGGGCATGTGGCTTTAAAGGAAAGTGAGTGACAGACGCCATGCAGGTGTGGATGACTCACTCTATGGATTCCACTTCTCTCCCCCATTACTAACTGACAAGTTACATCACTTCCCAACATAGAGCCTCTGGCCACACAGAGAAAACAGATAGCTCCCCCAAACTCCACCATGCCTTTTCAAACACAAATGCCTTAAAGCAACTCAAGAAATGTTGGAAATAAAACATTTCTCAACATGCTATTCCACTCAATCTCCTGGACACATTCATCCAAAGTTTAATTGAATGAATGATGCTGTTTTCAAAGGCCATGGTTCTTTCTTTTTTATTTTAATTTTTTCTTTATTAGTTATGTACATACTCGTTGTGTAAACAGCCACAGTTCTTTCTTAACATTCCCTGCTTACCAAAGTCAGCATTCATCTGTGAGTCAATCTGCCACAATGAGGTGTCTTATCACCTTCACCACCACAGGTAAGAACGATGGGCTTCCTGGTGGTTGGTAAAAGAAATACATTCACCCTCCATAAAAGAGGAATCATAGCACCTCATTCATCCACTGAGAGCACAGATAATGGATGACTTGGTAAAATTTATAGAAATAAACTGTAAGCCAGGCAAAAACTATCACCAGGTAGCAATCTAATCTAAAGCCACAAACCAGAGATAAAAACTAGGAACTCACTAATTAACATTTATTATTTCTAGCCCATTTTTAAATAGATGATTTCTGAGTTACTAGAAAAAGATATAATTGTTACTTGTGGGATAAATATAGATTTATTACTTATAACCGATAAATTAGGAACCACATATGGCATAAAAAGAAAGCCAAAAATTCCCTTTCATATAAGCAATTGATGTCTTGATCAAGAAGCATTTGGTGGCAAAGAACAGAAAAAACATGGGGAAAACTGGGCATGGTGGCACATGCCTTTAATCCCAGCACTCACGAGGCAGAGAAGAGGATCACCATGAGTTTGATGCCAGTTTGAGACTACATAGCAAATTCCATGTCAGCCTGGGCTATAGTGAAACCCTACCTCGAAAAGAAAAAATCAAAAATAAAGAAAGATAAGAAATGGGGGGATTGCAGGGAGACTCTGCCATCATAGCCCCAGTAAGATAAATAACCCTTAGGAGATCACTGGATCATCCAATCAAATCACCCAAGATCCCTGGACTAGAATTTTCTCCAACCTTTTCCTTGGGGTCACTTGGATTTTCACAACTCTTCCTATTTTTTTCTTTTGCATACTTATGTGTGTGTGGTATGTGTGGTAGGCATGTTTGTGTATGTGTGTGAGTACAAATGTGTATGCAGTTACATGTGTATGTGGAGGCCAGGGATCAACACCGAGCATTGTACTCAATTACTCTCCACTCTTCTAGTTTGTCTGTTTTTGCCTGTGTCTGGTAAGCATGAATGTGGGTGCATGTGGAGGGCAGAGGTTGACATCAGATGTCTCACTCTGTCACAATCCTCTTAATTTTACAGAGACAGAGTCTCTCACTTGAGGCCAGAGCTCACAGATTAAGCCAGCATGGCTAGGGATTCCCTGTCTCCACCTCTCACGAGTTGGCATTATAGGCACTGTGACGCCCACCATGTGTTTACATGGTGGCAGGGATCTGAACTCCAAACCTTATGTTTGTGCTTTACCAACAACTATTTTCCCAGTTCCTAGCTTTTTGAAAACCTTTAACTATTTTCATACATGCACATAATGGATTTTTATCCTAATCCCCTCCATTACCCTCTTTTGTACTTTCTCCAACTTCTTTTTAAAGACCGGGTCCCTTATTGAACCTTCAGCTCACCACCTGAGCTAGACAAGCTGGCCAGCAACCATCAGGTACCTTCATGTCTCTGCTTCCCTAGCACTGGATTACAAGCGCACACCCCATGCCCAGCATTTGGCATTGGTGCTGAGGATCCAAATTCAGGTATTCATGCTTGTGCAACAAGCACGTTACTCGGGGTGGGCGGGAGCACTTCCCCAGCCCTTTGTCTACCTGCTTCCTTCACCTAAAGTGCTACCCTTTTTTCCTTCCTGTCTTTCAGCTCTGACTGATCTTTTGGCGATCAACTGCTTTGGAGGTAGACAAAATGCCCCAGACCTGTATGTTATCATGCAGCTCCATGCACAGTCCTCATATCGTTTGCTTCTGGGATGATCCATATCTGTTCCCTCCATCCAGGCCAGCCTTGATTGAGTAGAGTGGGTCTTCTAACCTCACCCTTCACCACTGCAGTTGACTCGAGTATGCCTCCTGGAGGCAGATAGAAGAAGTGCTTGTCAGCCCGTAAGTATCCAACGTACATGCATACTTCACCAGGTGCTCATGCTCAGGAAAGAAGCAAGCTCCCAGTGGTGACACGCACTTAACAGATGGGATCCTCATTCTATGCCACGAGTCTTTGTTTGCCTGTCAGTGGTCCAGTTTGTCTGGTGCCCTGCTTTCCTGGAGTTTGCCTGCTATGGTCCTAAGAAAAGAGGATGGCTGCTTCCTGCAATCAGCACACCTGGGCTCCTGCTACAGCCTGACTTGGTGACCACAGCCAAGGCCCCTAGAAGCTCTGAGCCTCTGCTGTTAGTCATAAGTGGTAACACAAGACACACACTGAGTAGACTCTTGGTATGTGTCATGTCCAATTTTTGACAATATTGTAACAGTGTTATTTTTGCCTTCATTTAAAAACCCTTAAGATAGGACTACATGAGATAAGGTAACTTGATGAGTGCCACATACTGAAAAGGGTATCAGAGTCAAGTGTGAAGTTAGAGGCAGCCTCCATCCAAAGTCCAACTTGTTCCACTAAAATGTACCACTCCCTTATGACCCACCGATGCCTGTTCTCTGGGAGCCATGAGCTTATGAAAAGCAAAGGCAAAACAGAACTACTAAAAAGACCCTGGTTGAGCTAGAGAGATTGCTTAGTGGTTAAAGAATTTGCCTGTAAAACCAAAAGACCAAGGTTCAATTCCACAGGACCCACATAAGCCAGATGCACAAGGGGGCACATACATCTGGAGTTCATTTGCAGTGACTGGAGGTCCTGGTGCATCCACTCTCTCTGCTTCTCTCTCTCTCTCTCTCTCTCTCTCTCTCTCTCTTTCTCTCTCTCCCCCCCCCCTCTCTCTCTCCCTCTATTTCTCTTTCTCTCTGAAATAAATAAATAAAAATAAGAGCCTGGTACCCAGGAGCAGCCAGACCTGAATGCAGCTCCCCTACCTCCACACACCTATATGCAGTCCACTATCATACGGGGAGCCTGAAATAACAACATCAGCCTTCCCATCACTGCAAGCTGAAACAGCCATCATCAATCCTTCCAAAGTGCCAATGTACTGTACTGAAGCAGCCTTGCCCAGCCCATGAACTACTCTCTCTCTCTCTCTCTTTCTCTCTCTCCTCTTCATTTAGAATTCATTACATCTCTTTTTTCCATGAAAGATAAACCAATAGCTGCCCTTGACAGCTGTTTCCTCCAGGGTCATTCCTTCAAACCGCCCAACTACTCTTTCTTTGGGGATTTGAGCAATGTAATGTTAGGACTATCAATTTCATTCAATCCTTCCAGTGTACTCTACAGGAACTGGGGATGTAGCCAAGACAAGTTCCATTAACCATTTCTGCCCTATGCAAACCAACAAAAGAGAGTGGGAAAGGACATAGAGAAGTCCAGGTTTCAAAAACAGAGTTAATAATAACCAGCCCTGCTAGTATAAGGAAGTACTAGGAAACCACGCACAGTGCACAAAGAAGAATGGGAATGCCTGGCAGCCATAGTGGCCGAGTCTACTTAGACCACGCCCTGTTCCATCGTTGGGTTCATAGACAGCTAGAGCAACATACCCCAAGGTGGAATGCTCAACTACCTACTGAAGCACAAAGCCAACACACCCACAGACTATTTACCGGTGATGGAGGGAAGCTGGCCCCTAAACCTCTATAAAATTCAATTTACAAATCGATTATGAATGGTACTCAGGGGAAATTCAGATGCATCTGAATGCTAGGAAGTTTTCTACCCTTGGGATGACTCAGAAGGCATCATGGTGCTGGAAAGAAGTGACAGGAATGCTCAGTACTGCAATATCTCTATCACACCTTCCAAGGCTCAGGGTCTATTGCGGAAGAGGTGGCAGAAAGAATGTAAGAGCCAAAGGAAGGGTAGACTTCTTACAATGTGCTTCCCCCAGACACAAAATGGCCTGGATATCCATGACCTCACAGTGCCTGACACTACCTATGCAAGACCATCAAAATAGGAGGATAAGATGATGACATCAAAATAAAAGAGAGACTGATTGAGAGAGGGAGGGGATATGATGGAGAGTTGAGCTGGATTTTTTAAACATGTAAGAAACATTTTTAATTGTTAAGTTAAAAAAAGTCCCTTGCCCCCCCCCCCAAAAAATTGATAATATTCAGGACTACCAAAGTGTACCCAGAACTCTTCTAAAGGAGTTCAGCCCACTTGCTCCTCAGCAGAGCCTCACAGAGATGAGGGCTACAGGGATGGGATTGCTTCCTGCTCTTGTAGGAAATGGTGAATTCAAATGCCAAGGTGAAAAAAAAGATGCCCAATAAACCCACGAGGGCCAGAGATATGGCATTCTCCCGGATGTATCTGGAAATGAGCAGGGATGCATGACAAGGAGAAAAACTAGGAAACATGCTCTTCATAATCGATGCTATCTAGTCACTTCTCCACCTAAAACACACCATGCACTTGTTAAAGACAAAATTCAACCCCTGGCAAGTGGGACCCTACATCAATTGACTCCATGCAGCCTACCCTAGACCCTGCCAGGCAAAACCCCCCTTCATTCATTCATGGCTTAGGCCGTGCTGCATCCTCACTGCTGTTCCCAATCGTGTTTTTCCTATTGTCACACTAGGGTCTGTGTTGAAAGCTTCTGATGCCCCTCTTAGGCAGTTTTGCACCTGGCACCAGTAGATTGCAGAATCTCTTCAGTAAGATGAGAGGCTGAAGAAAAGACACTCTCAAGTTGTCATGAGTGGCGACAGATACTAGACACTAGTTTGGTGACACTTTTAAGTTAAGTCAAGAGGCTTAGGAGGCAGAAAGTTTAGGCTATCTTGTGCCTTGGTTATATTGTTTTCCTTGTGTTAACAGCACTAGCCCTCATTCTCCTTATCTGTTTTATGAAAACAAGAACTAAAGTTGGGAATATTGTGGGATCAATGAGATAATGCTGCAAAGCATTTAATTAAGACCAGGTCTAAAGAAAATATTCTGCTAGAGCAAAATAGACCTCCCCTTTTTTGATAACAATGACACTGTTGCCAGAAGCAATCATTTGTCTTTGTCTGGACAGCAATAATCAGGGTATTGAACAGATGCATTAGGAATCATGTGGTCCTATCCTTGCAAGCAAAACAAGGGTTTGAAGCAGGGGTTGGTGTTATACTTATAGTCATATAAAAAAGTCATAACAAGTGGCTAGGTGTGTGGCTTAGTTCAGTCTCAACTTACTAGCAAAACATTAACCAAATAAGATGATCAGAGGATTGCAAGTCAAAATCCTCCTAGCTCTGGAGTCATGGCATCAACTTAACATTGGCCTAATGTCCTTCTTGCTAGCTGAATGGTAGGCTGTTTGAAGGGGGAGTTTCTGCCCCAAGACCAGAGCTGGACAACCATCCCTAGCTACCAAGTGGTAGCAGCCATTGGTGCAGGGAGGGAGGGCCACATATCACAAAAAATTGGCTTGACCTTCTGAAGGAAAAAGATCCTTAGGTTTTCAAAGGACACTGCTCTTTTCATTAGGCACCAGTCTCTACTGAAAAATATGGACGAAGGAATGATTTAAAACAAAACTACAAAATGCGTTTTCAAGTGGAGAGCAAGATCATCTGTTGGAATCGTACCACCCCTTCACTTCTCCCTCCCTCCTTCTCCCTTCAAGTCACCCCTCAGCTCTTTCAGGGACTTCCCTCCTCCCCTGCTCAGGTCTCTGCTTCTAGTTTCTCCTTTATGCTCGAGGGAGGCAGGGAGCTGTAACCAGACCTGGTGGGCGATGGTATCAGCAGCCCCTGGTGACTGGCACTTTGACTAAAAGCCTCCTGTCCCTCCCACACTGTGACTGAGTTTCCCTCTCTTGGCCCAAACCTCCCTCCCTTTAAAAGACAGAGGCAGAAACAGGGGCAGAGGCAAAGAGCCGATAGCACCTGCTGGTTTTAGCCAAACTCTGTTCTGAGATAGGAACCCTGAGCACATTGGGCAGGCTGCTCAGTTAGTTCAGTGCAGCCAAAGGCCTGCCGACAATGGCACTCCCTTAGTCCCTGAAAGGCTGAGGTTGTGAAGTGGGGAAGGCAGATTTAAAGTAACACTTGACATCTCCAATAGAGTCTGGACATGCAAAAGAAAAGCCAAAGAGCCAAATTCTTTTTTAAAAATAAATGTTATATTTATTTATTTAAGAGATAGAGGGAGAGGGAGACAGATAGAGAGAGAGCAGTGCCAGGGCCAACAACTACAAATGAACTCCAGACATTTGTGCCATCTTGTGCAGGAGGCTTAACAATGCAGAGAATCTTCTTGCCATCCAAACATGGCATAGAGGTGGGTAAGGAGACCAATACTGTCAAAAGAGCTACAGCATTAAACATCTCTTCATTTACATAAAAGGGCTTGGGAAATGGCTCAGTGGGTCACATGATTGCTGTGTAAGGAGAGGACCTAAGTTTAGATCGTCACACAACATGGAAAGATTCTGGGTGTGGTGGCTCACTCCGGTGATCCCAGCATGGGGAGGTAGAGAGAGGAGACTCCCTGGGGCTTCCTGGCTACTAGTCTAACCTAGTCAGTGAGCTCTAAGTTCAATGATAAAACCTATCTCAGAAAATAAGGTGGCAAGTGATTGAGGATGACACCCACCATCATCCTCTGGCTTTCACATGCATGCACACACATGTGCATATATACCTACATACATGTATGTCCACATAGAGATGAACATGCATACACATACCACACATGCATATACACACAAAAAATAGGTAACTAAGGAGCTCCCACAAGTCAGCAATCAGCAGCCCCAAGAACCCCAAGGGGATGGCACTAGGAAGAACTAAAGCTATCCTGCACCCTTTATACACAAGTCAAAAGGAATTGCATCTTCTTCTGATGTCATGCTTACTCCTTAGCATGTCCCCATAAGTCTCCCTTTGCTAATCAACTTGTCACTTAGCCTATGAGAGCACTGCTATAGTTCACTGATAAAAACAGCTCCAAGCCAGCCATGGTGGCACATGCCTTTAATCCCAGCACTCAGGAGGCCAGCCTGAGACTACATAGTGAATTACAGGTCAACCTGGGCTACAGCAAGATCATACCTCAAAGAACAAAAGAAGAAGGAGGAGGAGGGGGGTGGGGAGGAAGAGGAGGAGGAGGAGGAGAAGGCGCCAACACTGTCAGCCCTCAGCAAAAAATTTGGACATGTAATAAACCTACATGGCTTCATTTCATTTTATTTCCTAACAATAATAAATTTACAGTTTATACCTCCATGGGGAACCAGACAGCTGGCATTTACTTCCATCATGGATGTGCCTGGTCCTTTCCTTATTGTTTCATAGATCCACACACGTTCTGTGGGGAAAATTTTGCTCTCCCCATTTTCTGAAAAGTTCAAACTGAAAATCCAGGCCCTGCCTCCCCACCTCCCTTCCTCATCCACATTGAGCAGCCACCAATCCCCATTCTGTTTTTTATTCATCCATGCTCAACATCTAACTTCTATTGATGTTGCAGAACATAGCACAATTGCCACCTTCACTAAGTGGCCCAAATAGAGTCAGATTCTCCTCTGGAATAGATTTCCTTGATATCATTATTGTCACAGTCCGTTTTCTTCTTAAAATATGTCCGTGCCAAATGGCAGACTACCAACAGCTTGCAGGTGTAGCCTACATCACATGCCTCAGAAGCTATCTCTGTGTGTAAGCATGTGTGAAATGCATACATAAAACATAGCTCAAAGGGAGTGACCATGAAGGATACCAAGGCTGGCCTGCTACAAAACCACTCTGTTCCTTTCCAGTGTTGAGCCCAGCACAATCTTTGACCTCCACATCCCATTGTCTACTAGAAGTTCTAGATTTTTCTGTTCCCTCAACACTAAAGTGTTCCCCTTGAAGCCAATTGCAACTCAAGTACATATTCTTCTAGAAGCAATATAATAGATTGTGATTCAGTTTAATTCTATAGCCAGTGCTGTGTCTCAGCACTGTTGTAGATGAAAGTATACTTGTGAGAGAGCCACCCCATCATACCTCAAAAGGGCTCTGGCTGAAACTAAGGAAAATTAGCAAAACAAGCAAGAGTGCTGATTTCCTGATGAACCAAATGCCAGCACAAGGGGGAAGGAGACCAATACAGAGAAAAATCAACTCCTGCCAAATCAGAGAGCCAGAGCCTCAGAGGCCCCCAACACCTCAGCACTGAAGCAGACCAAAAATGAACCCAACATGGCTCAGGGAAATTTTGCAGAAGAGGGGATGGAAAGAATGTCAGAGTCACATGTTGGGTCAGGATATGCAGAGACATTTATCTTACCCATAACTGTGGGCTAACTCCACAATGCACCACCCATATACCTCAACAAGGAGGGGCCAATGGGGAGGGGGTAGGTCACGGATGAGCCTAATAATGGTACCAAACTGCCTGTATTTGCTGAATAGAAAACTAATTTTAAAAACTGGAAAAAAAAAAAGAAAATATACTTGTGCACTATCCTAGAAAGTCAGTCATCCTTGTCTCTAACTTTCAAATGATAAACTAAGAATTTTAGTTTTCAAAATTACCTTAAAAGCTTATTCAAAACTAACTTGTCAAAACTGTATGAAATCATATGAAGTAGTAAGATTATCGTAATTCCACTTTTAGAGATGAGAAACAAAAATCTTTGGGAGACATAATATGATTTTCTTACTAGAAGACGAGAAAAGCAGGCCTTTCTTCATAACCTGTTTGTGTTTAACTTGCACACAATTCTGACTCATTACTTATTTCCAACAAAACTATGAACAATGCAATAAATTAGAAGGAAATGAGGACACTGTCATATTGTAGCTAACAACTACTATGTGTGTGTGTGTGTGTGTGTGTGTGTGTGTATTACCTAAAAGAAGTATCATGTTTTCTTACATAGATGGAATCAAGATTTTTAAAAAATGACATGAAAGTAAAAGGAGAGCTATTTGGGAAGAGCAAGGGGAACAGAGGAAAGAGATCAGGGACAGGAGAGTGGAATAGAAGATGAATATTATCTCTCACTATGTGCCTGTATAAAAATGTCATAATGAAACCAATTTTTTGTGTACCTAAGATATGCTAATAAAAAGGAAATACCCAGGGGCTGGAGAGATTGCATAGTGGCTAGGGCTCTCGCCTACAAAGCCAAAGGACTCAAGTTCAATGCCCCAGTACCCATGTAAGCCAGATGCACAAGATGGTGTGGGCATCTGGTGTTCATTTGCAGTGTCTGAAGGCCCTAGTCCCATTCTCTGTCTGTCCATCTCTCTCTCTGAAATAAATAGGTAAATTTAAAAAATTTAAAAGGGCCAGGTGTAGTGGCGCACACCTTTAATCCAAGAACTTGGGAGGCAGAGGTATGAGGATCGTGATGAGTTCGAGGTCACCCTGAGACTCCATAGTGAATTCCAGGTCAGCCTGGGCTAGAGTGAGACCCTACCTCAAAAAAAAAAAAAATCAAAAAAGTAATACCCATCCCCAGAATTTCATTTTTGAGAAGAACTTCCAGGAAGCTAATATGTACAACAATTCTCTATTGATCCAGTCTTTCATTAGATCTGAGGTCAGAAGGGCCGTTCTCCTGGTGGGGCTAAAACCATTTCTAAGGGTAATACCAAAACCTCTCACTCAAGTCTGTGGTCACGCTTAAGGTCATATGTGGCCTCCAAGAGGATAGAGCCAGCTACTCCAAAGTCACATTGCTTGACACTGAGGGGATTAAAAATACCACCACTCCACACACAAGAAGGTGGGTGGGTATTTCACACTGGTTTCTGCAAGCGTCTACCCTTGGAAAATGAGTTCCTTATGGCATAAGCCTACAAAGCAGATAAAATCTTTTTTTTATTCTTATTTTTTATTTTTGAGAGAAAGACAAAAGAAAAGAAAAGAAAAGAAAAAGAGAGAGAATGGATGAGCCAGGGCCTTTCAACCATTGTATACAAACTCTAGATACGTGAGAGCCCTTGTGGCACAGGTACAGCACTGCATGCTGTATCACTGTGTCTGGCTTACACGGGACCTGGAGATTTGAGGGGAAAAATGATGTTTTTGCTACAATTATAGGAAATGCAGATGAAATACCAAAAAATGTAAATGCAAAGTGGTTCTGAAATATTTGTTGATGTGTACTGTGCTAAACATCAATGTTTTGCTTCAATATATATTAATATGTATAATATATACAAGAAGCAAAAGGTTCAAGCATAGCATTAAATAAAAACAGAACATATGGAGCTAATTATTTTCAGGAAAAAAAAAAAAAGAATAGAAAGAATGACTCAAGGCCCTCAAATAGACTCATATAAATGGGAATTTCTTAGCCAAATAAAAAGGTAAACTTGCTTCTCACTGCATCTTTCAGTACCATAAAAAGTCTACTTAGAGTTAGTATATAAGTAAATAAGAAAGGAAACCAGGTGTGGTGGTGCATGCCTTTTAATCCTAGCAGAGGTAGAGGTAGAAGGATTGCCATGAGTTCAAGGTCACCCTGAGACTACATAGTGAGCTCCAGGTCCAACAAAACCAAATGATATGATCCAGAGTATTGTTGATCTTTTCAGGAGGCAGGTTTGGGTCAACAAACAGAAAGTATAGATTGTCAGAATTTCTCAGGGAATAGTCTCACCTCATTTCAGTCCCAAATGCACTCTCCTGAAGGCATAGGAATGGAATTTTTCAAATTCAAGTTTCAAACGATGCTGTTCATAGAGTTCCAGTTGTATGGAGTGTGTTTCCGATTCAAATCCCCACCTTGCACAGGTCCCAAGCATTGAATTCTACCACGCAAAATTCTAGTATATTCAAGTCATGGACTTAGCAAATACCTTGAGTCAAAAGCCAGACAATGACCAGGTGTGTGATAGCCTATAATCTCAACACTTGGGAGGCTGCAGCAGGAAGATTACAAGATTGAGGCCAGCCTAGGCTACATAGCAACATCTTGCCTCAAAAAATAAGAACTTTTTTTTTAAAAAAGGGCAGAATAGTTCTAATTCATTTATGTCTGCCTTAATGTTAATATGTTGTGTGTGCATTTGGAAACCATTAAAATACATCCAGTATTTCTACTTACTTCCAGTAACTCAGTCTAGATGCAGTTTATCCTATGGACAGAAAACATCCCTACTTCATTCTGACTGTGTGTACCTGACAAAGATGTTTTGATGGAGGCCCATTTCATCATGCTTCTCCTTTGTAAGTGCTCTCCCTTCCTTCCATTAAGTAATCTAAAAGCAAGGGGAGAAAATCTGCCTTGTTGTGCCCTCTAGTATTTTTGAGCTTCATTAACCTATTTCATTATTTGGAACTTATTATTCAACCTATGTTTTTCTTAAAAAAAATAGCTAGCCTTTTGTCTTGGCACTATGTTAACCCCCCGTCCCTGGTTTATGCTATTGATCATGCACTTAACTCTCCTTTAGTGTGGTGTCTATTCCTGGGCTATCCACATTGGTTCACTGGTCCACCATTGTGGGGTTTTAGCAATAGTTCAGGTCTGTGCTACTTTTGTTACTGAATGCATTTAGAAGAATGCTTCTCCCTAGAAGAGCAGGTATACTTGTTTTCATCCATGGTTTTTATTTTCTTTGGTAAACGTTGCAATGATACCTTTAAAGTTCACAAATAGTTATAGGATGTAAACTGAGAAATAATTCGAGTATGTAAATTAATTTAACGAGAATCCTGGCTCAATAAGAAGACTGTCTTGATTTCACACTAATTGTTGAACATTTTACTAACAATCTCCATCCATATACACAATGTATGCTGATCATAATAGACTCTCCGTACTGACTCCCTTCTTTCCAACTAGTCCTTCTATTTTATTTTCCTTTTTTTCTTTTATTCATCTTCATCTGGGCAGTGGCATACAATACACATTGGCAAGGAACTGGAAGAGAAAAACAAATGGACATTTCAAAGGCGAAGTTGTGAGTTACTTCGATTTACTTCAGCATCTTTCTGGAGCTGGATTTCTGAATCTTGTTTTTCCTTTACCTCCATTTGCATGCAAAGCTGTGGCTGGAAATTCTGATCTATGACCTTTAGACTTCTTCCTACTTCTCCAATTGTTTCTAGAGACTCCTTAGTACTGAGAGGAAGAGAATAATGTCAGCAGTAGAACAAGACCAGCCTTTCCCAGCTGTGCTTACAGAAGCACCCCACCCTGCACCAGCCAACTCCAAATGGAGTTTAATTGGGATTTTAGAAACTTAACATAAAAAACAAGATGTTGCTTTTCCTATCAGCCAAAACATAAGAGGCTATATGCAAAAGGTAAATCTGGCTCATGGATTAAGACAATGTTTTTTGGTTTTTTTTTTAATTAGGACCCCAGAACCTACCTTATATTGGGGTAAAAACTGTTTTCTACTAAATCACAAAATAGGTAAAATCAAAAGCAGGCACAAACAAACCATAACCAACAGGTAATCTCTTAGTAACTGGAATGAGTACCATTGGGGAATTTCTTCCAACTTATAAATTTAATGAAAAGAAGAGCAGATCCTTTCTTATAACCATATGAAATTAAGTTAATTTTTCCTCCTTCAAAGAATGCAGGAGTAAGTTGGGCTTAGAAGTCCATGCCTATAATCCAGCACTCAAGAAGATGCTGGAGGTTCAGGAGGTCAAAATCATTCTTGGCCACATAGCAAGTTGGAGGCACAAGATTCTATAGGTAGAGAGAAAGAAAGAAAGAAAGAAAGAAAGAAAGAAAGAAAGAAAGAAAGAAAGAAAGAAAGAAAGAAAGAAAGAAAGAAAGAAAGAAAGAGGAAGGAAGGAAGGAAGGAAGGAAGGAAGGAAGGAAGGAAGGAAGGAAGGAAGGAAGGAAGGGTGTGTGAGGGAGGGAAGGAAGAGAAGAAGGAAGGAAGAGAAAGGAGAGAGGGAAGGAGGCAGGGACAGAGAGACGGGGAAGGGAAAAAGGATAAGAAAGAAAGAAAAAGAAAGAACAGGGCCGGAGTGATAGCTGTGTCAGTAAAGCCTTTTTGCCATGCAGAGTAGTTACTTTAGCTCATTGCTGTGATCAAATATCTGACAACAACAAAAAAGCGTAAGGAAGGAAAGGTTTATTTCAGCCTACAGTGCCAAGAGATTGGTTTCCGTCACGGTGGGGAGGGCGCGATGGCAGGAGTGCGAGAGGCCCACCAGTCACATCTCGTCCACCGTGAGCAAGCAGAGGGGGAAAGAAGGAATGAGCGTCAGGTTTTCAAGCCTTAAGACCATCTCACAATGACCCACTTCCTCTAGTACGATTCCACCTCCTAAAGGTTCCGCCACCTTCCCAAACAACTCTACCACTTGGGGACCTAGCACTCAAACACATGAGCATGTGGTGAACATGTCACATTCAAACCACAACACCATGCAAACCCAAGTTTGGATTCCCAAAACTCACATAAATGCCAAGCATGATGGCATGTACCTATAATCCAAGTGCTGGGTGGTATGTATCTGTAATCCCAGTTCTAGGGAGGTGAAGAGACAAGAAGATCCCTGGGGCTCACTGCCAGCCAGTCTGGCCTAACTAGTGAGTGAACTCTAGGTCAAAAGAAAACTTACCCCTCCCCCCCCCCACACACACATACATACAAAAGGTAGACAGTTTTCCTTAGGAACACCATCCAAAATTGCCCCGTGGCCTGCCACACATACATACATACATTTAAAAAAGCACCCTTCTATAAGTTAGAAAATGATACAGAACCATATGACTCAACTTTAGCAATAAAAACAATTGGCTATACAAGAAAATCTAGCATTTTGTATGTGGCAAATGCTGAGCTTAAGCCCATTTCTGGGGCCCGGGGCCTGCTGAAAGATACACAAAGATTAGGTCGATGTAAACACAGAATCATCTATACATATTATGAGAGTTCATTAAACAGTAGTTTAGAATCATTTGGGGGCCTGGAGAGATGGCTTAGTGATTAAGACACTTGCCTGCAAAGTCCAAGGACCCAGGTTCAATTCCCCATTATCCATATTAGACAGATGCACAAGATGACACAGGTATCTCAAGTTCGTTTGTAGTGGCTGGAGGCCCTGGTGCAACTAGTCTGCCCCTTTCTCTTCCCCCAGTCCTTCTCACTCTCTAATAAATAAATATCAACTCTTGCTTGCGAAGCCTAAGGACCCATGTTCGATTTCTCTCCAGATCCCACGTAAGCCAAATACACAAAGGTGAGACAAACGCAAGGTCACACATGCCTAATAGATGGCTCAAGCATCTGGAGTTTGACTGCAGTAGCTGAGGCCCCCTTGTGCCAAATGTCTCTCTGTCTTTCTGTCTGTCTGTCTGTCTCTCTCCCTCACTGAAAAAAAAAAATGAATCATTTGGGCTTTGGATATAGGTTCATGTCCACAATAATGAGTTTAACTGAATTTAAATGGTACACTCCAGATACACAAATAATAGCACAGTGACAATAAAGTCAAAGAAACAAAAATTGTACTTGCTTCGTGCTACTAACAAAGTTTATGTCACTTGAAATTCACTGTGTTGGAGACCTAGTCTCCCCTGTGACAGCGAGAAGATGGGACACGCGGGGTAATCGGTCACAAGCACGGCGCCTTCAAGGAAGGGCTCAGAGCCTCTGTGAAAGGTGGGAGAGAGATGCCTGCTACTCACCATGTGAGGACGTAGAAAGAGGCAGCTGTCTCAGCCAGAAGGCAGATCTTCACCAGACACCAAGTCTGCTGTCTCCTTGACCTTATATTGTACAAGCTCCAGAATTTAAAAAGTAAAAGTTCGTTGTTTAAAATACTCTGCTATTTTTGTCATAGCATCCCATGTAGACAAATACAAATTGGTTCCCAGAAGTGGAATCCTGCTATAATAAACACTTAAAATGTGGTCTGTCGCTCTCAAATAAATAAATAAAATTAAAAAAAAAATGTGGACACAATTTTGGAATGGGGTGATGAGAAGATTTTTGAAGTGCATACTAGAAAAAAAAAAAAAAAAAAAAAACATTCCATGAAGTGGAATGGAAGCCCAAGGGGATTCTGGTCAACATGAAAACATGAAAGCTGTAGGGAAGGTGTCAGACTTCTTGAAACAGGAGTATAATCATGTGCAGAAGGATGGTTGAAATATGGATGGCAGTAGCCATTCTGATGATGGAAAATGAGGAGTGTTATTGGACAAAGACCAGAAAGCCATCTTTTATGGCATAGGAGCAAAGACTTGACTGACTTTATGTGTGCATCCTAGAGTTCTGGGGAAAGTGGGACTTGCATGCCATGGGACAGGATATTTACCTTCAGAGATTCCAAAGTGTTGAAGAGGCAGCTTGGTTCCTCTGGACTGCTTATAAAGCAAGAGGAAGAGAGATGAGTTCGAAAGAAATTGTTATGCAATAAGAAATCAGAATTTAAAGAACAGGAAATTCTCAGTCTTTCCACATTGCATGTTTGTAAGACATCAGAGGCTTCATTTGTTTTATTCAGGTGCTGGGTTTTAGTAGTGGGAGCAGTGGCTAGCCAGTCCTCCCACAGGCATGAAGGAATAGAAAGCTAAGGGAATGTCTGAGTCAGGTGCTGCACAATTCATATTTTACTTGAAATGCCATTGTCATTAGATAAAATCATGTGCAAGGTATATCAGAAGACAAAAGCTTGCAGTTATAATCTACAGAGGGGCCATACTGGTGGAGGGGGGGGAGGGAGGAAGAGCCTCATCAGACAGAAACTATTACTTACATTCACAGATAGCAAAGTTGAAGACATGGTATGTGCTCTGCTTGTCTGGCTCAAGATGAGACACTTTACAGCTCACTTTTACCTATTTCTTCATACCTTCTCTTGGCAGACCTGAAGTTTCCTGCAAAATACAAAATACAAAAGGCAACTTTCCAGGCAGCTAGCCCCAATGTCAGGACATGGAATGTGGGGGACTTGTGAAAGAACAGAAATACTACTCTTTGTCCTGTCTTCATCTGCCTTGGCACGGTGGTAGTAATTAGCGGGAACATTCAGCACGCATTGCTCTGAACAGTGCTGCATCTCTATGGCTGAAAGTTCCAACTGGAAACACTCACATCTCTAACAGCACGCACTTAAAGTAAGAAAGAGACCTAGATCTGGGTTTCCTGCCCTTGGTCCCTGAGCTCATTGCCACCAACTGCAGGCTGTCGTAATGATTTCAGATCTAGAACACATTACAAAACCTAAATGGAGCACTTAACTCATTATTCTTTTCTTTCTACAGTGTGACTTCACATATAATGATTTCCACAACATAATGAAATTCTATTCCAAATCCCCTCATCCCCCCCCAAAAAAAAATTCCCACTACAATTTTGACTGAAAAGTATTAACAATTTGTTTATCTAGGAAGAACCAACCACTCCATATGTGATTTCTTTCCTCCATGCAATGTGGGAATTCCTCCATGTCCGCTCTCTGTGAAAAGTCTTCCTGTTGAGTCCAGAGCCTTGCTGTACATTGAGCCAATGAGAAAACACAGGCATAGGAAATAGGAACTGGTGGATCCTTCCTGTCTGAGCTGACCACCATCCCAGTGCCTGTACCCCATCTCACCAAGCAAGCCTGGCTTCCCTACTCCCCCTCACCTCTGTAGCTAGGTTGCCCCTGAACTGCCCCATGATTAGTACTGCCAGCATAAGACATTCCAGCTAATGTTGACTCAAGTAGGTCTTCCTTCTTCACCATCTTTAGTGTCTTCCCCATGGGTCTCCATCCCCATCATTGTTCAGAGCCGTTGGTTTCTCTTCGTCCCTATTATAATTTATCCCAATCACTATTCTTGCCCCTCTTCTTCACCTACATTATCATTATTCATAAAAACTGACTTTTACAATTTTTTCTTTTTTTTTTTTTTTTTTTTTGGTTTTTTGAGGTAGGGTCTCACTCTAGTCCAGACTAACCTGGAACTCACTATGTAGTCTCAGGGTGGCCTTGAACTCACTGCGATCCACCTCCCTCTGCCTCCTCAGTGCTGGGATTAAAGGCGTGCACCACCACACCCGGCTAACTTTTACAATTCTAAAAGTCAAAGGCTCACCTAGCTTAAGAATGGAAGGATGGTGTTGAATGCCCTTGAATAAGGGGCTACTACTCAGTAAGGAAAGAGTCCCAAGTAGGCCTAAACCACATCCTATTTCCAAGGGGAAATCCCTATTCTTTGGGTCATCCCCCCCATGGATGAGACAGGCTCTCTTCTCTCTTCCCATCTCTAAGAGGACCCCTCTCTTACCTGAAGACCCCTGAGAGACACATTACTATTTTGCTTGCTTCAGTCCTTTAAGGTAAAAATACAGCTGAAAAAAAAAAAAAATGTCCTTATGGGGATGTGACCTTGCTACATGCAGCTGTGAGCAATGTCTTCAAATGGCTGTTTGTTTTTGTTGTTGTTATTGTTTTGTTTTGTTTTGCTTTTTTACCCCAAATTTTCTCAAAGTCACCAAGAAAATACTGGCACAGAGCGCACCATTCTGAGGTTGTAGACACTGGCCAGTGTTCACTGGGGTTAGCACTGACCCCAGCAACAGGACCCCTGGGTTTCACATCAAACAGATTACACCGTGGTTCATTCCCCATTGTCCAGCCCAGGGATCATCCTTCTCCTCTGAACAGAGGTATTCCTGGATCCAGTCAAGGTCTGAATATGCTCCATATGTGAAGTGAGAGGCTTCCTTCAACCTGCGCAGTTTGTTGCTATTAACTGATCCCATTGGGTCCTTACAGTGGCAGGCTTCTGCCAGGCTGCACTTCCCTGGAATGCTGTCCTGGCCCATACATCCTTGAGGCATCTTTCAGTTTATCAAATCCTTATCAAAGATCTGCTGGTTGATAGTCACATTTCTGAGCAACCAGAAAAGAGCACGTTTGTCTCTTATTTCTATAACTTAATGAGGGCTTGGTGAAAACTAAATAACATCAACTGTGATAGTTGCTATTGTCAGCTTAATAGGATCTAAAATCTCCTAAAAGAAAAACCTCTGGGCCTGTCTGTGGGGGCATTTCTAGGTTGGGTTCATTGAGGTAGGAAGATCCATCCTAATTGTGGGTGACACCATTCCAAATGGGATGGAGTCCTGGATTGAATAGAAAAGAGAAAGGGAACTGAGCACCATAAGTTCTCTCTCTCTCCCTCCTGATAGCAGATGAAATGTAATGAGTCACAGCATGTTCCTGCCACCATGCCTGCCACACCGTGGTGGGCTGTGTCTTAGGCAGTAAGCCAAACCAACCCTTCCCTGAGTTGTTTTGGTCTTTACTAAGCATTTAAAAATGTTCCAGCCATCCACAGTAAGATTGTCTCTGGATTTTCAGCTTTGCAAAATCCTGGAATTATCTCATTTTTTCTATGTACACATATGTGTGTTTATACGCATATGTGGGGACTTGAATGTATATGTGTGCATATGGAACCAGAGGTCATTGTTGGCTGTCTGCCTCAATTACTTCCTACCTTATTGTCTGAGACAGGGTCTCTCGTGGAATCTGGTCCTCACTGACTTGGCTAGACTAGCTAGCCAGGTGGCTATGGGATCCCCAGCACTGGAATTAAAGGCATGTGCCAACACAAATGACTTTTACACAGGTCCTAGAATTCCAAACTCAGGTCCTTATGCTGATGCTGAAGCTGAAACTCTGTACCCTGCAAGCCATCTCCTCAGGCCCTCACCTCCCCCTCCATTGCTAAGACAAAGCCAGGCTATCTCTCAACCTAGGAACATCTTTGTCTCTCTCCAACAGCCTAGTCTCCTTGGGCTACTAGCCACAACAACAAGGTCTCTTCCTTCTCGACATGGCCTTCTGCCACTGTCCCTCTCGAACACAGCAAACAAATTTAATGCATTACAAAATGAGAGAAAATCATTAAGGAGCTTTTTTTCTCAGCTGGGTCTCTGTAAATTCATGGCTAATGAAATGTTTCCCCATCAGGTCATTTCATCCTCACATCAGCTCTCTGTGGTCACCCAGGTTTGTAGAATTGCCCTCATTTTACAAATGGAAATTGATGTACTTAAGAGTTCAACCTCACCAAATTGGAAAATGAGGCCATTTTCTACCAAGAACTTGCTCTGTCTTCCTCCTTCCCCCATACTCACTTTAGGTGGTCAAGTCTCTGTCTTATGTCATCTCATCAGAGATTTCCGTGACCTAAAGCAGGAGCTCCCCATCCTAGGAACCCTACAAAGACCATTAGCTTCATTTATGCAAGCACCATCTCCCCTTTAGCAACCACCCAATCCCCAGCCCCCAGCACCAACACCTGAAAGATGGACCAGCAAACCCCTATGCCCTTCTCACTTGCCGTTTTGTGTTCTGTCCACTCTTACAATCACTCTTGCAAAACCACTTTTACCAGCTCACCTATTCTGTAATCCTGTAATATAATTTGATCATAAATATTTTTTATCAGTAGCTCTCAATATATACTTTTTCTCAACAGTATGGAATCACATCAGTAAAAACATAGGGCTCATGCCTATGAAATTCAAGCATTTCATGTAAATGGGCAATATCTAGTCAAATTATGAGAATATCTAGTAGTGTTTGTGACATCTGTTCTAATTACTCTATACATAAATTAAGTCAAAACACACTCACAAGGGTTCTGTGGAGCATGGATAGGTTTATTATCCACATTCTATACAATTAGGGATAGAAGCATTGCTGTCACTCAGTCCACTTGAAAACTATTCCCTCAAGACCAAGGTTTCCATCATGAGTGAACATCCTATTTCCTCCTGAAAACCATTTTTCTGTGCCCTTAAAGAGATCTTGCCGTGAGGGGCTTGAAGAAGCCACACCCCAAAAAGATAGGAAAGTGTGACCACTCCCTACCCCTGACTTACCAACCCATACTGCCACCATGGTCTCAAGCGCCACATGCTTGTAGGACTTTGCTGCCTCTGTATGGCTCACTGAGAAGGACTCTAGCGGACTGGCTATCTGGAGTGTCTGTAGTAAACTTCTGAATCTAGTAGTTAGAGGGAACACTGCTTGACCAAGCATCTTCATGCTGGTTGGAGGCTGCCAGAGTGATATGACGGGGGTGCTTTTGTCTTCTGAGACTGTCTTCCCTCATAGACCACACTTGTCGGGCACTGCCAGGCACAGGCTGGAGCCTTCAGGAGAGAGGCCTGAGCTTCCAGGCACGGCTGAAAACCCCCAGGCTACAGGAGGCCACTCCCTCTCCAAGCCTGGCACACCTGAACTTAGGCTTTGCCCATAGCACTATGAGTTTTTGGCTGGTTAACTAAGAAACTCCTTATCAGCCAGCAGTCTTCACACAGTCCTGAGACCCTCTGTAGATCACCTGACTCTCTCACTACGTGCTGCACCCAACTCCCTAGTGCTGGAAAGAACGTCCCTAGGCATAGGCTGGCAACATTTAAACCCACCAATCCCCATAGGACCCTCCCCCCTGCCCTCAGATACTTAAAACCTATTTCCCTGACAATAAACTGAGAGAGCTCTTCACCTAAAGATCTCCCAGGAGTGATTCTTTCTCTTGTCACACGCTCACCCACCCCAGTTGCCTGGGCACCTTCAGGCAGACCATGGCCAGCCCTGGAGTAAGAACCTAGGAACCCACATACACTGGCTCTTTTAGGCTTCGCTCATCTTATGTCTCCACTGCCCCTTTTCCCTAGAGCCCTAGGAATGATCTGGGTAGATGTAAAAAGACTTGGTGAGTGGACTTCAGAAACACTCGAAGAGCCCTCTCAAGTTTGAAGTAGCACCGTCCACATAGCCCTGGTCAACATGCTCCCATCTGGGGACCTTCAGACCCTCCTGTCCTCCCTTGTTCTAGCTTCCCCATCTTTCTATAGATATAACTCCTTGCTTCTTAACTAAGAAACAACTGTGTCAGGAAAAAAGCAAACAGCTTCTCCTTATCTCAAGACCCACACCCCATGTGTGCTAGCATTTTGGGGAAGGGCATGTGTTCAGAACTGGCCATGCACCCTCCTTTTCTGTCCCAGCTCTTAAGTTTCCCCACTTCCCTTTCCTGTTTTCTTTCCCACAAATCAGGCTTCTTAACCTGCACAGTATTTCCAATGACCATCCCTACCTCCTGACCCTGGGAATCAGTGGTTCCTTCATTACCACCCTAGCTTATACCCATTATGATTCTCTATACAGAGGAAACACTGCCACCTGGCTTGAAGTTCCCCAGACTTTTCCATGCTTGTCCCTGCTCCTCAGCTGTTTTTATTGCCACCTAATCTACTGGGTTTGTTAGAGCCTCCATTGGTCCATGGATGTCATCTCCCTATATCTCCCACTCAGGGTGTTTTCCTTGAAATCATTTCCCTAGCGAAAACAACAGAGGAGAGACAGCAAGGTGCTGTGCTGCTCCCATACAATAACCACATCACTGCCCTTCTGGCTTTCATCATCATCCTCTCCTTTAGAAGTTCCTCTTCTGCTCCTCAGTCCCAAAGGTGCTGATCTTCTCTGGGCTTTCCAGAAAAGGCAAAATCATATAAGCCCATGTTCCAACCATACATAAGAACAAGTGGTTCACCAATTTCTGTCTCCGGATGGGATTGCTCCCATGAGCTTCAAACCTAAATACAAAAGGCACCTACCTCAACATGCCCAACACTCAGCCTCATGCCTCATAGACAAGTCCCACATTTGTGTTTCCACGAGCAAATCCCTGACCAACTGCCTCATGGGCCTTATAAATCATCTCCATTTTTGCCTTCTAACATCTCTACTACCTTCGTTAAAAGATAAACCCAAATATGATCACAGAATGTCTTCTGCTTAAAATCTTTCAATGGCTGCCCTCAAAACCTTCTAAGATAAAACTGAAACTCTAAACTTGATCCACAAGTTCTCATTTTCCTTTCCTGGCCCTCAGCTGGCTCTGTTGTCTTCACATAACTTCATTCCAGACAGGAAATCTTGAAGCTTATTTCCTTCACATAGAATGACCATCAAAACAATCCTGCCCCTAGCCCCCAGAGGTGAAGAGTCTTTCTGACTACCTGATACTTGTGTTCCCAGTATGTACCTAATGTCTATCACATAGGTATTTAAAGCAACGCAATGAATGAATGGGTGGGTGAATGAGAAAGAATGAAGTTTCATGAGTGCTAAGAATGATCAGATTAAGCACTAATGCTCCAATTCTTGAGGGAGTCTTGCATCAAGATACTAAACATCTGGGCTTTATTAAAGACATCGCAAGAGAGGAAGCCCCAATTTTCCCAATAGCAAGAGAAACCCAGAGGACAGTTGGGTAAGTCTAATGCAGGGGTGGGGATTAAACTATTTGTGGCCTCAGAGAAAGCCATCATGAATAACCATATGTGTAGCATCTGAGGTATCAGCGTGACCTGTTCCTCCTCCAAGGCCTGGCCCCAAGCATAATTGTGGAGGAGCAAAAGCATTTTTGCAGCCTTTGAAAGTGAAGCTGTTTAGGGCCAGTTGCTGCCTGGGATCTTGTGTTGCCCAGGCAGGTGGACCATGTGAGAGCACAAGAAACCTTTCATCCTCCACCAATGGGTCTGTCAATGTGTCCACAAGAGCTTTATTTTTTAGCTAAATTGAAAGAATCCAATGAAAATATGAAGCCGTAACAGAAAGGTCATGGGAATAGTCACAGCTACTTGAAAACTTGGTTAAGAATTTTGCTAGGAAATCAAATAACTAGGCTTTTTGAGAGGGAACTGTGTGCAAAACCCTGAGCCTATTAGAAAGGTGCCAGTTGGACCCTGTCCTTGGGACCTTATCTAATCGGTCCACCTTGTTGCAGAACTAAGACACCAACCCCTGAGAATGTTAAGGCTGGAACATTCTAGTGGCAGTTGAAAGTAACAGTTAAAACTGTGGCTCAGAGCAGGGCAGAATTCACAATGCAGGCAGACAAGGGATACAGGGACCCTAAAGAGAAGAAGAGGATCTTTAGAGAAGTAGATGCCCCAGAAGGCTCCTATAGTCAGAAAAAGCACCCAGGGCTGGAGGAGATATTAGGGAAGGAGGAGAGTAGAAATGTGGGTCCTAGAAGTATATGAGGTAGGATTTAAAAAAACAGTGGGAGTACAGAGAGTAAGGCACCTGGCCTCTTCCCTAGCCACTGAGCTAACAAATCTCAGAGTTTGCCTCTGGCTCTAGAGATGAGCAACTGCTCAGTAAAGCCTGTTCTCTAGAGATCAGGATAATATCAAGTCCAGATGTATTCTATGAATACAAATTAGAAACAAGCTTTAAATACTAAACACATTCTTTCGTTCATTCAACAAATACTTATTGAGCACTTATTATGGACTGTAAGGAATGTAAAAGCAAACAAAAGTTTTCTTTTGTTTTTCCTTGAGGATACAGACTGCAATCCTTATCTGTGATTTGTGTTTGAAGAGGTAGTACAGGCTCTGTGAGAGCACAATGCCTCTTTGATCTAGTTTATGGCTTCTCTATGAACTGTGGAGCTGAAATCTAAGAGTGGGAATTACCTAGGTAAAACCAGTAGGAGGAGAAAGGTGTTGTAGGCAAATGGAATTTCACTGGCTATGCCTATGTGCAAAAGAGCATGGAATGTTCAAAATCCCAGCACCAAGCCAAGAAGTAAGCAGACATAGTTCAAATCATGCATGTTTGAGGAGGCCTTCTCAAACGCTTGTGTTTGAAGTTCATAATTAAATACTTGGAGGGGGGTCTTAATGCTGAAGGCAAAGCCTTAAGTATTTAATGGCAAGATTGTAGAAGAGAACAGATATGGCCAATTAGAAGATAGACAATGTCATGTTATTCATAGGAAATAGCAAGCCCCAAGGGAGTGATGTACCACAATTTTGTACCCTTGACTTCAGCATCAATTATGGAGAAGAAAACATCAGGCACAGGAACTTAGTATAGGTTAAGTGGTGGTTTGACCACCAACAGAGAAACCTTGGCTCAGCTGTGCCATGTGTATGTGTACATTTGTGTCTGTAGCATCAATCTACACATAGATGCATAAAAGACGGGCTATTATTTCATTTACAATTGAAGAACCAAGGCTTGGAACAGATTCATGACTTTCCAAAAGTCACAAGGAAGAAAGCAATGAATCATAGAATGAAAGCTAAAAACTGCCTTCCGCCTCATCTTATAACGTATTTCTCTCAAAGTAACATAAATGCAACAATACTTGGCACCAGTCCTTGTTGAGAAAATAAGATAAATTTACCCTGTGCCCCTCAAAGTACTTTCCTGTTAACACCCTCCACAATGCATTCCTGTTTGCCAATGAAAAAGTTGGCTAATTTTCATTCCACCCACAGTCTGCAACTAAGTACATTAAATACCAGATGTATTATTGTCCACAGACCAAAATGAGTCAAAGTGAAGCGTTCTCAAATTCATAAAATGAAGAGGCAAGAATGACTGAAAGGAGGAGAAAAGATGGTGTGAACTCATGATGATGTGAATACATGCAAGTGTCGATTGACATTGATACTGAAATTTGCAAGTTATAGGACTTGAAATGCTCCTGATGAGATGCATCTGGAAGACTAAGCTGTCATATGCATCAGAGAATGGGTTCCCTGGCTACTGTAGATTGCAGAAGAAGCAATATGACAAGAACTGTTCAAGCAAAATGGAAATGGTTGCAAAGGGGAGGGGAGGAGGAATTATCAGTGGTTTAGAAAAAAAAAAAAGAAGAAAGAATTAAGAGGGCAAACAAGCCATGTTCTAAGAAGAACACAAGTGTGCGAGCCTTGAGTACTGCCCTTGGGACCCTCAGACTGCTTCTACTTGCCAGTTGGTCTGACATCCCCTGAAATATTTCAGATTCTTTCACTTGTCAGTACTCCCCAGGAAAGTTCCAACTTCAGCTGTGGCAAGCTCTCCAGGGATTCCCTGGCATTGGAGCCACACTGCCCCAGATTAGGCAACTTCTGTTCCCTGTCCTATGATCTTTTGGTGCCTTAACCTCATCTACCTCCAAATGCAATAGCTGCACCTTTCTCCTTTTCTCCCCCAAAACTTAGCTCACTCATACCAGAAGTTATGAGGCAAAATTGGAGGGGGGGAGGAAGGAGGTGTCTGTGTATTGTGTGTCCACAATACACTCACAGATCAACTCTTAGGTACTCAAAGTCCCCAAGGCAAGGGTCTTCCAAACCTGGCACCTGGTACTCCTTCTGGGGTCCCTGTGCAGATAACCCCAATGCCCTTGGCTTCTGGGAAATTAGAGGAAGAGAGCACTACTAAGCCTCTGAGGGTACAGTGGTGCCCCTTTCCTTCCCAGACACTTGCCTCGCTGTGCTACCCCACGGTGAGATGCTGAAGGAAATGCGGCCTGTCTCCAAGCCTTCTCTACAAGAATCTAGAATTTGAACTTATTCAAGAATTCCCTTTTGCAATCCACAGTGAACTCCCTGTCCACAGGTTTTTCAGACGACATCAAGTTTCTCTGCTTGGCAGAGGATTTTGGACCCAGAAAAAGAAATGCCTCATGAAAAGCAGGCTGGGTAGACTTAATACACACTCCTTTTCATGGCTATGCTCTTGGCTTCCCATTTACAAACCTTCCTGTCATTTACAAATTTGTAGAGTGAAGGCCAGACTAAGCCGGGGATGCTCACAGCAGTTCTGATAGGCAGATAAGAGGAAGGACAGGCCAGGCAGGTCCTGCCCCTTGTTGGGGCTGGGATGCTTCCGTCACCAAGACAAGACTGGTGGTTGCTGTAGCCCAAGCAGAGCTGGGCAATCAGCCTTGCCCATCTTTCAAATTCTACACCCCTTTAGTTCACCTAAAAACTGCCTGCCCTGATCTGATGAATCTTTCTAGGGTTTTTCTTCTCCCTACGTTCTCAGCCAGGCACAGAGCTTCTTCCTCCAAAGTGTCCTAAGGAGCCACCTTAGTGATGTTTTCATTCCTTCTTTTTTCTACTTCATTTCTGCATCACCCCTTCTTTATTTCCTTTGCCCCTTCCATGCCTGTCCTTCTTTAACCCTCCTTCCTTCTTTGCTTTCTTCTCTCATGAGCTGATGAGAGCTATGAGGATGGCATTGGTCCTGCTCAACCTTACTCCCTCAGCATGCATCCTTCTACACCCACCAAGACACACTGTCCTAAGATGCACTTGGTGTGGGAAAGGAGACCATGCCTGGGGACATCACCATAACAGCCCTTCCTACCAGCCATTTCTTCAGAAAGGCTGTTCTGAACAAAGTTTTTCTTGGCCTTCTTTTCTCCTCCACACAGACTTCCTTAGAAACCTATACACTTGCTTGCCGCCCAGGAACTGTAAGCATTTTAGTTAGAAAGCAGAGTCTGGCATACAAAGATTTAGATTTCAATATGGTGTTTTTTAAACAAATTGTTTGCCTTTCCCATTTCCCATCATTCTCCTTCCCTTTAATGCACTCCTTCCCCAGTGAGCTACCTTAACTATAACATTTTACCATCTGAAAAGTATGAAGACTATAATCCTTGTGCCTGTACAAAGAATCACATTGTTTTAAAAAAAGAAATGTAGCTAATTTTATGCCTGACATGCCAAAACATTTTGGCAAAAGACCAGATTTCAGTGGGTACTCTGTTCCTGGTCTTCAGTACTTTCATCTCCTGGTTCAACATTGTTCCTTTTTTTGTGCTTTAAGGAAATGATGAGATGATCTAACTAGATGATAAGGGAAAGAGAGGTGTTTCACTCCTTTGCTCCTCTACCTCGCGAAGGCTCACCCATCTTCCATAGAGCAGGTCCAGTGATATGATTAGTCCTAACGCCAAGGCCAAGGCTCTGCAGATCTCCTGTTTTCTCGGTGTGCATCCATCCTAGGTCTCTAACCACCCAACCCTGGTCCAGAGCATGCTGGGAGCCCGGTCACTGACCTAGCTTATTTTAGGCAAATGGCACAGTAATAGACCAGAAAAGATGAAGGCACAATAAGGTGATTTGAAAGAAGCTACTTCTCAAATGATGCTCCAATCCTCCCCCACAGGCCCTGCAGACTTGTGCTCCCAAATCCTACTTGTCTACTCATACACTGCTCTTTCCAAAGCAAGAGTCATGGTGCTGGGCCCTGTGTGTCTTTTCCTATGAACTTGACTTTGTGGATGGGTGTTGGCTCTGTTTTTGGAGCCTAGGCTTTTGTGGTCTGAAATGAGAGGTGTCATCTCCTAACGTATTATTGTAAGAAACTTAAACATGAGAGTCTTCCAGTAGTAGAAGCTAGCGGCTAGTGCGAGCAGCCATCCAGTGGAGTTCAACTTGAAGCATTCCAATCTGACCCCCAGTGGGATGTGTATCCTAGCCTTCCCAGCTAGGCATCTGCCAAGGTTCCTATAGGAGGTAACTCAATGTCATTCAACTCCACGAGCTCTATCCAAATCTCTATGGATTTGTCACATCCAGAGGACTTCATGACACATGTACAAAAATTTCATTTATCACCTCATTTTCTGAACTATTAAGGGCACAGGTGTACCAAAAAGAGTTTAAGAATAGAATTCTCTATCCTTGGTCTTTAGCTGCCAACATGTAGGTAGTATACGCAGGTGTCAGGGTACAAGTTCTCCAGGCTGGATTGAAAGCTCTATTTTGGATAAAATATTCGAAGTCCCTCCCTCCCTCCAAAAAAAAAAAAAAAAAAAACTCTATGCTATATTCTTCCCTTTCTTCTAAAGTAGAGGATCTGTGGTCTTGCTGTTCTCTGAGTCAAACATTGATGGGATGGAAACTATTGCTTAGGTAGAAGCTTACATGAAATGGAAGGCTAACAGGACCGCAGGGCTTAGGAAGCAAACCCACATGAAAGTAGGAAAAAAGTTACCCCTATTATAAAAAAGCAAATTTCCAATTACTCCATCACTCAGCAAAGGTCATCATGCAGCACTCAGGATTGTGTTATCAGGCTGGCCCCAGAGATCCCCAAGAGTTTGAAATGAAGGTATGAGCCCAGCCTAGCCAAATTTCATAGCCCTGACAATAGAAGTAGAAAAGTTCAATGACCTTTCATTTACCTCACAGACCTGCTTCTCCATTCTACTTCAGGGACTTGCCTTGAGTCTGCCCTGTATAAGTGTCAGGATACTTGAGGCTCTACCAGCTTCACTGAAGCAAAAATATGGGACTCCCCTTCTTGCCCTGTGATTCACTGCTTGGGTGGGCTCAGCAACCCTTCCCAAGGAAGGATAGCCCCTCCAACCCTTGAGGTTATCCTTGCTCTACCCGCTTTTTCAATCCAATCTCTTGACAGCCAGAGACCTGGGACGTATTGTCCTTTGATGTCACCTCAAACCATTCCACTCTGCTCTTCCCACAGCCTTGCTGCCACGGTTCCATTCGCCTTCCTCCCTCTGCAAACCATTAATCAGAAGGTTTACAGGAAAGGTGGTTTTGTAGCTGTTCCTAAACTTAGGACACAGCAATGGCGAATTGGTATTGGTCTTAGGAAGATACCAGGTACTTGTTTCTGGATGCCATCCTTCCCCCAGATAAAGAATTATTCCCGTGACCCAAACCAGTCCCCAAAGAATCCTATGGGCCTAAGGTAGTGAATCTGCAATGAGTCCTGATTATCACCTCCCTCTCTGCCCAATGAACCAGGACTCACCTCGTGCTTGGCAACATGAACAGCACATTGTGGGACAGTATGTCACTGGCTATATCCAAGGGAATGGCCACTGATTGTCCCTGTCAACTGGAGTCTCACACAAAGGCTTTAATCTTTCTAGAATGAAGGAAAAATATGATGCCACTACTTTCTCTCCTTACTTGTGATGGCCTGGCTTCTGAGATAATGGTGAGTCTCAGTAGACCAAGGAGATCACTTGCTGGGTGAGGTCTGGGCAGTCTCTAAGAAAAAAGCCTCTGCCAAGAATTAGTAGCCCCACCAGGACATACATTTAGATGATCCTGGTTATTGGAATACATTGCTTTATAAGGGGAATTTGATAGCCTGGAGAGGATTGGCATGGATATGTGAAAAGAAAACAGAAAAATATATCAGTAGTTGGAAGAATGAACCCCAGAGAGTCCTGAGCAGTGTCATTGACACCTCCTGCCACCCTAGCTATTCCATGACCAAAGGATCCAGGCAGCACACGTCACAGGCATTGGAATCATGCCCATGACAGACATTACCCACATCCTACCAGAATGCCAAGAGTAGGGACAAGAATGAGGGATGGAAGAGCTCTCTGTCCAAGGCCAGATTCATGAATGTGAGCCCTACAGCAAGCAGGTGAAGGTTCCCACCTTACTGTTATTGAGTCCTGTGGGTGTGATCACTCTATTCCAACCCTTCTGTGAAGGGGGAAGTGATGGAGGGCGCTGGCCAGATTAAGTAAGGAGAAGTTATATTCTGTTGTGGGATCACAGACCAGTGTTCTGCAGAGGCCCTCAGAGACAGAGACAATGGCCATGAAAAGAAAAGGAGCAACTGGGATGAGACCCAAGCTCATCAGCCACCTAAATGTTGGAACTTGCTGAAGCTTCACCTATAGACATACACTCCCAGAGAAGCCTAAATCACATGATGGCAGAGGCAAAAGCAACCGATCCCCGCTGAAAATTCATCTTATTCTGCAGGCTCAGTGGGGCAGGGGTGTAAATAGATTCCAGCTGAGCACGTCTATCATCACGGAGCTTGGTCTCTGAATATGGAGAAATGAACTTGAAATTCCCGTTAAACAGATAAACTAGAACTCTTTGCACAGATAACTTTGCCTTATTAGTAGTGTAGGGGGGTGGATTTTTACCAAAAGAAGTCTCTTTGATAATAACCAATGACTGTGGTTTTTTGAGCATGTTTTTTCTCAATAATCCCGTCAAAGGTTTTGAAACTGCTAGATGTATTGTCAAACACATTTTTTAAAAAAATTTTCACATCATGAATTTAATAGAAACTGGAATGTTATACAAATAGTTTGACAATATATAAACATGATAGTATGCCATTTTCATGTAAGTGATAAAATATAATATTTATCTCAGAATAACTTTTTAAGATCCTAATTTTAATTTGCAATAAAAGTTTACAATTTGTTCTTTCCAAAAAAAAGAAAAAAATACACAAATTGCAAGCACCTGTTACTAGAGATTTTAAATGTGTCAAAAATAAATAGAAAATCAACCCCAACTGGTCCTTTCCTAACAGGGCTTTCTCCCACAGAGAGAGGGCTATCACAGAACAGAGTACAGACGTGGGGACAGCAGTCACATCTTCCATGCCCCTCACCCTCTGGCTGGCACAGTTTCCTGGAGGCTGCCTGTGCCCAGCACACCAGCCACTGCTGCTCAGAGGATCCATAACTTCTCGTGACCACCTATTTCCACATCTGCCATCTCAGGGAAGTCAAGGAACAACTTCTTCTGCCCTAGAGACATACCACAGCACAGTCCCTGTGTTTCCCCAAGGAAATTCTTCGGTGAGCAACTTCAAGCCCCCTCATCCCACACTCCCAAGAGATTCCTTAACTCTAAGCAGAATGCCTACACGGGGATCCAGTCAGCGTAGAAGAGGAAGACAGGATTGTATGATGACACATGACATACACTGAGGAAACCAGAAGCTATACTGAGACAGGGGCTCACCCATGACATGGCAGGGCTGAAAGCCCTGAACAAATGGCTTGCTGAGTGTTCCCATGCCAGCTGATTTAGTAAGGTTCTCAGGAGCAAGCAGCAGCACAGGTCAATATGACAAAAGTTTCAGGTAGTCATGACAGAAGGAGCCTCCCAGATGAACTGGCACTGAGATATAAGAGGTCTAGGATTGTGAAAAGCCTTGCAAAAAGAACTTTTTCAAAGAAAGCATGTGACCATGGTGGGAAGAAGTCACCAACTACTTGGTCAGAAACCTCAGGAAGACAAAGTGGGGAAACAAGAGGTGGAGTGGGAAATTTCTGCAGGAGAAGCAGAATACCAGGCCCTCATGGTACTCCTCTGACCAGTAGGCCACAGGGCAAAGTGCTTAATAGGAGTAGGTTGTAAACTGCACATGGTGACAGACATGTCTATGATGCCAGGACTTGGGAGGCAAAAGTGAGAGGATCAGAAGTACAAAGTCATCCTCAGCCACATAGTAAGTTCTAAACAGAAAGAGGGCAACATGAAATCCAGTCCAGGTTTGACCTCCACTCTGCACACATGAAAGAAATGTCTCCTTCATCCTGTGCTTCGGTAGTTTTTTCTGTAAAGCAAAAGTGGTTCATATTGTTCAAGAATAATATAATGCTGATTATATGACCTTTGCTTTGCCTACACAGCAAGGGCTCAATTAATATGTTATATTCATTGTCTGAAAGTGTAGACCATGGGCATGTGTCATCTTCTATCAGACCTTATCCCAAGCTGCCACAGGTTTCAGTAGTTTTGTCAGCTCACCAAAGAGCTGCAGTAGTCAGGAGGGCGCCACTATCCTGATGGCACCCCATCTGTGGCCAGTGGTATGGGGCCAAGCATAGAGTATGTGCAGTAATTTGCCTAGTCACAGAAAAATTAGGATTGAGATACTAATCAGCTGCTGCATGTCATCAGTGATGTAAATTTTTCCCCAGCTGTAAAATGGGAGGCTTAATCCTCATGTTCTCCAGCATCCTCCACTGGTCAAGTAGGTTTTGTTTTATGAACTGTGGTGCCCCTGTGTTTAATGATTGTGATATCCTCTTGTTGGATCATTCCCTTGATGAGTATGAAGTGGCCTCTTTGGTCTTTTTTGATTACTTGTGTTTGAAGTCTATTTTATCCAATATTAGTATAGCAACATCTGCTTGTTTCTTATTTCCATTTGCTTGGAATATCGTTTTCTACCCTTTAACCCTGAGGAGGTGTCTGTCTTTAGTGGTGAGGTGGGTTTCTTGAAGATAGCAGATTAAGGGGTTCATTTTTTTTTATCCACCCTGTTAACTTGTGTCTCTTGATGGGTCAATTAAGGCCATTAATATTTAGGGCAATAACTGTGAGGTTTGATTTAATCCCTGCCATATAGTGATGCTTTATGGGGTTTGATATTTGCTTGGACTTTGTAGTTTTTTGACCCTTCTTTAGGTTTGGTTATTATGGTCTACTTCTTTTAGACTCTTGAGATTGGTTGTTTGACTCTTCTGTGTGGAGAATTCCCTGCAGTACTCTTTCTGTAGGTTTGTTTTTGTATTCATATAGTTGTAGAGCTGACTTTTATCATGGAAAGTTTTTCCTTCACCATCAATTGTGAGGGATACTTTTACTGGGTACAGTAGTTTTAGGTTGGAAACCACAGGATCTTAGACTTTGTAGTATTCCATTCCAGGCCTTTCTGGCTTTCAGGGTTTTTATTGAGAAGTCTGAGGTAATTCTGATGGGGTTGCCTTTATATGTAATCTGTTGTTTCTCTCTTGCTGCTTCTAGGACTTTTTCATTGTTTAGAATATTAATGATAATATGTCTTAGAGAGTTTCTCCTTTGGTCCAGTCTATTTGGAGTTCTGTTAGCTTCTTGTATCTTGATGGGACTCCCTTTTAAGAGAGTGGGAAAATTTTCTATGATAATTTTGTTGAATAAGTTCTCCATGCCTTTGGTCTGAATCTCTTCCCCTTCTGGTATACCCATAATTTGAATGTTGGGGCTTTTAAGGGTATTCCACAGTTCCCTCATGCTCTGTTCACAAAAGTTTTGAACTTATTCAAGTTTTTGAACTATTTTTTCTGTCTTCTCTTCCAGTTCTGAGGTTCTGTCCTCCAGACTCTCTTCTTGAGGGCTTCTAGAGAGGTTTGGACTTGCTCAATTTGGTTTGCATTTTCTATTGTCTTTTTCTGTATAGTATCCATCCCTCTGTTGAGTTCCCTTTTCAGGTCATTTTCTGATTTTCTTAATGCTTCTTGGCCAGCATCCTCTACTGTCAGGTAGCTTATCTTTCTTTGGATTTAATAAACTAAATAATGTGGAAAAGATGCCCTGCCAAAATGCCTCTTTCAAAGTTGTTACTAGGTGGTTCAAAGTGACAGGTAAATTTGGACTAAAGCTTCCATCTTCTCCAAAGGACTATAGTTTTTGCTTCAAAAAAAAAAAAAAAAAAGACATGTGATTCTCCTGGAAACTGGTTATTGGGCTATAGAGGAAGAGGAAAACTCGGAAGAGGAGAGGGTTCTTTCTCTCTATCCACTCATTCCTTTCTTGGTGAGCCAAATCATAGCACCCTGGCCTCTTCCTCAGTCACCATCAACCCTGAAGAAGTAGCCAAGACACTTCTCACCCATCACCCACACTGCTGCTCAGAGAGTTCACCTCAGATCCTAAGAGCCAAGAACCAGTGCTGAAAATTGAGTGTACAAATTTCAACAGCATGCAACCTCCTACTCTATCTGAAGCACTGCCTTCCTCTCCTCAAAAATCTTGTGTGGACAGAATGACTGACTACCCTCCATCCTTTGTCATATGCCTTGGCCAGGCACCAACCAACCAAGTAAGTCCCTTGTGTGCTGGCACATCTGCCATCTTCACTAGACTGTGAGCTCCTTGAGGGCAGGGACAATGTCTTTCTCTGAAAGTGCATGGTTCTTTCAGGCAGCTGCCCCATGGAAGACCTACAAGGATAGGTGTTTTAAACTGGGTTATTCCTTGGGAAATGGTAGATTGTATATTGGGTTCACAGAGCTGAAGAACAGTCATAAAGGAAGACTGGAAGGGTGTTGACTATGAGTCAATCTAGTGGTACTGAGTTTGATGTATGAATGGAATTGCTGAGTGGTAGGACCTGTCTAGGTGGAGGTTGCCAGTGAAACAGAACCCAGTATTCACCAGCGGAAGGAACAATAGGTTTGGGTAGCCAGGGTTTTTTTTTTTTTTTTTTTTTTTTTTTTTTTTTTTTTTTTGGTTGGGGGGGATTCAGAGATCAGACTAGAAGAGAAACATGGGAAAGACTCTGAGGTTGTGGTTCTGAAGAAGCCCGTTCCTGGGAGGTCCAGGGGAGAAGCAGAGGAATCGTGGAAGACAAGGCAGGAGGGAGCTTCAAAGATGAGGGGTTGGGGATTGAGTACAGGGGTCTTTTACAGAGTAATGTTGAGAAAGATGAAGCAGGCCAAGAGCAAATGAGAAAACAATGGATGACTAATGTTCTACCTGTAAGCTGATAGGGGAGGAAAATGGAGGAGCAAGTAGAAAGAAAAAAAGAAAGAAAGAAAGAAAAGGAAGAGAATAAGAAAGAAGGAAAAAAGAAACAAAAAGGGCCTTAGCAAGCCCTCTAATTTTATTTATTCTGTAATGAAATGTTAACAGGATACTAATAGCTGAGATTATCTAAGGTTTGCTGAAAACTGCACATTACCCGCCCATCTATCTATCCCTCCCTCCCTTCAAAGATGCTGCCTATTCAGTGGAAGAAGTGCAATGATGACAGATTCCATTAGGTAACATCTTCCCAAAAGGACACACTAGAACCCCAGTGTCCCTCTAGCTCTGAGTTGGGTTGCATCAAGGCACAGGAAATACAGTTGTCTATGAGGCTGCAGTGGCTTCAGTTGCCTTCTCAAAATCATCAGCACCACACTTAAAGTATGTAGCCTGAAAGACAATGACATCCAGGCATACAAAGACCCTCTTCCTCTCCATGCATTCAATTTGGGAGCCATAGAGAAAACAGAGATGCTGGACAAGGTAGCTGTCCTCTATAAGCTGTCACTCTAAATCGGGAAAATAGTGGACCTGCAGTGGCTCTCACCACTCCAAAGACAAGGGAGAACCATGCCCACACCCCCTGATTCCTCCATTTTTGGAAACATCTAGAGCTGAGTTTTGGGACACTGGGCTTTCCAATTGCTTGAGTAAGGACCATAAACTCCCTAGGTATGTTTCATTTGTCTATAAAGCAGAAGGAATTTGTCAAGAGTTATAAAAGGTTTTGGAATCTTGTATTCAAAGCCCTTGGCACCTTGCTAGAGCATGCAGTGAATGAGGAGTAGGCTATCACTGCTGGGACGGAAACCCTGGGGCAGAGGACATACAGAAGCTAGTGAGACTGGTAGGGGAAAACAGAAGTGGCTTCAAGGAGAAAATAGAAACAAACTTAACCTTTGAAGACAGATAGAGTTCTACCTAAACAAAACAGTGCTGTCTGCCCCATTCATTCATTCATCCATCCCCCTGCTCAATTAACAGCTTTGGAGGGTATAAGAGTATTAGGGACATTGATAGCAAATCTTTCATCTTATTTCTATGTATTTTTGAGGCATGGGTATTTGTTCCAAGAAGCGTATTCAGCAACACCAGTTTCCCACTGGATACCTGAAAATAAGCTATGTTTCAAACCTGGGTAGCTATGACTTCCCCACTTCCATGTGTGTCAGAAATGCCATAGTGAAATGTTCATAGAATGAAGCTCTTTGACATAAAATCTCAAGATTTTTCCATGTCTGTTCAGTTGCTCTGGCTTTTCTCAAAGGAATCAAGACTCTGGGTGTCACAGGATTTCAGCTTTGATGAATCTCCATTTTCTAGGGGTGATCTGATGTAAAACCCATCCTTTCTGTCTCCACAAAAAAACTTACCCTTCACCACAGACAGCATAGCTGCCAAGAGTGCAGAGGGACACAATCTGGCACTAGAGAAAGGAGGAAGGAAAGGAGAGAAGTAAATATGAAGGTTGAGTCTCACTTTCAAAAATAAAAGTATGACTGGCTTTGTTCTTTGTTATCCAGTCTCATGGGCCTTGTTTGTTTCTGTGGCTTCTCTGCAAAGCTCCAGTATATACTTTTCACTCGTGGTCCTCCTTGCTCTACAAGAAAGCCAGTAGGTTTACTCAGCACAGCAGCAGCCAATGCTGCAGCTAAAACCTGGGTTTTTTGAAGGGTTTCAACAATTGGCCCATATCTCCCTGGAGACCATTGTATATGAAAACCTCATGTTCTACTCAGTGGTGCTGTGTATCCTTATATTTAGTGGTGCCATCCCTTTGCAGCTTATAAATTGTGGGGTTTCCATGCCTGTGATTAAGTTTGGGGTATCTATTGTTGTGTGGGACTTAGATTGGCCTCATGAGCCATGCAAACTCTCTGTACATGGCTGGCCAGAGGAGGGAACCAAAGAACATGCCTACTTGGTGAGGACCTCTGTCAGAAAAGTGTGAGAAACATTTTATTTCAGTTCTCCAGTGTACTATGCCTGTACACTATGCTTGTACTGTGCCTCTTGAAAAAGAAAAAGATGTGATCTAGACAGATCTGCAAACCCTGTTGCTACTTCTCATATCCTACTGTTTAGAGACACTAGAAATAGTCTGTGTATATGGACCATGGGTTTTTCTTATTAGAAAGCTCGCCTTGAACTGGGCTCTTCTAACTACCCATAGTGCTGCCTCATACCTACCTGTTCATTGATCTTTGCAAATCCAATAAGACCCCTGAGGTTGGTAGATTTACTCTACTACCACAGTGTAGACCTTGAGATCAGTTGTCAGTGCACTATGGGGATATTGAGTATTACTTCATTAAGATGAGTCAAATTAAAAAGTGGATAGGGATGAGAGTCTTACAAAACTCCTACTGTATTACTAGGAAAGCAATAGCACTTTTGAATAATATATTTATGTGACCCACCCAAGTGAGAGTAGAACAAGAAGGCCATAAACTCAGATAAGCAAGAATTTTGTTGTTCACAGGTAACTCCCCCAACCACTACCAATGGCAACAGTGTAGGGGAAGGAAGGGTGTGGAATATGCAAAGACATTGGGATACGCTCTGGAGTCAGGAAAAAAATTTTTTTTTAATTTTTTTTTTTTATTTATTTGAGAGCGACAGACACAGAGAGAAAGACAGATAGAGGGAGAGAGAGAGAGAATGGGCACGCCAGGGCCTCCAGCCTCTGCAAACGAACTCCAGATGCGTGTGCCCCCTTGTGCATCTGGCTAACGTGGGACCTGGGGAACAGAGCCTCGAACCGGGGTCCTTAGGCTTCACAGGCAAGCGCTTAACAGCTAAGCCATCTCTCCAGCCCGGAAAAATTTTGAGGTAGAATAGATACATTTTTTTTTTCAGACAACCCTCAGACCAGTGGCTCTCCTCTCATGTTGTTGTTGTTAGGGTCTTTCCCCCTAGTAGAGAAGACTATGAAAACTCGGCCTATACCATAAGAAGATCTATAGCCTGAAGCAAGTTGAAAATTGTCTTCTTAGTCACCAAGGACATCAAAGGCACAGCTACAATAATAACATTATTATGAAAAATGACATGAAAGCAATTAGCAATAGAAATAGATATGACATCGATGGTTCATTTAGCACTTAGCTCTCAAAAAAAAAAAAAAAAAAAAAAAAACCAGAATAGCAATATTAATCCTGTGTACTGGGTATCTAGAATCCAACACATGTGTACTCCTAGACTTAGAAAAGAAAATTAACCCATGAGCTTGAGTTCCCCTAGAGCAATAAGAAGTGCACATTGTGGGGCTGAAGAGATGGCTTGACAATTAAGGCACTTGCCTGCAAAGCCAAAGGACCGTGGCTTGATTCCCCAGGACCCATGTAAGCCAGATGCACACATCTAGAGATTGTTTGCAGTTGCTAGAGGCCCTGGCATACCCATTCTCTCTCTTTTCTTCTCTCTTTCTCTTTCTCTCTCCTTCTTTCTTTCTCTCAAATAAATAAATATTATAAAAGAAGTGCATATTGTGCTGAAACACTCACAGCCAGGCTACCTGTGCTGTAGGCTCTTTCACTGAGAAAATATGACTTTTAGGAAGTCACTTGGCCTCAAAATTTTGTTTCTTCCTTTGTAAAATGGGACTAACACTGCCCTAGAAGCTTGTTTTGAGATCTACATGAGCTATATTAGTTATAACATAGATACAAATTAAAGCCACAATGAGGTATAACCCTACTGGAATTGATAGCACTAAAAGCAGATGACACCAAATGTTATGTAGAGTGTGGAGAAACTGCACCTCTCTTGCATTGCTGGTGAAAGCATAAACAAAATGATACACCCATTTGGAAAGTAGTTTGACAAATTATAATTAAACAATCACCCACCCTATCCCTTGAGTATTGGCCCAAGAAAAATGAAATTGCATTTTTACATTGAGTTAGACAATAATGTTCACAATAGCTAAACTATGGAAATAGGGAGAGTGGCTAATAAGTCATAAGCATTCCGAGATAATAAAAATGTGGCAACAATAATGACCTTGTTAAGCAAATGATTCCAGAGAGAAAAGCATGAATACTGAGTATATATGAAGTTCAGGTTCCAGCAACATGGACCTCTAGGGATGCTAATCGGAACTTAAAATGGGAATTGACTGGGAAGAGTCAGAAAGGAACATTCTATATGGCCATGGTTTTTAACTGTGGGGTACAATTTTTTTTTCTTTTTTTTTTTTTTTTTGTCCTGTAGAGATGTATACCCATGGTTGGAGACATTTTGATTGCCAGGATACTGAATCTAGTGGGTAAAGATCAAGGGTACTGTTAACTAGCATTTAATGCACAGGATGGTTTCCTGCAGCAAATAACAAAGAGGCTACATGTGTTAATGATGCAAAAGTTGAGCCACACAGATCTGCTATGGTGAACATGTTACAGATCTTGCTTAATTATGTGGTATCAGTCACATTTGGCAAAATTCACAAAATTTCACACTTTGCCATATGTAATTATCTGCTGATTTTCAAACAAGCATGAGACAAAGGCAAAGACCTGGTTCAGGAGCACAGTGCTTCCTTAGACGTTTTTTAATTCCTCTCTTGTAACAGTTTGCATTTTATCTCATCTGATCAGAGCAGTGTGACTCTAGTTCTCTTTTGGCTTACTACTGGCATATCTCTTTTAAACTTTAAATGTTGTGTCCTCAGATTTAAAAGGAGTCTCTTGTTGTTAGCCAAGAACTCACTACTAAGTAGGCCAAGAATTTGCAGCATCTTCCTCCTTCTGCTGTCTAAGTCCCAGGATGACAGACTACTTTTTTGTGACTAGTAGGTGAAATTTTACAGGTATGCTAGTTTTGACAGACTCCTGTCCCCATCCACCTTAAGAATAGGAATGGGACATCACTGGTTCCTCCCTGTATGATGTTTCTACCTACTTTCTTTTGGAGCAAGAATATACTTACAAGCCAGGCATATTGGCTCATGCGTTTACTCCCAGTGCTTGAGAGGCAGAGGTAGGAGGATCACCATGAGTTTGAGGCCACCCTGAGACTACATAGTGAATTCCAGGTCAATGTGGGCTAGAGTGAGACCCTACCTTGAAAAACCAAAAGAAAAAAAGAGAGAGAGAATACACTTACATACTATCTTCTCCAAAGGATCATTGTCTTTGAGGACACATGTTCTTCAAGGAAACTTGAGATTTTGTTCCTGAGACATAGTCATTAATCATATTTTGACTTGGAACAAACCCTTTTCTTTTTCTGCCTTAATTTCACCATCTTTTGAGTTTGGTTTTAATAACATGGGATTTTAGATGTATATTTTCACAGCTTGTATCTATTCTTTTTAATGTGTATGTACATGCTCATGTGTGGGGAGGGGTGATACACGTGGGTGTACATGCATGGAAAGCACAGAGAACAAGTTCAAGAGTAATTCTACATACCTATTTTGAAACAGGGTCCATTCCTCACCTAGAACACAAGTAGGCTAAACAGGCTGGTCACGGAGCCCTGGGCATCATCCCGCCTCTGTCTCCTCCCCAGAGTGCGATGATTATAAGAATTAGGATTATTCTTATAGAATTATAAGAATTACGTGAGTCCTTAGAATCAAACCCAGGTTGTCATTCTCACTGGACACATAATTTAAAAACCTGAGCTGTCAGTCACCTTTATGTACTTTAAAAAAAAAAAAACTACAGATAGCAAACCATGGTATTTTCCTCCCCTCCCCTGCTTTCCCCTTCATAACTCTGCTCTCTATCATATCCCCTTCCCTCTCTCCACTAGTCTCTCAGTTAGTTTGATGTCATCATCTTTTTCTCCTATTATGAGGGTATTGTGTAAGTATTGCTAGGCACAGCAAGGTCTTGGATATCGAGGCCAATTTCTGTCTGGACAGTTGTATATAAGGAGTGGCACCCTTCCTTTGGCTCTTACATTCTTTCTGCCACCTCTTCCACAATGGACCCTGAGCCTTGGTGGGCATGAGATGTTTTCTGTGCTAGAAACTCCTCTGTCCCTTCTTCTCAGCACTATGTTGCCTTTTGGGTCATCCCAGTGGTCATCACCATTTGAAAAGAAAAGCTTCTCTAACCAGAAGTGAGATTAGCATTAATATATGAATATGAACCTTAAGTGTAGTGCATTCAGGGCAATTTGATGAGAGTAATACATGTGTTTGTCCAAATAAGAGTAGGCTTTATACTGGTAAGGCTCATGACCTCCCCTGCCATAGGCTTTTGATTAGGTTTTCAGTACCAGGCATGTATGCCCTCACATAGAGTGGGCCTTCAGTCCAACTAGAGAGCAGTTGGTTTTCCCCAGAGCAGACATGCCACTTTTGCACTCATTCAGTCATTTGGCCTGTCTGGTCAAACTTGAGGCTTCCAGTGTCCACTGTTTTCACCACTGATGACTTCTGTCTCCAATTAGCCTGCATACAGTGCAGCTTTTTCCAACTTTCAGTTGGCTGGGCTACAGGGAGACATTTATGCACTCTTTAAGAAATGGGTTCAATGGTTGAAAAGTGTTGAATCACATAAATAGCAATTGTGCAAATCTTGTGCCTTACAAGCTTTGTTAATCTCTGCCAATTCTATGAAACCACAAGCTTCTTACAATGTGGTTTTATCTCTGGAACAGCTAGAGTGTGTTCGAGTTTTTCTGGAAGAGTTCATAATCCTTAAAATGTTGGAGTCCACTCAAAATTCATATGTTGAAACCTAATCTCTAATGTGGTGGTGTTAGGTTTTGACTTGGGAGACAAGTCAGTCACGAGGCGAGCCTCCATGAGTTAGACTGGTGGCCGCATACACGTAATGGGATGAAGACGCCAGAGACCCTGGACCCTTTCATTGTGTGAGGTGCATGCACTGATCATGACCTTCCCTGGGAGATGGGAAGAGAGGTCAGCAAAACTTGACCAGCTGGATAAAATGGTACAAAATTGACTGCATTTGCTGAGTACTAAACTAATTAATAAAAAATGAATAAAATATATAGAAGAAATTAAAAAAACTTGACCATCTTATAGCTGATCTTGTACTGTGAGCTCCAAAACTGAGAGAAATAAATGTCTGTTACTAAGCCACGACATGCAAGGTATTTTGTTACAGTAGACTGGATGGAATAACCCGCCATAGTATGGATGAGCATTCATTGTCATTCCTCAGCATAGTCATTCTTCTTCTTTTCTTTTTCTTTCTTTCTTTCTTTCTTTTTTTTTTTTTTTTTGCAAATGCATTATTTGTATAATATGTTGTTTAACTATTTGAAAGAGAGGCAACAGTCGGGAATTAGAAGAAGGCTCCAGCACCTACAAACCCGCAGCTATTAGAAGAAAGATCTTCAGCAAAGTATGCCAGAAATTATTGTAATATTTTGAACAGCAACCAGGAACCACTCAGGCCATAGCACTGACTTTTCCGGAAAAGCTGCCCTCAGTAGGAGTTGCCCATACATGGGTAACCATCCACACACACAGTGCTCACAGGAGCACATCCTCCAGGGGCCAAAGGCCATTGTTGCCTATTGCACCTGGAGAAACTTCTCCCAAATGACAAGGCAGGAACCAGATGCATTCTCCCCAGGCTCATTGGCTCATTCCCAGATGACACTAGACCCCTCCAAGGTCATGAGCCTGGTTCCTGATCTAGCATCTTTTGGGACCAGCTGTGTTTTGGGATTTAGAAAAGTAGAGGGAGGAGAAGGAAGACAGGAAAGTATTTGGTATAGTGACTGGCAAGGAAGCTGGGGACATCCATTAGTTAAGGGAGGGGGCGGGGAAACATAAGGCCTATGTTCTCAGATAATTCAACACTTCCAACTATACAGCCACAAAGTGAACTAGCCTGAGGACACTCCTTCGAGAAAGGATGGACCTCGGGTGTCCAGGTGCTGGCTCTGAGTGGAAGTCTATGAACACAGAATCATAAATACAGATGCCAGGACTCTGGGCGGAGCACCAACATTGCCCTGTTGCTTACCTTGACAGCCCACCTCTGCCTGGTTTTAAGCAACCTCTTGAAATCCAACAGTGCTGCTGTACCCAAACATAAAAAGAACTGTAGGCTCCTGCCACAGATACATAGAAAATAATCAAATTCTATCAGAGTTTTTCACATGTAATGCATTTTGTTATAAGTTGGGTGGTAAAAATATGATATTGACTATAAATAGTCCAGTATTTTGACTAAGGAATTATTCAGTATAACAAGACCAACTGCTTCCATTTCTGTCGACAAGATATATCCTTGTCATGTGGGGTGTTTTGTCGCAACCAGAGTGGAGTTGAACATGCACGATGGGTTGGGAGCATGAGTTAAATCGAGAAGCAGCCCCCTGAGAGATGGATTTTCACATGCTCCTGCACTCCTGCCCTCAGTAATCAAGGGTCCCTTAACAGGTGCTAGTGGAGCGCACAGCTACCATCTCTTAACTCACAGGTAAAAGCACACTGTAAGAGGCAACAATTAACCCACCAGCCAGCTTCTCCATTCCCTGTTTAGGAATCTGTCCTCCTGTGTTCATGAAGCTATGACTACAGTCCATCATAGCACATGTCATTCGGGTTACATGTTTGTGGCCAAGTCAGTCATGTTGCCAATTTTGAAACCCAAAATTATGCATTAGAGGATCCCAGTGCAGGGAGAGACTCACTGAGATTTCTCCTTACTCACTTCCCAAGAAAACTGCTTCCTTACAGGTGGGGAGGAGCAGGCAAGCTCCTCCCTAACCCGCGAACAGAAATTCCTCCATTTCCCAAATACAGATGCTACACCACATTCCCGGGGTGGACGCTACCCCTCACGCACCCCATCCAGGGGAAATCAGGGAGGGGAAGAAATGATATGGTGTGTTCTCGGTCACTCTTATACCCAGAGTTCTGCTTTGGCTTCTTAACCTTTTAGGTATGAAGGGTTTCGGTTGCTCTATACTTTGGGATCATGTGTCGTCTTTTGCTAATTGAGGTTTCCATGGCCAGCAGAAAGTCTCAAGTCCTCTGGCGAGTGCCGGTGGCAGTGCCCATGTGGCTGGGCTCCTGCTGCCGCGTGTCTTCGGGCTTTGCCTTAGTAAATCGCACCTCACACCTCTGAAAATAGGCAGACCCCAGGAAGCAGCTGCTGTGTGCTTTGCCACAGTACTGGCATCTTCCATGGCTCAGAGACAGACACTGATCCTTTCTTGAGTCCTCAATACCAACCAATCTTTCACAGACACGAATGTCAGCACTGTTTTGGTAAATCGGAAATCACAAGTAACCAGTAATTTATTTTTCTGAATTTAAGCAATGAAACATCAATCTATCTCTTGTCGGTCACCTTAGAAAATGGCCCATGCATACACAGAGGGGAAGAAAAAAAATCATGAAAGAAAACTTATCATGAAACACATAACATAGGAAAAATAGAAAATCCTTTTCCTTCCTTGCCAACTATAAAAACTGAATTCTGGGTGGGCATGGTGGCACACTCCTTTACTTCTAGCACTTGGGAGGCAGAGGTAGAAGGATCACCATGAGCTCTCAAGGTCACCCTGAGACTACATAATGAATTTGAGGTCAGTCTGGGCTAGAGCGAGACCCTACCTCAAAAAAAAAAAAAAACTGAATTCTGAATACACTGGTATGTCTGACAGAAATGATAGTCTGAGCACACTAAGACTCAACTCTTGGAAGCTTGAACTAAAGAGGCCAGTGTTAAAGAAAACCAGGCTGGAATGAACTTCAGCCTGGGTACAAACTGTAACCTGATCTCACACAGGAAAATTCATCAGTCGTTGATCAGTAGAACTTTAGTCTTGATCTCAAACTTGAATTCTTATCACTTGGATCCCAAATGTTTTAGAGAAGATCTTTAGCATGGAAGCCAGGGTACCAAAGTCTTTGATGCCAGACAGCCCTCACTTCATCAGTTCCAGGTCACCTTGTGAAAATGTATTCTGCCTATAATATACATGATTACTCATGAGCTGAGTATGCCTCTTCTTACCTGCCCCACGAGTCTGCTGTGAGAGCTCTGAGCATGGCGCCTCACACAGAGAAGGCCCACGGAAAGGATCGCTATCACTGTCACAGGGAAAAATTCTCCAACCTAGGCCTTAAAACACAAAGATGTATGGTAGCAATTTTACCCACCAGTCTCAAGCATTTTCTGTAGAAGTTGATTAGAAACACTTGTATATATAATCCTAGCACTCGGGAGATGGAGACAGGAGGCTCAGGAATTCAAGGTCATCCTCAACGACATAGCAAGTCCAAAGCTGGCCCTGAGCTACATGAGCACTAGTTGAAAAAAAAAATTAAAAAATAAAAATAGAAGAAAGGAAGGAAAGGATGGAGGGAGAAAAGGGAAGGGGAAGGAAGGAGAACAGGAAGGAAAAGGAAAGGTTAAGGAAGGGAAAGGGAAAGAAAAAGGAAAATCTTCATCCTTGCCAGTGCCACGTCAGCAATCAACCAGAGTGGGGGCAACCCTTACTACAGATTTTAGCAACAGAAGTGCCCAGGCCATCTGCCTTGCCAGCCTGCTTGATCCATGCATAGGTTAGAATGTGTACCAAGTCAGATATCCAGAGACACAGAGGTTCCCAAGACCTCATCACTGAAGTAGACCTAAAATGAACCCAGCATGGCTCAGGGAAATTTGCGGAAGACAGGGCAGAAAGATGGTTAGAGCCACAGTTGAAACATTATGCACAGTGACAGTGCCTCTTCCCCATAACTGATGGTGGCCCCCACAAAGCACGACCCACAATCCCCAACGAGGAGGGGGTAGGACAGGGAAGAAGCTAACGATGGTACCAACATGGCTGTTTACACACTGAGTATGCACATAACTAGTAAAGGGGAAAAAAAGAATGTGTTGTCCAGAGCCACTGGCAACAGGCTTTGCCACTGCGTGCCTGACGCAGGAGCTCAGGACCCAACCTAAATAGAGTCCCTGTCCTCAGAATAGCTAGCATAGCCAATGTGAGAATGCAGCCAGCACCAAGTTCCCAGAGCACACATCTGAGAGCCCCATGCCCGCTGTGCCCAGAATTTGGTCTGAGCCTTCAAGATGGGGGAAAAAGTGAATGAGGAACATTGCAGACCGAGGACAAAGGCTCACTTTCCTGCTACACACAGAATTATCAGGAAAAGACAGCTAACCAAAGAAAGCCTAAGAGGTCCAGCTGACCGCCCGGCCCAGGAGTGACTGTGGGGATATGTCAGATGGAAGTGCATGCCCAGCAGACAAATCTTGTGTCGTGTTTCTTCAGCATAACCTGGACTTTGCTTCTCGTGTGTCTCTTTGCAATATGAATATAAGCATATAGATAAGAGGAATTTTCCCAGTCTGCTGAGAGCTAAAGGAAGAGTGATTGGAAATGCATGAGTAAAATGCTTCCCTCGAGCAAATTTGATGCAATCTGTTTCTATAACTTGGAAGCAGTCCCCAAATACCTCTGAGTGACCCAGAAAGGCATAGGACCCCAAGCCCCTATCTCCACTCGTTACACTCAGGAGACAGCGCGAATGGTGTCTGCCGCCGCCAGCAGTCTTCAGCAGAGTGCGTTACAGCAAGTTTCCCCCAGATGGAACGTGTGGTGCTCTGGGATATTTCATTCCTAGCCCAGCCTTCCTGTGTGCGCCAACCACTGTGATTAAAAATGCATCCAAAGTAAACCTCAGACAACTAGGCTTTCCCCGTCAACGTGGGGGGCACTCGGTGTTGGAGGGTGGTCACCCCTGTCAGTGCAAACACTGCCCCAGGTGCTCTGCAGCTGGCTGCCATGGCTCGTGAAATTCTATCCTTCCAGTTCCCAGAGAAACCCCCGGGAAGCCAACAGGCCTGTCCCACCTGTGGAAATTAATGGTGCCAGCTCAGCATATTGGCAGAGAGGAGAAATTTACACAGCAAACAAACCTGCTGAAAAATTGGAAATATTTGCTTAACAGAAAGACATTGATTAAAGTCACTTGAAGAATCAAATTACTTTCCCAGCCTGGGCAGTTTCATCCCAGAGGCCAGCAGACTTGTATTGGCAAATTATTGACAGAAAGCTCCCACTGTATGTACATGGACCATATTAGGGGTATTAATCTTGGGAGTAGCTCATAATTTTTTCTCCCAACACCCAGATTCTTCATTTGAAGTTTAATTTCAATACAAACAGTAATAAGGAAATAAAATCATTGATGCATGTCTTTTCAATATTGGTCCTTGGCAAGAACTTTCCATTTCTATGGTCAACTAAAGAAGCTCATCATAAATACAAAGTTCTGCTTCTCCTGACAGACTTCCAAGGCCACTTGGTTTCTCAAGTCCTCCACAATTTAAACGCACATAAAGAATAGACACTCCTTAACCACACAGGCAAGTAAACCACCAAATAAATATGATTCATATGAAGGTTATAATAAGGGAGAGAAGCAGTTCCAGGAAGGGTCTTTCAGCTGGCGTTCAGAAAGATGGGAGCTGGTCCTAGGTCAGGCAACCCCTAGAGGGTCGGCTGACCGCATGCCTACCCTGGCCTATGTCTAACACATAGGACTGTTAGAGCTGCCTGCCAACCCACGAAGGGCTCTTGGACCATAATCCAAATGCTGAGCTCATGCCTGGATAACCCTCCATCCTTCATGCCTGCTGCGAGCCCCCAGGCAAGTGGAACATGCAGCTCTCTTCTTACCCAACCTTCTGTCACCAGGGACACACTGAGCACCGTGAATACAATCACAGTGGGTATTCTGAGGAGAGTCTAAAGGACAAGCATTGCACACTCTACCAGAAATTATGAACTTCTCCCAGCCGCCAGCCTGCCTCTGAAGACATCGTGGGCCTCTCCCTGCACTTGAACATGTCCAGATGCTAGTATGCACATGAAAGACAAGCACAGCAGGCGCTGTGATGAGGTCTCAAAAGGACTTTGTCTATATTAGCTCATCAGGAGCCTGGGGGAGAGGCAGGGATGGTGGAAGGAAGTGGCAGAGGGGACTAGCTCAAGCCTCAGGTTCATGTCCTACTGTGTATGGGATTGCCCCGATTTACTCATGGCAGACCTCCATAAGAAGCTGCATCTTGCCTTTCATGACCCGAGACTCTTCTAAATCATGCAGGTGTTGAGCTCCAAGCCCAAGTCACAATCTCTAAGGTCAGGACTAGAGCATCTGCGAGTTTTACAGGCCCTCCGGGCAAGTCTATCCAGCATCCAACATGAAGACACTGTACACCTGAGACGTTCCAGGGTTCTTTGCTCTGTTATGTTCTCAAATGCCTCTACTCCAAGACTCTGCCGGGCCTAAGAAGTTAGGCACTAAAACGTCACTCAAAGAAACTAGACATTTTGGTTTGCATGTTTGAGTGGAGGAGTGAAATTTTACTTTCTTAAGCTATAAATTTCTAAAGGCTCATTTTAATCTTGGAAATATAGAATCACATAACTCTGGAGATTTACTGATTAGGTTTTTTTTCAGATAGGATTTTGTTCCTTTTACACCTCGATGCAGAATTGCTGTTCCTAAACTCACTCCCGGTTTAATGATGATACCCAATGAGCCAGCCAAGTGCTGCTTCAAACAGTAATTTTTTTATTGGCCCAAGAGAAAATGCATGCTCCAGTTCTTGATAATTGATTTGCAAGGTTCCAATTTAAGGAGCAAATTGCTCCCATTACACAGGTATTTTGTTTCTTCTATGAGCTCCTAGATGGAAAACTCAATATTTCTTATGCTGACCAGGAAATAGCAGCAAGGATGGATCATTGCTTTATTTACTTTTTTAATACCATTCTAAAAGGCCATGGTTACTGATAGATACAGGCAGTTAAAAAATAATACAGTTAACTGTATCCTCTAAATGGACTTTTATTCTGAGAAAAGGCTCAGCCACTGTCCAGCTGTATAATTAATCCTGATAATAACACCACCTGAACCAGGAGCAAGCCCTGTTGAAGGGCCCCAATTTACAGTACTAGGGGAAGGCTCAGCCAGAGATTTACTCTGCTGTCTATGGGAGAAGCAGGACAGGACCAGAATCCCTCTGCATATAAATAAGAGAGAGAGAGAGAGAGAGGGAGAGAAGCATTCTGGGCTTTCCTGCCTCAGCTCAGATGCTTGCTCCAAATGTGCTTTCAGACAGGAAAAGAGTTTCTCTTTTATGAGAAGAGCAGGTTGAAGAGGCAGAATCCCAGGAGTCATGTGGGGAGATGGCCCGTTGGATAAAGCAGTTGTCTACAAGTGTGAAGGCCTGAGTTCTGATCTTCAGAGCCCAAATTAAAAAACCAGCAGGTGTGAACGTCTTCAGTAATCCCAGCACAAGAGGGAAGGTGGAGATAGAAAACTTCCCCAGAAGCTTGCAGACCAGCTAGCCTGGCAAGCACAGTGGTTCTCAACACAAATGAGAGACACTGCCTCAAATGATGTGGAGCGTGAGGAGCAGCACCTGAATGTCTTCCTCTGGCCTCCACACATGTGCTTAGCACCCACATGCCTGCACTCACCCACACAGACACGCGGCTCAGGAGGGAGTCTGGCACTGACATCTGCAGTGTCAATGCAAGTGACACCCACCTCCTCAAGGCCAGGCTGACCTGACCTTGCTGTCCCACTTGGCCACTGAGTCATCAATGACTTGATCATTTTCACTCTCTGTATCTCAGCTTCAGCCATAGTAAATGTAAAGCAAAACAAAAAAAAAAAAAAATGCTGCCTGCTCACACAGCTGTTGCCGTCACTAAAGCATCCATCGATGAGCAGGAAATGCCTAGCTTAGACCCTGCGCAGTGACATGAGGAGATGATCTCCCAGGAAGCTTTGCTCGTATACTGGAAAATGGGTCTAGGCCACTGTCCTCCTTTCCCATTCCAACTGAACTCACTGGTTGTATTAGTAAGTACCCCATTGCTGCGACAAAGAATGTGACAAAAGTAATTTAAGGAAGGAAGTTTATTTTCACTTACAGTTCAAGGAAATACAGTCCACTGTGCCAGGGAAGGCATAGCATCTGGAGTGTGAAGCAGGTTGGACAAGTGGCATTCACAGTCAGGAAGCAGAAAGCAATGAATATTCCCATTCAGCACCCTTTCTCCTTTTGATTGAGTTCTGGACCCCAGACTGTGGAATGGTGCTGTCTGAATTGAAGGTAGGGTCTTCCCACCTCAATTAACCTAATTAGAAAGCACTCACTGGCATGCCCAGAGGTTTGTTTCCCTAACGGTTCTAAATCGTTATCAACCCAAATTAACCGCACACTGAGTCTTGCATTGTCCTCTGCAGTTCACCTCTAGGTCATCCAGAAATACTCAAGTGTTCTTAAGTAACCTCCCAGGCAGGATGTGAAGCTATCTAAACAGGGTTAGGTCAGGGCATCCACACACAGTACTGCACTCCAGACACCACTGTCCCCAAAGCTCAGTAGCTGAGTTCCCATCTTTCCAAGTGCCCGAATGCTGCCCAGGGATTCTGTTCTGCATCTGTCACATGCCACAGCTGGTCTGACTCTTTCTCTACTCGAATCCTTTCCCTCCATTTTCCTAACACTTTTCACTTGTACCCACCACTGTGATGTGGATATGGCTTAAGTCTGTCCCTCAAGGTTTCATGTGTTGTGGAAGCTTGGTCTTAGTGTGACAGTGCGGTGGAACCTTTAAGAGATGGCTCCTTGAGTGCAAGGTAATTATGAAATGATGTCACTCTGAGAAGAATGCCTTCGGATACCGATGTCTGTGAGTAGCACTTGTGAGACTGGGCTATGATAAAAGAACAAGTCTGGCCCCTTGTTGCAGTCAGGTTCACATTGCTGGTAGAAACCACCCAACCAAGATCAGCTTGTGGGAAAAAGAGCTTTATTTTGGCTTACAGGCTTGAGAAGAAGCTCCACAATGGCAGAGAGAAACTATGGCATGAGCAGAGGGTGGATATCACCCTCTGGCCCACATAAGGCAGACAACAGGAGAGTGTGCCAAACACTGACATGGGGAAACTGGCTATAACATCCATAACCACCACCAACAATACACTGCCTCCAGGAGGTGTTAATTCCCAAATCTCCATCAGCTGGGAACCTAGCATTCAGAACACCTAAGTTTATGGGGGACACCTGAATCAAACCACCACATCCCTGAAACTCTAGCTCTTGGTCTTAACATGTGACTTCTCCATCTCCCAACTATGCCTGCCAAAATGCCATGTGCCATCATCTGATGTAACCAAGGGAGCCCATACCAGGGCCAGGCAGATGTTAGAACCATGCCCTTAGACCTCTAAAACTGTGAGCTAAAGAAAACCTCTTTGCACATTACCCAGTCAGGTATTTTGTTACAGGAACTGAAAATGATCTAATACCCAAATAGTCTTTCCTTGCCCTTTCTTTACAACTTCTCACTTTCTGTCCGTTTCCTAGGAAGGGTTTGAGTTTAGCATTTCAGTGATACTTATAAATACCAGCTCTGTCAGGCACCTATGTTGCTCCAACCTCCATCCAAAGCCTTGCATCCTGACACAAACTACCCCCAGTGTCTCCTACAAATGTATCTTCCACAGGACCTGGCCAGAACCATTGCAGAAAGACTGATGAGAGGAGTGGGCAATCTAGAAAGGAGAGGAGAGCATTAAAGCCCCAGACATGTGAATCACCACCTCTGCAAGTTTATAGAAATTGCAGAAGTCTCTGTCCCAGCATCTCATCTGATGATTGGGATCTCAGTGCCACAGTCCCACCAAGGGGTTCCTATGTTGTTTTTTGCTCACAACCAATAAGGAACATTTTCACTATCAGTGACAGTTCTTTCACCTTTAAGAAGCTCTGATGATTACAGATCCCATCTTCAGACCATCTTTCCTCCTCTGTAGTTAGTTCATTTAAAAGATCCCAATGTATCTACCTAACAACCTGGTCCGACACTACGCATTATCTCTCCTCTAACCCTATCTCTTTATCATCTACTGCATCATCAAGGCCTTCTCAGACATCAGCTCCCCAGAGCCCACTGAAGATAGAACCCACCACATTTGGGCACAATACTAAAAAGATCCTTCCTCATTGTTACATTTGTCCTTCAGACACTTGACATTCAAAGGCACCCCAGGTCAGGTAATTTAGCTGCTTGATTTTCTAAAAAAAACAAATCCCAGGGCTTTCTATGGCCTCGTTACTAGGGATGATGAGTTGGCAAACTGAGGGGTAATCCCAGTTTACTAATTACTGTCTAAGGTGCCCTGGCATGATGACCGCTAACAAAGGACCACAGCCTGGGTGAGTGAAAACAACAGGACCCTATTATCTCAGTGTTTGGGACGCTCCAGTTATTTCTGGGTCCTGGTGGCTCTGGCAACCACTGGTGTTCCTTGGTTGGAAGCTGAGAAACTCCAGCTCCTTCCTTTTCTGCTCTAGCCATCTTGCCTACTGGTCATTGTGCGAGAATATTCCTCGCCTTTCTTGTAAGTAAAGACCCACCTTCAATCCAAGACTTCGTCTGGAGATATTTAATCAGGTAAAGACCCTTCTTTCCAGGTAAGACTATACCCATGGATACAACAGTATAAGACAGGGGCATACCATTCTTTGGGGATGATGCTCAACCAGCTCACTAAATTTATCTTTTTCCTCTTCAGTGAAATGTGAATAATCTCAAAAGATGAAGATATGCCTAAGATAACACTTGGTATACGGAAGTTTGTATTAAACTTTAAAACTTAACATTATTAAATGTATTTCTGAGGTCAGAAAACAACTCATTGATGAGGTGAGCCACATTCTTTGACCCTAAGCCCAGAAATTTTTCACAAGCCCCTTTGGCCATCATGGGAGAGCAGTGGAGCCCTACAGCCCAGTTAATGATTTTTAATCATAACATACAAAGCCAACTCAAATTACTAGGCCACCCCATGACCCATGTGAAGCAACCTCCAGTGAGTTTGGGTGAACTGTTTGATGATGAAGTCTGGTGTTCAAATGCCAGACTGCCAAAGCTCCCCACCTCCTCTACAGGGACAGCCTTGGAAGAAAAAGTAATGATACCATTCTTCCTATTTGCTTTCCATTGAAATCACCATGGCGGCTCAAGCTTCTACTTGCATAACCATTGGTACCTGGGCCCCTTGGGAGCCCCTACCCACCTTTCCACCCCTCATCTGGCTCAAGGAGGTCTTTTTTCCATTTCTGGTTTCTTTCTTTCTTTTTCTTTTCCTTTCTTTTTCTTTTTTTTTTTTTTTTTTGATATTTTGATTTATTTATTTGCAAGCAGAGAGGCAAGGAGAAGAAACAGAGAGAAACAGAGAATGGGCATGCCAGGGTCTCTAGCCACTGCAAACAAACTCCACATGCATGTGCTTGTGCATCAAGCTTTACATGTGTAGTGGGGAATCAAACCTCAGTTTTTAGGATTTGCAGGCCAAGGCCTTAACGGCTGAGCCACCTCCCCAGAACCATTTCTGGTTTGTTTAACTCTCAGCCACTTCTGTGACCCCATCCACTATTTGTTCCCAAGTAGAATAAAAAGACATGCTTTAATTTTATATAATTGGCACCCTTAAAAACATTTATTTTTGTGTAAAATTAGAAATGCCTGTGTACACAGAATAAGGCAAAGTGCCCAACCAACTGAGAAAGGGGGTAGTCTTTAGAAGTCTAACCACCAATACGCAGGCTGCTTGCTGGAAGTGACAGATGTAGGGGACCGCTGTTAACCTCAGGTGACCTCCAGAGTTTGCAATACATAGCACTTTTGAGGAAATATCTCAGAAAATTACAATCACCTCCACCAGGATGCCTGAGTGTACAGGGCGTGTTGCATGCACACACACCCTCCCCATTGTCTGGGATGTTTGGTTTTTGTTTGTTTGTTTTTACATTCATCATAATAGGTTTCTTTGGTGCAAAAGGAAGGGGAGAAAATTCTGTTTATTGTTAAGGACTAAGAAACAGTCTGCAAAGGCCCTACGCAAGCATACGTGATCTGCGAGATGGAGACAGGCGTGGGCCGAGAGGAGACACAGTAGTAGCCAGCATTATTCTGAGGGACTCCAGCTCTTCATGCTAACGTTGCACCCGGGGGCGGAGAGTCATGTCTTCACACTGTGGCTGTGACAGAATGAGACGTGACTCAATTCAAGAGGTGATGTGCAGCTGGTGTCGGGAGGCTCCACTCCACAGAGAACGGATGCTGACGCCGGTCCTCAGTCCCTAGTCCTTAGGTTCTGGGCTCCTGGTTCTCAATAATGAGCTTATCAGTTGAATACAGTTGGCCAATATGGACCTGTCCATGGATGACTTCAGGGTCTTTTTTGGCTTTATTCACCAGGGCTTGAATTTCCACAGGCTCCTTTACCTTGTTATTTTCTTGGGAGGCGTCTCTCGGCCTCCTGGCAGCATACATTCTGTAACCGTGGGTGCCGAAATGCTTGCTCTCTGGGCATTGCCCGGTACAGGTCTAAGACTTGTTGCCATGTTGGAAAGGAAAACAAAATACAAAACCAAAACCACAAGGGCCACCAGCAAAACCAAATGAAATGGGTCCGCTCCGTGGAGGTCCCAAGTTTAACCAAACTTAGATTTTAACCGATAAGGGGGAGAAAAATAAAACACGCTGGAAACCAAACGCCAGTGGCCCCGCCTTGGTAGCACATTGGGGGTGCATCCCGCGTGCTGGGGAGGTGGGCACAGGCGTGGCTGCGGACCGCTGCCAGGGGCCGGAGGCCAGGGCCCAGGCATGCTCTCCAGGATGAAGGTTGACGGCTTGAGGCTAGTAGCCCAGGCGGCTGGCTGGGCTGGTTTTTCACTGCCCCCATTTCCATCTTGCTTCTGCCTCAGGGTCCCCTAATTTCCAACTTAAAGGCCACTTTCTCAGGAAAGCTCATCTCCTGTACCTTTCTATTCATGCCATTATTTTTCCTTTCTAGCCCAATGTGGTTCTTGAAATTATATTTTTATCTGTGTGTCAAACAATGACAAATAAGCCCCAGGTAGGCAAGCGATATACCCATTATTTTTACCACTATATCCTGGGACACATCAATGTTCAAGAAACCTTTGTCCAATGAATGATTTCTCACCTTTCAAAATGCAGCATTTTTATGTGTGATAGACCAGAATTTTCTTTATTTTTACACACACACACACACACACACACACACACACCTCATGTAAAGCCTCTGTGAATGCAAGGAAAGGGATGAGGATGAGGAAGAATGGGGCTGGAGATGTAGCTTAGCAGTTACGGTGCTTGCCTGTGAAGCCTAAGAACCCATGTTTGACTCTCCAGATCCCACGTAGGCCAGATACAGAAATTGACACAAGTGTGCAAGGTCACAGATGCACTCAAGATGGTGCACGCATCTGGAGTTCAATTTCAGTTGCTGGAGCACCTGGTGTGCCAATTCTCTTGTTTGCTTGCTCTCCCTCTCTCTCTCTCTCTCTCATAAAAAATACAAAAAAAAAAAAAAACAGATTGGGAAGAATGCATTATTTGTTCCATATATATGCAAGTTCTGGTCACATACATTTATTATTAAAAGTACCCTGGCCCTGTTCCCTAGAGCTCCTGGCACGTGTGCAAATGTAACAGGACAGGGACCTTTGAGCTTGCTCTAGGTTCTGGAGATTCCTATGAAAATGTCCCACACTCTACCTTACCACAGAGACTCAAAATATTGTGTCTTTCTTGTGGCTGTAACTGTACAGCCCCAAGATTCAGTATGCATCCCCATATGGAAGAGGAAAGGAAGCAAAGGCCCAGAGACCACCAAAGGCACAATGAACCCCAACACCCACCTAATTCATGCCTCACCACCACCATGTCCCTTGGTCCCTCCCACCACCAGATTAGAAGTCTGAATCTACACATAGCCTGGGTTCAAACTGAGGGAAGTGAACAGTGAGAACTGTCTCAGGAAGCAGGGAAGGGGAAAGTGCTCAAGACCCAGGTAACTCCAAGTTATGTCGTCACACTAAAACAGCCTTAATATAACAAAAAGTGAATCAAGCCAGATGCCTCCCGCTCAGGCAAAGGAACAATAAGGAGGGAAGGAAGCTCACTTCAGTATGACAGCCCGGGGGGGAGGGGGAGAATGTGTTAGTCGTTTTCCCTGTAGTTCACCACTGCCTCTTTCCATAGCTCTCTTGTTCTCACACGAAGAATGGAACAACAATCACTTCGATCATTCAGTCTAGACTGTTGCCCAGAAGAACAAATGCTAACGGGAGAGGGGACATTGAACTTGGACAACGATGGGAGTATAACTTGAGCATGGCCCTTGTGTGATTATTACACTATGCACATGTAGTCTGCCAGGTATAGAAGAGAAACACAGTTGCACAAAATCATAAACACAAGGTTGTGTGCACACACTTTTACACACATCTCCAAGAATGAGAAGAGGGAAAGGGAAGTTCATGTATGGAATGTTAGCCTTGTTCCTCCACTGTGGAATTTGTAGGTGTCCCGCAGACCCATTCAGGGAAGTATTATTTTACAAAGGCAGAAACAGGCCCAGAAAAGTAAAGAAATACAGGTTTCATAACTGAGTTACATAAAGCCAAAATTAAAATTGGCATGTGTCAAACTCCAACCCCTTCCATTCCCTCTTGATGTGACTATCACCCTCACACAAAGAGGAACCCAAGCACGCACAGCTAAGTCCATTGTTCAAGACCCCAGCTAATAGCAACTTTCTGACTGAGCAAAAACACAAGTGTGTGAGTGCACGCACACACACAAACACACTGATTATAATTTTTCACAACCCAAACCATTTAGAGACAGCGTAGTAGGGTAGTAAAAGTATATTTTCATCCACAGCGTCATAGTTTTGGCAGGCATCCCAGAGGCTCAGGACAACAGGAGAGGTCATATGCTCTATATAAAGTACCATGATAGACTATGCCTCTAGGAGACCCAAAGTGACTTCTGCCACATGTGATGGTCAACACCTCCATACCTGTTAAAAAACATTCAGAGAGAGACAGTGTCTGGAGGTACAGGGCAGGCCTACAGCAGTTTTCACCTTTTCATTCCACCTAAGAAAGGCCTGGAGTGTCTGCCCATTCACCTCAAGTTCAACCTCGAGACTTCCAAAAGTATTCACACAGAATCTGGGCACATGTTTGTGTGTGTGTCATTCTGGGGGTTGAATCCAAGTCCCCGTGCCTTACCATTGAGCTACTCGCCCAGCTCACACAGAGAAACTGAGATTGATTTGGCACCAATGGAGTGAGCCCCTACCTGAGATAGCCATGCACTGGTGAGCCCGTGGCTGATGTGCTCTGTCTGCTGGCAGAGCGGCGGTAGCAAGTTTCAGTGCCCTTCACAGAAGCAGAGGTAAGTGGCTTTCTCAAGGAAAGCCTGGTCAAGAATGCCAACCAAGAGGACCCTTGTGTTCACTTTACAGCCTCACCTTAAACCTTTGCGTCAGACCTCACCCTCCTGTGTGGTTGTATTGTAAGAATGTCCTGGCTGTGCTTGGCCCCTTGGTGATCCATGAAAAGTTTTAGAGTAACCTTGGATTGGTCCAAAGCTAAGCCCAGTTCAAATTTTTATACATCAACTTTCAGGCTATCAACCACTTATAATATTCAATCATCCTGGCTAGAAACATGGTATGTCCTTTCCTTTGTTTGGGTCCCCTGAAAGGTCTGAGGTTTAGTATATTTGGTCTGTAAAGATCTTAGGAGTTTTTACATTGGTCCCCCAGCTGTCATCCTTATTTATTATTTTAAATGTTTTTAAGTCATGCACCATAAAGGTTGCATATAAATGCAGTTTTATTTTGTGCATGTGCTCTATGGCCACATAATTTATTCATAATTTTGATTAGTGTCTATAGTTCTTCAGGGTTTTCTCCATAGATAGTCATGTCCAAGGACAATCACTATGTATCTTTATACTCACTTAACTTGTTGCTTTGGCTAAAATGAAAGCAGGAAGTTTTTAAAAATTTTTTTTTTGTTTTTATTTATTTATTTGAGAGTGACAGACAGAGGAAGAGGCAGAGAGAGAGAGAGAGAGAATGGGCGCGCCAGGGCCTCCAGCCACTGCAAATGAACTCCAGATGTGTGCGCCCCCTCGTGCGTCTGGCCAACGTGGGTCCTGGGGAATCGAGCCTCGAACCAGGGTTCTTAGGCTTCACAGGCAAGTGCTTAACCGCTAAGCCAATCTCTCCAGCCCAGGAAGTTTTTAAAAAATGCTGCTAGGGAAAGGAACATGCTTTTAAATGTTTCTAATCTTTCCATGCGAGATTTGCTGTGGACCATTTTGGGGACTGCCTTTATCAGCTTCAATAATCTTTTTGTGCTTTACTAAGAATACTGTGAATAAATGCTAAATGTTACTTAGCGGGTTGCTTACATTTACAAGATGAGCACATGCTTTTCTCTGGTAATCTGCCTAAAGTCATGAATAACACCAAACAATTTCTAATTTTCATCAATCTTACATTCTAAGTTTACCCTGGTAAAACATTTTATCCAATAGCATATTTTACCTAATGCTACGCTGAGGCAGAGCATTTGCAGAAGGCTGCCTAGTAAGATTTCGTCTAGCCATTTCAGGCCCTGTGTCCTACTATTTCAAGTAAAATGCATATTACTTGAATCGTTTCTGACAGTATCTGTCCCCATTGGACAATTAGGAACAAGAGTACTGTTTTGTGAATACTGATGTTTCGCCCATTTTGATATTTCTGTGCTTTCTTTATGTTGGGGATTTTTTGCTATTATTTTCTGTCCTTGCCTGTCTTCTCCCATATTGATTATGTGGTTACATTATAATATTACATTTTCTCGGTGTCACCCCAAGGTATGGGTCCTCAAGGCTTATTTCAGCCTGTGGTGCTACTGGGAGGAGGGAGAATCTTTAAGATCTGGGACCTAATGGAATGGAAGTAAGCTAGGTCACTGTGGCCATGCCCTCAGCTGTAGCCCTAGTGGGTCTCTCCTCTCCCCTCGCTTCTCTCTCCCTTTCCTTCTACCTCCTCCCCTCCTCTCTCTCCTCTTTTTCTCTCTTCTCTTCTGCTCTCTCCTTCCCCTCCCTCCTCTCCCTGAACGCCACAAGCTGAGAGGTAGCTCTGCCACATGCTCCTGCTATGATGTACTGCACCAGGCCTAGAGCAGCGGGAACAACTCAAATGATGATGGGCCAAAACCTCTAAACGTATGAGCCAAAGTAAACCTTTTCTTTTTTGTAAGTTGAATCACTCTGCTATTAGCTACAGTAACAGAAAACTAACGGACCCACATGTTCTATTTCACCTTGCTTTAAAGGAGCTTTAACTGTGGAAGTTCCTTGAGGCCTCAGTTAAAAGATTTTTTTCCAAAGACTATCTGGATATACTTAAGACTGCCAACATTACTAAATCACTACTACTATAAATTCAATTTTCTGCTTGAGATCTTTTGGAACTTTCAATATAAGTTAAGAATCCTCAGGAGAGGTCACATCTATTTTTGGGTTTTAGTTTTGGAACTGCTGCTTTTCTGGATTGAAAGCCAAGATTGACAGCTCCTGATGTGAATTCGAGTGGGGAACAATCACTGGCTCTGTCAAGCTGTTTGCTTCTTGCCTGATAGTCTATGCCTGTGAACCTCATCTCGCACTTCCATCCCTCCTACCCTCCATGGAGCCCACAATTCCCATACATGTCAGATGTGTACTTTGGATGAATAGTGTCCTCCAAAAGTTCATGCATACCAAAAACCTGTGAAATAGGGAAAGAGAGCCGCTGAAAATATTGACAAGTTAGGACTGGGTCATACTGGGTAAAGATGGGTGCTAAATCCAATGACTGGTAACTTAAAAGGAAGAAATGCAGAGAGAGACATAGAGATACAGGGAAGGATTATGGAAGTGGAGATTGGAGTAAAATATTCTACAAACCAAAAATGTGTAGCAACCACTGCAAGCTTGGAGAAAGCTATGCATCCAATTGTCTTTGGAAGCCTCCAGAAAAAAACCACCCATATTGCCATCTTTATTCCAGATTTCTGACCTCCAACACTGACAGAATAGATTCCTACTATCTTAGGCCCCTCCGCTGGTGGTATTTCCTAGTAGGAAACTACTGCAGAAGGTCCTGGCATGTGTTGATACTCTTGCCAGTGTGGATTGCTTGGGTGTTTGTAGCTTACATTGGGACATTGTACCAAGGGTTACTTCCGCTCCTTTGTCAACCTAAACATTCTTGGTGATATATCCACAGCATGTGTACCACTGATGAGGGCTTGCTGCTTCCAGACACTGCAGTGAGCTGATATTAACATCTGTATGCACTCCAAGTGATGCGAACATTTTTTACACATACACTAAAAGGTGGGGCTGTTATTTCATAAAAACTGTGCATATGTAATTGAAAAAAGCAGTACTGTGTTGCTTACCAAAGTAAATGGATTTTCCTCACTCCTCCCAACCCCTGACTCTCTTTCCAGTCCTTTAGCTTGTCTGCCCACACTTGCCACTATTCTGTTTTCTATAATTTTTATTTTATTTATTAGAGAAAGAGGCAGGTAGAGAGAGAGGGTGCAGCAGGACCTCTAGTCACTGCAAACAAACTCCAGACACATGTGCCACCTTGTGCATCTGGCTTTATGTTGGTACTAGGGAATCAAACCTGGGTCCTTGGAGTTTGCAGGGAAGTGCTTTTACTGTGGAGCCATCTCTCCAGGCCCCAGTTTTCTACATTTTGCTAACCTCATAGAGATAGAGCAATGCAGGCTACATACATCCCTACCTCAAAAATAGCATCATATGTCAGTGCTGGGGGTATGGGGCTCAGTAGTAAAATGCAAGTCTAGCATGTTCAAGGCCAGTGGTTTAATCCCCAATACCCAAAAATGTGTCATATTTTGTTTGCATTTCTCTGGTTAGTATCATTGAGTTAAGTAATTCTCCACATGACTGTTTGCTCTTCTTATAAATTATCTGTCTGCCCCCATTGCCCTTTTTCCCTCTTGAGATCCTATCTTATAGGACTTCTATAATCTAGATGAGCAGTTTTGGTGCTTGATTCAGGTGACCCCATAAACTTAGGTGTTCTGAATGCTAGGTTCCCAGCTGATGAAGATTTGGGAATTAATGCCTCCTGGAGGCAGAGTATTGTTGGGGGCAGGCTTATTGGCATTACAACCAGTGTCCCCTTGCCAGTGCTTGGCACACTCTCCTGTTGCTGTTGTACACCTTATGGTTGGCCAGGGGGGTGATGTTCACCCTCTGCTCATACCTTCGTTTTCCCTGCCATCATGGAGCTTCCCCCTCAAGCCTGTAAACCAAACTAAACTGTTTCTTTTCCCCCCACAAGGTGCTCTTGGTTGGGTGATTTCTACCAGCAATGCAAACCTGCCTGCAACAGCAGTCAAAAAGTTTTAGTGTAGGAGGATACTTTTTACATGCTATGTTCTTCAACATTTAACATTTTGGAGAAACTAAAATTTTAAAAAGGTTTCTTAACTGATTTTAAAATAATTTTATGCTATGCTTATATACAACTATATACTATACTTTCCATGAAAAGTAAATATTTTCCAAAATAATTATGAGGGGACAAAATAACTTTTTTTCACTTTTCCAAATCTCTTTAGTATCTGGCTTAATAGTTGGATGATCATATTGGCATCTCAATTCTACACTATGGATAGACATGTAATTGAGAAGGGGAAACTACTAATCTTTGCAGATAATTTTAGATCTTTACTAGTACCACACCAAAACCCAAACAGCAGTAGTCTCCTAAATGTTCTTTGCAATGTTGAACTTGTATAGATAAGCTTTTGGTACACAGTTCTATGAAAAATCTTGCATTTTGAGTAGATCTTTTACTACTTGTTGTTTACTTGGGTCCTTGTTCATTATGCAGATCTCCCAGATGTTGGCATACCTCAATACACAAAAATCTTTTTAAAAGCCACATTTGGTAGCATCATTTACCAATCTCATCAGAAAAATGTTGGAACGTGATCAAGCTCAAGATGGTAGATAGGAGACAGGTGTGGTGGGAAGATATGGAGTTGGTTTCCTTTTAGTTTCGTAATCAGCATTCTAAAAGATAAGTAAGTGCTGCAGCCTCAGTCAAGCTAGAGAAGTAAAACTGTGGCCAAACCTTCGGCTCAGCAGCAGAGGGCAAGCTCAGCCTGACCTGGAACCACCTGTTCTCAAAAGTTGGAGACACTCTTGCTTCCAGTTAGACACAGGGAACCCTCCTGAACTAGCCAAGTGTCCAGCTACATAAACTTCTCTGAGTCTCCATTGTCTTCTCTGCAAAAGAGATACCAACAGCAAACTTCAACCACATTGTACTAAACATTTGTTATCTTCCAAACTCCAGAAACCAGAAACCAGCATCAAGCCAGTCAGACAAGTCTCGGCCTGAAGGAGTTTATATTATGGTCTTGAAACTTGGATAGGCCTGAGTGTGAGGATGCAGGGTGGGAAAATAAAAGCCAAGGTGGTGGCCTCATATTACAAGACATTTGTACTCTCCTAATCTATGACTTCCTAATACTGGCTATATTTCACCCCCAAAATCCGGAATCCCAAATACCATCAAATGACAGTCACACTGACTGGATATTGGACATTTCAGTTAGCTCACAAAGAACCATTGTGGCCAATCAAAATGTTAAATACAGCCCAATAAATCCTATCATGGGCACCTCCAGGGTCCAGCATCTCAGACGAGTCATAAAATCCTAACACTTTGATATAGCAAAGCACGGGCAGATTTAAGACTGGAGGATTTTTAAAGCACACACCACCTGCACCACACTACCACTGCTGCCATGAAAGCTCCAGCTTTTAAGGCCTTCTAAAGAATCCTGGTCTCCTAGGAGTGAATTATAAAATGCAAATAACTAGGAGGTCAAACTTAATGCCAGTTTACACTTACCACTTAGGGAGAGGCATACAGCTTGCATAGGTCAACCTCCAACGCAGACTCAGCTAATGGGTCCCAATAAATGAAGATGCTCTGGGCCAGAAAGGAGGCAGCGTCTTCCTCGATTAGGTGAGTAGACAGAGAACCAGGGGAGTCAGTCTGTTTCTGACTCCCACTCCAAGACTCCCAAAGCCTCTTGTTTTTCTGGACATGACCAAAGGCTTGCAAGGGTATTCTTCTGTCACCAAGAGCTCCACCATGTGGCTCTGGGAGTTCTGGAACCTGCCTCAAGCCCTCTCAGTGCTGAGTCTGCAGGTTTACCCTGCCCCACCGCTGGCTGCTGCCTCACACCCTGTCTTTCAGCTTTGCCCCTGGGCTGGCATTCTAGTCCCTTCTCATGTATTCAGCACTCCATCTACCTTGTGTGTGCCTCAGCTGGCCCAGCCCAGTTGCTCAGGTCCAACTTCAAAGTGCCTTTTTTTTTTTTTTTTTTTTTGTCCAGAAGACTTTAGACAGTATTGCCATAAATTTACTTCACACAGATCATAGAAAAATGGCCCAACTGGTTACTAAGAATAACAGGTATGGGACATCTTATAAACAAGAGTGGTGAGTGTGCTGTGAACAGACAGAAACTCTTTCTGTACAGTGGCACTTTTGGAATCTTCTGGATCAAGATTGAATCCTCCCACATTCTACTCCAAGTCCCTCATCACAGCTCTGGAGAGGATATGAAAGGCTAGCTACACTGAGGGGAGATTCCCTGAAGTCTCCTTGAGGGCCAGGCCTCCCAAGTTGCCATAAAACACTAGCAAACCCCTTGTTTCTGCCTTGTCATTCAACATTCTAACAATGCCCTCTCTAACCATGACACTTAGAGTCTGTATTAGTTGAACAGACTATTCAAAACTGATGTGAAAATGCTTGGGAGGTAGATATAAATGTGCTTTTGAAAACATAAACCAATGTTCCATTTTGGGAGTGTGTACGTTTATATATGTGTACTTGTTCATGAGTGTGAGTGTTGGTGTGTGCCGCAGCATGAACACACAGGTCAGAGGATAACTGAGTGTTGATCCTCACCTTCCACATTGTTGGTCACCCTGGGTTCACTGCCTAGCTGCCCTGTGAACTGCTCTTAGAAGCTGGCTATGGAGAGTAGAAAGAAAAACCTGGGTGGGGGGAGGGATGTCCCTGATGTCTGAGGAGCTTCCAAATTTACTCTTGTTATTCTTTAAGCTAGGTTGATTTGGGTTTTCTGCAGCCTCTAGTCCAAAGCACCTTAGCATATAAGACATCATGAATCCAAAAGGACTCTTAGATGGCCTTAAGTGACATCTAATACCACAACATTTTTTCTGGGGAGATATCAAGAGTGCATACCACTAAGCCCTGCAAAGCCTCTCTCAGCCTTGCTGTCATGACTAACAGCCCTTCCAATGTGGGCTCATAGTCCACATTATATGGGCTCAGAGGTTCCCTCATTTGTTGCCCTTCACAGCAGAGCAAGTTGAGGCTACTGTAATTTTCCACCTGCTGCCTTTATCCATCTGGTGTATAGAGGGATGCCATAACTCCACAGTACAATTGTGCCAGTCCTCTCTTCTCCTTCCCTCCTCCCAAACATGAGTGACCCTCCCCTTTCCACTCCTGCCCTTGTTCCCCCTGGGGGCCTTCAAAGGGTTAACTGCTACAGAAGTGGCTTTTCAAAACAGCTGGAAACAAAGAGCTGCCCCAGGCTTGACAGCAACCAATACAGGTCAGAAGGTTAAGGGAATTATTATCCATGGGAATGATTTTCTAAGGAGAATGGTAAAGTTATTGAAGTCACCAGGTGGGACACATGAAGGACAAACTTTCCTGACTCTCAAGAAATGAATGATATTCAACCTCACAGATTTTCAATGGTATCTGATTTGTATAATGAACCTCAAAACCTGGTGACATTACATGACATTTTGTATTGAATATGTGTATATGCCAATTTTTTTTTGCAAAATAGTCACCTGTTCAGATATAAAGATAGAGAACTAGAGAAAAGGATACAAAATATTCATGCTCCTTGACCCAGTAATTTCACTCTTGGGACTACAGCCCAAAGAAATATATTCAGCAGGAGAAATCAGCTATATGTGCAAAGATGTCCACAATAATAACACCATGATAATTAAAAATCATAATGGCTCAGGAAAAGAGAATCAGTAAATTACTGCACATCATGTGAGAGAATATCATGGACCATTAAAACTGCAAAGTAACAACATGGAAAATGTCAACTGAAGAAAGCAGACATAAAACAATATGCAAGGGATGATTGTAACCAGGAAACCCTTAATGTTTGGTAAATAAAGATCAGAGAGCATGACAATGACAATAAATGTTAAACCATGGGAGATCCTCTTCCCAACCTTGCGTAATGTTTATTCCTTTTCTCCAATTAAATATATAGTAAGCCAGGCGTGGTAGTGCACACCTTTAATCTCAGTGCTTTGGAGGCAGAGGTGGGAGGATCATTGTGAGCTCGAGACCACCCTGGAACTACATAGTAAATTCCCCACTTCCACATACATGCTATGGCACACACTGCCCATGCATGCATACACATACATAGACACACACAATAATGTTTAACATTTTCAATGCCCATAAATTGTGGATAAAATTGCATGCCTTTGTGAATGTACCCAAAAAATTACTAAGTTGCACATATTCAATGAAAAAATTGTGGTCAGTGCATTCTATCTGAATAAAGCTGTTACAAAATATGTAATTTTGATTTTTAAAAAAATTGAACCACTTCCAACTGGGAGAGAAAAAGATCTTTGTTTCCAATTTATAGAATAGTACAAGTCAGCAGCTGGCTTATACGGGCTTTAAAAATATATATATATTTATTTATTTGAAAGTGACAGAGAAAGAGGCAAAGAGAGAGAGAAAGAGAGAGAGAATAGACACACAAGGGCCTCCAGCCACTGCAAACAAACTCCAGATGCATGCGTCCCCTTGTGCATCTGGCTTACGTGGGTCCTGGGGAATCGAGCCTCGAACTGGGTTCCTTAGGCTTCACAGGCAAGCGCTTAACTGCTCAGCCATCTCTCAGCGCTATACAAGCTTTTAAATAAATTCACAACACAATTTATTAAGCTGATGCCAAATATCATCTTAGGCCCTGTTTTATAACTAGAACTCACTAGTATGCTTAAAGAAACAGGGACCTCCATGATCCTTCTGGAGATGAAGTAGGCATGAATGGGGGGAAGTTCAGATATCAGAAAGATGGAGTCCAACTATCAAATTGACAACATTTAAAAAACTTTTTATTGACAACTTCCATACATATAGACAATGTATCATGATCATAGTCCCCTCCCACCATCTCCCTTTGCCCATCCTGAATCCCTACTTCCTACAAGTTTCTCTTCCATTTTGATACATCATTTTCCCTCCTGCTACTCACATATAGGTAGTGTCAGCCACTGTGATGCCATGAATACCATGGCCATTTTTTCAGGAAGACTACTGTAAGCACTGTTCCCCTTCCTTTGGCTCTTCCATTCTTTCTACCATTTCTTCCACAGTGGTCCCTGAGTCTTGGCTGGAATGATAGAGATGTTTCCTTTACTGCTGAACACTCCACTGTCACTTCTCAGCACTTTGGTGAGTTTTGAGTCACATCAGTGGTCACTGATAACTGTAAAGAGAAGCTTCTCTAACCAAAAGTGAGACTGACATTAATGTATGGGCATAAACGGGTATTTAGAGAGCAATTCGGTGGGCATAATATATCAACTTAGCCAGACAATAGTAGCAGTTACCTCTCCTGGGTTTATAACCTCCTAGCAACAGGCCTTTGATAAGGTTTTCAATACCAGACTGGAATCCCCTCTCATGGAGTGGGCCTCAAGTCAAATCAGAGAGCAGTTGGTTTCTGTCATGATCTGATTCAGGTGTTCCCCATAAACTTAGGTGTTCTGAGTGCTAAGTTCCCAGCTGATGGAGATTTGGGAAATAATGACTCTGGAGGGAGCATATTGTTGGGGGTGGGCTTATGGGTATTATAGCCAGTTTTCTCACGCTAGTGTTTGGCATACTTCCTACCTGATGTTGGCTAGGGGGTGATGTCCACCCTCTGCTTATTCCATCATTTCCCCTGCCATTATGGAGCTTCCCTTCAAGTCTGTAAGCCAAAATAAACCTTTTTTCCCCCACAAGCTGTTCTTGGTCAGGTGATTTCTGTCAGCAATGTGAACCTGACTGCAACAGTTTCCCACATAACAGACATGCCACCAGTGAACTAGTTGGTAAATTTTGCTTGGTTGGCCAGAAGTAAAGCTTGCAGGGTCTACTGCTGCTTAAGACCATTGATGAATTTTCTCCCCCAACAAACTGCATAGGTCTTTCCAGCATCCTGACAGCTAGTCAATAGCGGGGTAGGGGGGGAGGGTCTCAGTTCAGCTCCAGCTGCATTTCTCTGTAACTTGTAGCCCAAGCATGTGGAGTCTTCACCAATAAGGCCTTACCATCTAGTTCTGGTGGGAACCAAGAGTCTTGGCAATATTCTGTGATGATTTGGGGCATCAGGGGCATCCTTGGTCAACAATTCACTGGAAGGTATTCCACCCCTGGCACTGAGATTTTTATCATAACAATCTATGGCTTCTGGGCACAACTTTATCCACTTCTGCAGGACATTTCTCCTAAACTCTCTCTTTAACCTATATATTAGCTAGCAAATAAGTAATTTGCCAAATGGCATATTCATAGCATCTTAAATTTTGATTAACCTTTTCCCCACCTCCTCTTCTCCCCTTACCTCATTTAGACCATTTCACCCCAGTATTTTGCCCCTTAACTTACATACCTACTAAACCTTCTCCTTAAATCCAGCCCTCTTCTTCCTCCCTCATAGCCCCTTTCTAGATTTCTGGCCTATACTTCTTTTATTCCAATTCACATACAAATCTAAATATTTGAAGCAAGAATAGACAAATGAGAGAGAGCATGGAGCATTTGACTTTCTGTACCTGGGTTACCTCACTTAGTATAATCTCTTCCAGATCCCTTCATTACCCTGAAAATTTCATAATTTCATTTTTCTTTACAGCTGAATAAATTTCCATTGTGTAAATATACCATGTCTTCATTATCCATCCATGAATTGAAGGGCATCTAGGTTGGTTCCATTGTCTAGCTATAGTGAATAGAGCAGCAGTAAACACGGATGATCAAATATCTCAATAGCAATGATGCCATGGAGTGGTATAGCGGGGGAATGTGGTAAATCTATTTTTAGCTATCTCAGCAAACTCCACACTGATTTTCACACTGGCTGTACCAGTCTACATCCCCACCAGCAACAGAAAAAAGTTCCTCTTTCCCCACCCTTGCCACCATTTACTGTCATTTGAATTATTGATGGTAGCCATCCTGACAGTAGCAAGATGGAATCTCTAAACAGTTTTAATCTGCATTTTCCTTATGGCTAAGGGTATAAAACATGTTTTCAGATGCTTATTGGCATTTGTATTTCTTCTTTTGAGCACTCTCTATTCAGTTCTATAGAACATTGTTTTAATTAGGTAGTTTGATTTCTTATTGTGTAATTTTTTTAGTTCTTTATATAGCTTAGATATTAATCATCTGTCAGATGTATAGCTGGCAAATATTTTCTCTCATTCCATAAGCTGTCTATTTTCTGTATTCACAGTGTCCTTTGCTGAACAAAAGCTTTGTCATCTCATGAGGTCCCAGCGGTTGATTAGTGGTCTTACTCCCTGGGTGTCTAGGTATTGATTCAGAAAGTTCCCTATGCCTATATATGCAACTGTTTCCCCTCCTTTTTCCTGTGGCAGTTTCAGAGTTTCAGGTCTGATATTGAGGTCTTTCATCCCTTTGGACTTTATTCTTGTGTATGGAGAGAGATAAAGATTTATTTTCATCCTTTGACACATAGATACTCAGTTTTCCTAGCACAATTTGTTAAAGAGGTTGTCTTCTGTGAATATTTTGGCATAAAAATCAGATAATAGCTGCCTATGTTAATATCTGGGTTCTCTATTGTTTTCTGAAAATTTTTTATTCATTTAGTTAAGAGACTGAGAGGCAGGGGAGAGAGAGAGAGAGAGAATATATGGGCATTTGGGGGCCTCTTGCCACTGTAAACAAACCAGACACATGTGCCACTTTGTGCATGTGGTTTTACATGGGTATTGAGAAACTGAACCCAGGCCATTAGGCTTTGCAAGCAAGCACTTTTAACCACTAAGCGCCATCTCCCTAGTCCCTAGGTCCTCTATCATGTTCTATTGATCAATATATCTGTTTTTGTGCTAGTGCCAAGATGTTTTTGTTATTATGGCTCTGTTCTGTATCTTTAAACCAGGTGTGGGGATATTTCCAGCCTCGTTTTTATTTCTCAGAATTGCTTTGGCTATTCAAGTTTTTTTTGTGCTTTCAAATGAACGTTAGGATTGTTTATTCTATTTCAGTGAAGAAGGCCACTGGAATTTTGCTGGGGATTGCATTAAATCTGTAGATTGATCTTGATAAGTTAGACATCAAATTGATAACATAATCATAGTATAGCCAATCATCTGGCTGGGGCCCTTCTGCTCCGTCTAGATAAAAGTCATGAGCGAACAAGGAGCCATTCATATTTTTGCTGGGACCTTGAAAGTTATTGGCTCATGGGCCAGGCTTACAGACTCAGGCTTATAGCTGAAAGTTGCAGCACTAGGAACTTATGGCTCCAGGCTTTAGATTCCAGAGACTTGTTTATCTCTCTGGGTGCTTTGGTCAGAGGCTCATTACTCCGACTATCAGCTACTGTATCCCTTGCCTCTTAGCAGCACCTGGTGAGAGCAGCAGCCCGTACTTGCTGTTGCACAGGTCCCGAGCTGCAGCTGTCAGGACTCTTAGCCCCGTTAGAGGCTAGGGTGACAGTGCTTGGCCTTGGATGTCGGAACCCTCAGTTCTTCGAGCTTTGCACTTTCCTGGAGCTCTCATAGCACCCAGCACTTTGTCGTCGACTCTTCCAAGGCTTCCACCTTCTGCAATCTGAATTCTCCACTCTCTCTTGCCTTCTCTCAATTCCCAGCAACCTTTATCATTCTGCTGCCTCTGCTGCCCACTGTCTGTGCACCTGGTGGTCATCTTGGGAACTTTTTATCTGTCTCCTAATCACTTCTGCTGCCACACTCACCACCGAGGCTGACTTTGCTACTGGCCCACTGTGGTTGTTGACATCTCCTCTTTGAGTTACCAGCTCAGCCCACTGTACTCATAATGAAGATCACAAGTAGGCAAGAAAAGACCAGTAGAGAGAAAGCTTTTATTTGGCCTCTCATGTTGCCACACCCTGGGATAGCATAAGAACTTCCCTCAGGGGACTCAAATTGTGTGTAGAGTAGGAGGCAGGTTACACAGAAAAAGGAGAGTCATGAGTATGGCATGAAAATAAAAGATTACAATTTGCACCAGTCACTGTGCAGCTTCCAGTTCCACCAACCATGTCTTATACGTGAAGCAATAACATGCCCTTGTTCTACGTCACTGGGGAAGCGTGCATCTCTTTGACCTGAGTGACAATACTTGCAGGGTAAGCAGAGTTATCTAGAATTCACTGAGGCTTGTGATGATTGAAGCCAGTGCAAGGTGTCTGAAGCAGTTGTGGCAGTGTTTTTATAGTTACATTCACATTACTGAGACAAAGCTCCCAATAGAAAGAAGATGATGGGAAGAAAGGTTTTATTTGGGCTTGCAGTCTTGAGGGTAACTTCATGATGGAAGAACAAAGATGGTACAGCAGAAGCTAGACATGACAGCACCTCTGTCACAGCAAGAGAATAAGCTGAGCTCTAACAAGGGGGGGGGGCTGGATATAACATTCCTAAACCTGCCCACAAAACATAACCTCCTCCAGCAAGGATCTACTTTCTAAATTGTTATCACTGAGGATGAGGTGTCAAAAACACATGATTTTACGGGGGACATATAACTCAAACCATCACAAGGGTCTTCTGACACAGGAGTTGTAGCATTTGAATGGTTTGTTCCCAACAATTCCAATTATTTTTTTTTAATCAAGGAGTATATGCAACAAAGGCGTTAACATAAAACAGTTCTTAACGGAATGACTTTAAAAATTTTTTTTTGTTCATTTTATTTATTTATTTATTTGAGAGTAACAGAGAGAGAAAGATGCAGAGAGAGAGAGAGAGAGAGAGAGAGAGAGAATGGGCACTCCAGGGCTTCCAGCCACTGAAAACGAACTCCAGATGCATGCGCCCCCTTGTGCATCTGGCTAACGTGGGTCCTGGGTAATCGAGCCTCGAACTGGGGTCCTTAGGCTTCGCAGGCAAGCGCTTAACCACTAAGCCATCTCTCCAGCCCTGGAATGACTTTTTTTAATGCTTAACTGGATTAACCCTCTGCCAAATGCCCTATTGAGTGTTAGATCACTCTAACCTGTCTCAGGGTCCTAAAATGGCTGTTAAATTCAGCCTGGTGATTTCTGCTAAGCCAGTTTTCCATTGTTCCATATGTTCCCTACTGCATTTTTCACTCATGATGAGACCATTTCACATGAACATCCTGCAGCGTGATGTCAATTTCAGGAGTCCTGGAAATGGAAAGATCTAGAGTTGAATATCATCTTTACATGTACAATGTTCAGTCAAATTGTGTGCTTGATGTAAAGCATGATTTCCTAGTCTGAAAGACAGGACTTATCAAACCCAGTTGATATTGCAGAGAGGACAGAGACAAAACATAAATATTGTCTGATACACAGTAACATAACAGTATTGCAATCTCTCCTTCCTTCTGATGCTTTAGTTGGCAGATGTTTCTTCTGATTAGACTCATGCACCTTCTTCCTCATTCTCTTTCTCCTCATTCTCAGCCCCTGTGGTGGTTTGATTCAGGTGTCCCCCATAAACTTAGGTGTTCTGAATGCTAGGTTCCCAGCTGATGGATATTTGGGAATTAATGCCTCCTGGAGGGAGTGTATTGTTGGGGGCGGGCTTATGGGCTTTATAGCCAGTTTCCCCATGCCAGTGTTTGGCACACCCTCCTGTTGCTGTGGTCCATCTTCTGTTGGCCAGGGGGTGATGTCCACCCTCTGCTCATGCCATCGTTTTCCCCTGCCATCGTGGAGCTTCCCCTCGAGCCTGTAAGCCAAATAAACCTCTTTTTCCCAGAAGCTACTCTTGGTTGGGTGATTTCTACCAGCAATGCGAACCGGACTGCAACAGTAAAGTGGTACCAAGGAGTGGGGTTGCTGCTGGACACCTGACTTGTGGCTTCGGCCTTTTGGAGCTGATTTTCAAGAGGAATGTGGGAGGATTTGAAACCTTGGCCTAAGAGATGCCTTGCAGTGCTGTAAGTACAGCTTGATGGTCTATCCTGGTCAGAGCTGAAAGACCTGAAGGCAGTAACAACTATGGACTGTGAGGTTTGGCTTATGAGGGTAAGAAAGAGCTGTGCCTGGACTGGGCTAGCAGTTTGTGTGAGAAGCTTGCTCTTGTGCCCGTGTCCTGAGAAGTTGCGCAGGGTTGCTTTGCGTAGAAATGAACTGGTGTGTGCAGAGGGATATGGCACAGAAAGGAAAATCTTTGGGTGAACTGTTGCCCGTTCAGCTGCAACTGAGAGATTACAACCTTTGAGACTGGGCTAGCTGACCTGCGCTAGGGCAACAAGAAGAATGTCAACTCTTTTGAAGGGGTCTGAGTGCTCAAGGAGTGTCCTGTTCTTCAAAGTCTGCTTTATTCCCCCCTGGATTAACAAATTGGCACCCTACCTGATATTGTGGAGTATAAGAAATGCTGGAAAGAGGGTCATTGAGTTTGCAGCACGGTCTTGTGTTTTGGAAATGGCCATGGGTAGTGTGAAGCGGGTTTGCTGGTTGCCTGCATAGAGACCCCATGGGGCCATGAGGATGAACCGTGTCTTGCAGTGGAGACCTAGTGGAGATGCCGGGACCATGAGATGGCTGCCGAGGAGCTGCCGGCCCCGATGAAGTTTCCCAGGACTGTGAGTAGCCTAGCTGGAGGGGCAGAATTGGAATGCCAGAGACTTGTTGCTGGTTAGAATTATTGAACTTGAAGACTTGTCACTGGCTAGAGTTGCTGGACTTGAAGCTACAGAGTTTGATGTTTGCCCTGGTTGTTTTAAATCTTGTATTGGTTGAATGTTCCTTTGCTATGCCCAATGCCATCTATTGCAGTGTGAATATTTATTCTGTGCCATTCTGGGTTTTTTGAGGTTATATTTTGGTATTATGTCTCAGTTAAAAGATCTTGAACTATGGGGATGTATGAACATCATTGAGATTGATAAAAACTATGGGGACTTTTAAAGTCAGACTGAATGCATTGTATTTTACATCATGTATGGATATCAGTTTATGGGGGCCAGGGGCGGAATGTGGTGGTTTGATTCAGGTGTCCCCCATAAACTTAGGTGTTCTGAATGCTAGGTTCCCAGCTGATGGATATTTGGGAATTAATGCCTCCTGGAGGGAGTGTATTGTTGGGGGCGGGCTTATGGGCTTTATAGCCAGTTTCCCCATGCCAGTGTTTGGCACACCCTCCTGTTGCTGTGGTCCATCTTCTGTTGGCCAGGGGGTGATGTCCACCCTCTGCTCATGCCATCGTTTTCCTCTGCCATCGTGGAGCTTCCCCTCGAGCCTGTAAGCCAAATAAACCTCTTTTTCCCAGAAGCTACTCTTGGTTGGGTGATTTCTACCAGCAATGCGAACCGGACTGCAACAGCCCCATTCCCACCCTGCAATTTCTTCTTTTCTCCAAATCAACAAGTCCCAGGACCTAAGCCCTCCGATGTCAGTCAGCACCAGCTCAGCCCACAGCATATGTCCCTGTATACAGTCCCCATGAGCTCATGCAGCTGGACTGTTATTTTTGTAGACTGGTATTAAGAAGCATAAAGCAGGAATTTTTTAAACACTGTCATACTGGGTATTCTCAGGCCTGCAGCACAGATGGTGCGTTCCTAGAATTTTATAGTAAAACACACAAGCCTATGCACTCTTCTTCAGACCCAGGCTCTCCAGAGGGCAGCAGGACATGGGAACTGTGGGGGTGGGGCCTGCTCTACACTCTTTTTGCATGCCCATACACAGCTCACCACAGCCGCTCTCTCATATAGCAGGACACCAGAGAGTTGGCAACACTGCAGAGATCCTGGTCACACACTGTGAAGAGTCACAGGCTAAGCAATAGGTAACTAGGCAAGCTCTTGACAAGCAGTCAACCACTTGGTGCCCAGGAACAATGAACAGAAGCAGAAATGGCATTGAGAGAGCATGTGCTCTGTCACCCAACTTGCCACTGAGGTGAAAAGAAGGCCTCCTTTCACAAATACTAGATGCATTCTCAAACTGTCAAAATGTGATAAATCACCTTAGGAAATTATGAGAAATAGTCATGGGTTTTTTTCATTTTATTTTATAATTGTGCAAACAAAATTTAAATTTTTGTGTGTATATGTGTGTGGTGTATGAATGCATGTTAAATATGTACGTGGGTGCATGTGTGTGTTTGAGTGCACGTGCGTGTATGTGCACATGGTACATGGAGGCCAGAGGTATCTCTGATGTTGGGAGTTATTCTCAGTCGCTATCCACTTTATTCTTTGTGACATGGTCTCTTGCTAAACCTCACCAATTTGGCAGTCTAGCTAGCCAGGGAGCCCCTAGAAATTCCCTGTCTCTGCCTCCCCAGCAGTGGGTTAACCACATACATTTCCTACCATGCCCAGAACTGTGCCATAGGTGCAGGGGTTCCCAACTCAGTCCTCATGCATATACAACAAGCACTGTACCCTCTGAGCCATCTCAGAAAAAAGCTTTCAAAATGTTTTCACAAAATATAGAAAAGAAAATGTATCAGCTGTAAGGTCTACCACAAGAGGATAGATACTGCAGTATACCATTGGCTTGTTTCTCTCCCTATCTCTCTCTCTCTCTCTCTCTCTCTCTCTCTCTCTCTCTCTCTTCTCTTTTCACACATTTCTAACCTTCTCTTGCTCAGTCACTTGCTGTCATCAATTGTGGCTTCCTTCCTTGGTACCTTCAATTATTGACAAGGTCAGCATGAGCATCATTCTCCCTGGCAATGCCCTCAGCTTTGCACATACTCTGTCCCAGTGCCTCTTCCTCCCCTATCCTCTGCCTCTACCATCTCCAAAGCAGGAAGAATAAAGCATTCTGTCTTGATATTTATACAAAAGGACCTGCCACTGTGCTCTTACATACTACAAGTAGGTTCAAGGCCCTGAAAATGTGCTAACCCTCTCTCTAAATATGGTGGTGATACCACGTGCATGCCAGGAATGCACCCCACCAGGGCAGGCCCCAGATGGGATACACAGATGCCTCTCCACACTTTGCCCTTTCTCTCATTCAGACCACACAGCAGAACAACTTCAAAAAATAAAACATTTAAAGGGCTTATTTCCATCCTGAGAATCTGAGGCCCAGAGCTCCTCAAACAGAAAAAGAATGTTCACAACTCCTCTCAGCATTTCAAAAATGCTAATAAAAGCCATGCATTGACACATACAGGGACTGCCCAAGCTGACTTAATTGTCACAGTATTGACACAATCTGGCATAGCTTGCAAACTCACAAAGATCAGGGTGCTAAAGAGGTAAAATGCATCATTTATCAAAATAAAAAGTGAAAAAAAATACTGATGCCTTAGAAAATGAGCATATTTTGTAGATAAAATTCTCTCTAAACTCAGGGGCAGCAAGCCAAGATTCTTGAATAAAATGATCCTTGATACAGAAATAGTCAGAAATCTTAAACTTCAACCTTATTCCTAAAGCAAGACACCATGGTAAGTGTCTCTCAGTCAAGGCCAATGTAAAAAGTGCCCCTAAATTGACAGAAACTCCACCATGACTGCCCAATAAGTGGGTACTTCATGATTTCCTATGCTAAGCTCTGGGAAATACAAAATGGCATGACGCACCTCTTCTCCCAGATCCCTCCAGGCCTAGGGCTACACCATGACTGTTAAAATTCAACTACAGTGTATTTATTGGGAGGTGATTAGGGTTAAAGAACTGATCAACATGAAGACAGAAATTAAGCAGGCTCATACACACACACACACACACACACACACACACACACACACACACACACACGAACATGCTCCCATCTCTTGCCATGTGATGCTCCTCTGTACCATCCTGGGACTCTGCCTCTAAGAAAGCCATTGATGGCTGAAGTCCATAGCTCTTGTACCTCCAAATCCATGAGCAAAGATAAGCCTCTTTCTTCTTTTTATAAGATAGTTTGTCGTGAGCATTTAGTTACACTCACATAAAATGGATTAATCCAAGCAGCTCTAAAATAAATATTCCAGGGAAATAAAGATATGGGTTCAATATCTTAGTCCATACCACAGAGATAAGACTGCAAGAGCAACATGTTCTACAACATGTTTGGCCTCTGGAAATGCTTTTCCTCTGCTAGTCCACATAGCCTTGCCATCTCCAAAACACTGCAGCAAACTCACACTGCCCCCCCCACACCAAGTCCCAGATGATGATGGCAAGCCATCCTTTGTTTTATCACTTTCTCAACATCCCTGACCTCTACATAAAAGCAGTGTCTATGTCAACAATAATGGCCCATATTTAACTCTTATTTTCTATTCAAACCTGATGTGCCACAGCCCTCAGCCCTACCTAGCTATTTCAGAGGGACACAGGAAGTGCTCCCCACAAAAAAAAAAAAATGAAAGAGAGAGAGCACATGGCGGGGTGTGGTGGCACATGCCTTTAATGCCAGCATTTGGGAGGTAGAGGTGGGAGGATTGCTGTGAGTTCAAGGCCAAACTGAGGTAGTGAATTCCAGGTCAGCCTGGACTAGAATGAAACCCTACCTCGAAAAACCAAAAAGAGAGAGAGAGAACAAGAGATCACATCCTGACCTTTTCAGGATATCCAAAGTGAGGGCACCACTGCCTGTCATGCTGCCTCGCAAGTCTTCCTCTGCCACTCCTGCCCACAACTATTGCTTCTGAAATCACCACCCAGGATCCTAAGCCCCACTGAGTATCACCAGGCTGGCTAGCCATCACTTCCCCTTGCGCTGGGTAGAACCACCCTGCTGGACACCTTCATCTAGCTAGCATACTGATACAGAAAAGCAGTCCCCCTTTTTGTGTTACATGTTGTTGGGAGCGTATCAAGGCAACAAAACTATGCACCAAATCGTACTGAAGTTTTTAGTGCTAAGAGTTATTTCAGGGTTTACTTTCAGTCCTCTGCTTCTAGAAGACATGAGTCCAAATGAGTCCTTAGGCCAGATACCACATGCTGGCTTTCTCCTGGTGATTGAAGCCTGGTAGAAATGGGGAGCCCATCTCGATGTACCCATGTGTCCTGAAGAAGACCTCTTTCCTCTGAAGTTTCTAAAAGCTGCATTAAATACTTTCCATGTGGACCTTTGCATGCAGTCAGACACCAGCATTTAAGGAAGGACCCATTCACATCACATAGTTAACTAAGATACTGTCCTTACTGCACGTGTGTACACGTATGCATGGGGGGTGTACACATGCATGCACATGTGCTCGTGTGCTTTCTCTCTCTTTGCACCCTATAGTATGAGGGCAGGGATGAGGGAGGCATGAAAAGTGTTTTAACCCAGGTTATTTGAATTTTGAGGTGTGAGAGGTTTTAACTTTGACAGGAAAAATACACATCAGAGGAAGCATGTGATTAGAAATGGAAGTTTAGGGGCTGGAGAGATGGCTTAGCAGTTAAGGCATTTGTCTGCAAAGCCAAAGGACCTCAGTTAGATTCCCCAGGACCAACAAAAGTCAGATGCACAAGGGGCCACATGCATCTGGAGTTGGAGTTCGTTAGCAGTGGCTGGAGGCCCTGGCGTACCCCTTCTGTCTCTCCCTCTTTCTCAAATCAATAAATATAAATAAAGTTTAAAAAAAGAAATGGAAGTATAAGAAGAAATGAGGACTAATCAAACTCAGTTAAACAGATAACAAATGATGATTAATTAATAAGTGATATTATAAATAAGTGATAAAATCACTTATTTTTATTATTTGTCACAAAGTGGAAAAAATAACACATGCTGGAGAAACCTTTGTACAGATAGTCATTTGGGAATTTGTTATGGATTGAGTTATGTTTTCCTGAGTTCATACGTTGAAGCCCTGATCCCCAAAGTGACTATATTGTAGACAGTCTTTAAAGCCATCATTTGGGTTAGATGTGGCATATGTATGGGGCTGTAATCCAATAGGGTTCTGTCCTAATGAGGAAAAGTACGAGATACTAAGGTATCGTTGTGTGTACAGAGAAAGATGTGTATGAGGACAGGCAAGAAGGCAGTAATCTCTAAGCCAGAAAGAGAGGCCTTGGGAGAAATGAAGCCTATTAACTCCTTTACCTCAGACTTCTAGCCTACAGGACTGTGAGAAAACATGTCTAGAGTAATTGACATAGAAGCCTTGACACTGTACTGCCATTCTTCTTCTTTGTATAACTCTAGGACTTTTTTGCCGCTTTGGCTCATTTATATAAGCAACAACTGCTCGTAGCACATTGTCAACCTGCCACTTGGATGCCAGCACTGCTTCTGTGACATCGTCTTGTATGGATTCAGTAACTCGCAGGCCACTGCTTGCCAGTTCCACACTTGCTCACTCACATACCCTTGGACTTCAGCCCTAAAATGCACTAGCACTGATACTCCATTGGTTAGAAGTGGTAATGAAAAGAGCAAATGCATCAATGAGTTCGCCACATGGGCCAGCTCAAAAAGACAGAGACCTCATTCCTATCCCCCACTACTCTGCAATGACAGGTCATCTCTGTCTCTCTTCTCTAGCTGGTGAGTTTGCCATTGCAGCATAGAAGCGAGTTAGGTAAGCAGTGTGTCGCATCATCCTAACTAGTGTGTAAGCTCAACCATGTGACGAGGGTCATCGTGCTTGTGCTAGTGACCATCTGTCATTGTTACTCTAGACAAAACCAAAACCAAGATTACCTTCACCATGAAGAACCATGAAGGTGGTATGAACATTTTGTAGCCATGTCTGTTATGAATCTGATCCACTGTGGGCCAGGTCACAATTATGGCTCAATATTTCAGGATTCTTTACTTGATAATGTCCAAATTCTTATGGGGTACATTGAGGGGTTTTTTTTTTTTTTTCAGAAGAGGTGGGAGTTTCCTGTAGATGGTTCTACTGAAACTAAGTTTTTATTTATGTGTCAAGAGAATAAAAGGAAGGAATGATGAGAGTCCCTTGTTATAGCTGCCCTCATGGGCACCTCCCCATGCCAGAGGCCTCTAAGACTACATTGGTATAGTTGATTCCTAACTTCACTCAAACTGTCATCTCATTGAATGATTTTCCCCTCAGGAACTCAGAGCTTCAGTTATTCTGCCTGAATTACTTGTAGCCTTTGCAAATGTATGTCATCTTTCAATTATTGGCAAACATAGTTCTTTTTATGTAGGTTAGTAATTTTGAGTCCTGATATCTATTCTTCGCTTCTTTCCTTAATAAAAGCAGTATTTCTTAAGTGGCTCTTAAGTATCATGAAGGCCAGGCAGCTTTGCCTCTTTTACTTTGATTAGTCCACACTGCAATTCTGAGGAACCATCCATCTTGTTTCCCAGGTAAGGACATTGAAGATAGCATAGGAAAGTGAGTGTCCTAAAGCTCCTCAGCTGCACAACGGTGAAACAAAAGATCTTACTACATATTCTCTGGGAGTCTTTGTAGTTGTTTTGGTGGTGGTGGGGGTTGTTTTGCTGTTGTTGTTTGTCTTGCTTGTGTTGCTGAGAATTGAACCAAGAGTATACTGCATGCCAGGCAGTGGCTTTACTATTAAGTTATATCCCCAGCTTCCCAGATCTCTTTTTGTGTTTTGTTTTGAGAAAGTGTCTCATTAAGTTGTTCAGGCTAGCCTTGAACTCATTCTGTAGCCAAGAAAGACTTTGAGCTTGAAATCCTCTGTCTCAGCCTCCCAAGCAGCTAGAATTATAAGCCTGAACCATTAGACCTGACTTCTCTAGTTCTTAATACTCTACATAATCACTACATATATTGCCCCTTGATGTCTTTCCGCTCCATAATCACAGATCAAAAATATTCGATGGAAATTTCCAGAAGTTCCAAAAATCAAAATGTCAGTTTTTTTCTCATGAAAAATACTACATTGAATTCAAAAAAAAAAAAAATGGACAGAGGGGCTGGAGAAGATGGCTTAGTGGTTAAGGCATTTGCCTGCAAAGCCAAAGGACCCAGATTTGATTCTCCAAGACCCGCTTAAGCCAGAAACACGAGGTGGCGCATGCATCTGGAGTTCATTTTCAGTGGCTGGAGGCTCTGGTGCACCCATTCTCTGTGTGTGTGTGAGTGTGTGTGTATGTGTGTGTATCTCAAATAAATAAATTGTTTTTTAAATACACAAATATAGGTTCGCCCTACTGTCACCTCCCCTGTTCCCAGATCCTCAGTCCATCTCCAATACTTCTTGGAGCATCATTTGGTTGCCTCTGTGTGCAACGAAGATAGATAAACATGTTCTTCTTGTTATGCTTCCCCAAACAATACAGTACAGCAACTGTCTCCATGGCCTTTAAATCATGTGTGTTATTCAAAGTATTGCCCTGATTTTGAGCACATAGAAGAATGTGTATGGATTGTAGGCAAATTCTAGACCAAATTATGTAAAGAACTTGAGATTTAGGTGCCCTCATTAGTCTTGGAATCAATTTCCCATGGATAGTGTATGTTATTTTTCAATCAAATTGCGAAATTTTTCTGTTGTTCTGTTACTTGCTTAGGGTTAATACTCTTAACCTCTCCTATATGCTTCATTCAGGGAAGAGCCTCACACAGCGCCATAAACCACCAAGTTCTTAGAATTGATATTTCAAACAAAAAGTCCTTACTACTTGTAGTGGTTAATTTGCATGATCTAGAATGACGAAAACATATCTGAGAGTTTCTAGATCAAGTTACCTGAGGTGGAAAGGCCACTTAGCTATGGTGACACCATCCCATGAGCTAGGGTCCCAGACTGAATATAAAGGAAAAAGTGAGAAAAAGAAAAACAAACAAACAAACGTGAGCTGAGCACCAGCACTCATGTCTCTCTTCTTCCAGACTGCAGACATGACTCTGCTTCCTGATGGCAGACGTGATGCAGCTAATGCACGCAGTTCACAACATGGGGATCACTATGATCAGAACAAAAAAACCAAACCACTGTCTTACATAGTATTCACATATGCCTCTGAAACTGAGCTCTACCAACTTAGAAAACAAGAATAAAGCAAGAAATTGAGAATGCATATTCCCTGGACCCCCAAGTGGCACAGGCATGGGCATAAATAGAAAATCAAGTTATTGCTCAACTAATCTGTTTCATTGTATCAAGATGCCAACACCTAGTTACCAGAAAATCTAGCCTATCCACTAGAAGTTATGCATTCATATTTTAGATTTTGTGGATAGCCTCTACAGAGAGCTAAAAATTCACATCACCCAGAAAGGCCCGTCCTTATGCTGGATAGATTGGGAATGTAGGAAAACACAGCTATTTCTTGCAAATTTCTGATTATTAAAGGACCCCATTTGACTTGCTAAGGGGAAAGAAAGATCCAATACCGAATACCATTGCCCACACATGCTATAGCAACTTTTGCAACCAGAAAACCACACAGGAGCCCTTGCTTCTAGGTTAATGGTCTCCTTCAAAGCTATGCGGGTCTTTGAAAACCTCAAGAAAACTTTGCATCTGTTAATTAGACAGTTTCTGGGTGTTTGTTTTAAACTAAGTTTGATAATCATTTCTAAGAAGTCCCCTGGCTCAACCCCTCCTCACCCACAGACCTGACTACCCACTGTTAATCCACAGCTGCTTGGCCCAGCTCTAAACGTGGCCTGTCAACCAGGGTGGAGGCACTGAGAGTATTCGTGCTGGACTGTCTGTTCCTGCTATGAAAATGATTGATGGGTTCAAGGAAGAACTCCTGGCTGAATCTCAGAGCAGAATAAATACACAAAATGCCCACAGGGGAGTTCTGCACGTGTGCAGCAATGCAAAAGCACAGGGCGGATTGCTTCCATCACAGCACTGCCCTCCCTGGAGAAAAATGCTGGCTGCAATGTAAAGAGAGCAAGCTGAAGGGAGCAGGAATTAAAAACTCCTCCTAAGACTGTCAGTCTTGGGACTGATTCCAGATTCCTTGGTAATTGAGAAAGCCAATGTGAAGCTATTCCCAGGTTCTGAAGGACATGGTGATTGCACCTAGCACTTGCCTTCAGACTGTCAGACAGAGTGAGAGCCATGAGGTGGAGGGAGCTTCACCAGAACTTACTGTAACATTCAAGAGCAAGAACCCACCATGAATCAAGGGAGCTTGCCCAGCACTCAGACTCAGCAAAGAGAGCATAAAGAGATGCCGAGAACCAACATCTATGGAATATCTGTTCTCCATGGGCCTAAGCATTTCCTGAATTTATTTTTACCATCTGCAAAGGACAACATTCCCTACACTTTACAAACTATGATGAGGAGGATGAAAAATGTGTCATGATCATGTGGCTAGTGACTGAGAGCCTGGAGATCTCATATTCATCTGTCTACATAGAAGAGCATGCACTACAATGTCCTCCCATTCTGTTCTAGGAGACATAGCAGTTTTCTTAGAAGGTAAGAAATTAAGAGAGATGCTCAACTGGTAAAGTGTTTGCCACCCAAGCATAAATACTTGAGTTTGGGTCCCATGTACCCATGTAAAGTCGGGGTGTGATGGTATGTGCCTATAATCCCAGACCTGGTAAAGAAGAGTCAGGAAGATCCCTGCCAAATCAGCGAACTCTGTGTTCAATGAGAGACCCTGTCTTAAAAAATAAGATGGCTGGGTGGGAGAGATGGCTTGGTGGTTAAGGCACTTGTCTGGGAAGCCTAAGAACCCAGGTTAGATTCCCCAGGACCTAGGTAAGCCAGATGCATGAGATGGCACATGCATCTAGAGTTTATTTACAGTGACTAAAGGCCCTGGAATGCCCATTCTATCTGGCTTTCTCACTCTCTCTCATTCTCTCCAATAAATAAATAAACAAGATGGTTAAAAAAATAAGATGGCAAACGACTGAGGAAGACATCCAACATTGACCTCCGGCCTCCACATGCACATGTACACATGCATGCACATGCACACAAACATGTATACACACATTCATACACATGAAAAAGGTTAAAAAATAAGAATGATTTCTTTCCTTTCTTTACAGCAAACTTAGGACTACCCTCAGCATGTCCTTATGTCCCAACATGTCTTCTCTCCTACCCATTTCTTCCTATGCAAAGACTTGGGTGACACCGCCAGGCAGTCTTCCTGAGTCTCATCCCAAACCTAGTGTAGGGCCTAGTCTGGAGAACACTTCTTGTTAATGTACCATTGTTAACCAGTAATTACTTTCTTTTTGGCCTTACCTTTTCCGAAAGCTATGAGCAATTTCTCTCAGCTTCTACCATCTTGATGCTTTTGTTTAAACCCGTAAAAGACATGACTTTCCAAAGAAATAATTAAGGCTTTCATGCCCCACACTTTTAACTAATATATTTTGACCTCATTCATCCCCTTTGGAAGGGAGCTGTTTTCTGGCACCTTAAAGGGATTTTCAATCTATTATCCTCCAGAATCCTCTTTTCTTCTTTCTTTTAACACAAAAAGCTTCCCAATTGCTTCCAAAGGTGAAATTAGGTGCTTGCCCATTCAGCAACAGGCAGGGCTTTAAATTGGATGAAATAATAATGTCCCTTTGAATGTCAGGTCTGCCTTCACAGAAATTAGAATCTGCCCAGAGAAGCAGCCTCCCCCTGGGTTGCTTCCATTCTCCCCAAGCAGGGGAAGGGTGCCAGCAGGGTTGGAATTCCAATTCACACGAACACACAAAGACTCTTTCAAAAGTTTATTGAGGAGTTAGGATAAAGCCAGGGAGATTGTCCCTCCTCCTTCAATGTTTCTGGACAGTGAGAGTGTGAAGGTCTTTGCACTCAAACAGCTTTAGCTACAGGCCTCACCCTGCCTGGAGGAAAATCTTCCACAGAGAAGGATCCAGTTACCACTTTTGCTTTAAAAAAAAATTCCTTGTGTGTAATGTGGGGGGGTGGGGGGGTTCGTGCATGTCAGTATGTGTGAGTACATGTGTGTGTATGTAACAGTACATGTGTGGAAGTCAGAGGATAACGTCACATGCTGGTCCTCGCCTTCCACGTTGTTTGAAGCAGGATCTCTTGTCGAAAGCTATGTGTGCCAGGATAGCTGGTCCACTAGCTAGCCCATGAGCTTCTGGGGATTCTCCTGTCTCTGCCCCCCACCTCACTGCAGGCACACTGCGCTGACAGATACACGATCCTGAGTCTGGCTTTACATGAATTCTGAGGGTCCAAACTCAGGTTGTCACATTTGCATTCACTGAGCCATCTCCCCAGCCTCAGCTTTTGCTTCCGAGCAAGTCAGAATATGTGAGAAAGTAAGGATAAATAAAGCATAATAGAAATGGAGGGGGTTATAAAGAGGGATGGTGGAGATTTCTCTGATCTTCACCTTCAACTTGAATCAGACAACTTCCCCCAAAGGTGAACAGTAGAATTCTACATTATCTCACTGCTCCCCACCATCCAGGATCACCCTACGAAACAACCCATACCCACGCATGCTTGGTCTGAGGTATCCAAAAGAATTATGGACCAGAGAGAGAGCCCTGACCAGGTAGCATCCTCTAGCTTCTTTTGACACCTCAGATGGGAAACTTGTCATCTGCGTGCCTCCTCCAGCATGCCTGAAATGCCTGCCATCCATGGCCATCCTGTAATACATCATCCCAAAGAAAAGGAGCAGGTCAGAGTGAAAGCATGTCTCTGGGATAAGCTGCCAAATTTGTTTTTTAAAAAATTGAAGGATTCACTTGTCTAATTAAACCAGTGCCGCCAGCAGATGAAAGGGTCTAAATTATTTGCACAGAAAGAATAAATTTAGATTCTGATCTCTGGGAGAGGAGCCAAGGGAAAAAAAAAAATCTACAAGGTGTCAAGGGCACAAGGAAAACACAAAGATCACAAACAGGTTCTGGCAAAGATGAGTTTTTCCTGCTTTTTAATGTTACCTAAGGCCAGAGGGACTTATTCTGTTGTGTCCTGAACCCCATACACATAATACTGTAAAACTCATGTACATAAGAGCCTTTTCTATTTTATAAGTGTGCTGTTCAAATGACAACTACTCACTAGTCAAAGCAGCCTCCCCCAGTAGCCTCCCCCTTTGAGAGAGGCCCATTACCCCCAGCAGGCCACTGATACTACACTCATCTTCCACACATCTGCTTCGTCCAAAGGAGGTAACAGGTTGGCACTAGGAGGCAGAGACAGAAACATCCTTGAGGTTCACTGGCAGCCAGTCTAATTTAATTAGTGAGTCTCAGCCAATGATTTCCTAAGGATGAAACATGAGGTTGCCCTGTGGTCTCCACACGTCCACATGCATGCATACACACATGTACCCATTAACACACACACACACACACACACACACACACACACACACACACACATACACGCAAAGTAGTTCTGAAATGTGCCATGCTGTATGAATTCACCAGCCATTCTCTGCCCCCCAAAATCAAGTATAGGTGTTTGTTTCTACTTTCTATGTAGCACAGCAGGAAACCAGTCCCTGCACTATGGGCCTGTGTACCCCAGCCTCTGAGCCTTGTAGGAAACATGAAGTCCTGTGGCGGTTACCTTACCCAGTTGTTCTGGAACTGCTGGCCACCCCTGCAGAGCTGCTCACTCTTACCCATGTCTTCCTTGCGGATACATCTGAGCCACAGTCAACAAAGTTCATGATGACCATGTCATGGGCTGGGGGCTCTGCCATCTGCAGCATGTGTTTCTTTCATGTCTGTCTCTGCTAGTCAAGTAAAGGGCCTTACAAAATAAGGGTGATAGCAAAATAAAAGTAACAGTAATAATGAATCAAAAGCAAAGGATTAAAAGAGAGCCTGTAATGTGTATAGCACATGGTTTTGTTTTGTCTTGTTTCTTTTTTTTTTTTTTTTTTTTTTTGCTTCTTTGTTTTCTTAGGTTTTTATTTAGTTTATTGATAGCCACACACTGAAAACAGGCCAAATATCATTCAGTGGGTGATTGTTTAAACACACTCAGGTGCCACTTCACAGTGACAGAGGACTCAACCATAGAAAGGGGATGGATAACTGGCACCAGGACAACCTTGGTAATGTACAGGCGCTGTGCTAAGAGAGAGAAGTATGTCTCGAGAGCTCTCCTCTAGCTAATACTCTCAAGGTATGATCAGAAAAAAAGCCTTCAGTACTAGGAATTAAAGTTACTTCCCTTCTTGACACTTGGTTATCTCCTCCCTAATAGGAAGAGGGGACATTTCTGACATTTTTCATTCTCAGAGTAAAAGTCTGGGTTTCAAACCCAAATGTTTTCAGATACACAAATCTGTCTCTGGGGAAAAGAGAATCGGCTGAAAACCTTCCTTGGGAAGTCTCTGTTGGTTTCTGCTATTGACAACCCTGCAAGGGCTCCCTCCTTGACCTGACTGCAATTCCAGCTGTAGTCAAGAAAGTTGTTTTGTTTCTGCTCATTGGACTTGAAGAGTTCCCAGCTCACAGTTCTCTCCACCATTCCCATCACAAAGAAACCTGGAGTCCTGGAGAGCAGCAGAGAAGCAAGGAAGAACTGCATGGGAGAAGCCAGGAGTTCACAGAGGACTCAAGGAATGGCAGGGAAGGAGTAAGCATGGCTCAGAGCAGAAGGACATCTTCCTGGGGAAGTGAAACTTGCAAGCACTAGCCTTGCAGGAAGGATGCTGTGCTATCTTAGCTTAAAAGCTCCAGGGTCCCACACAAAAGAATGCTATGGGCCACCATAGCCAAAGCTTGCATAACAAGAAATGCTACCAAAGATCTCATTAGAGACTCAGTATCTCAAGTAACAAGAAGAGCCATGCGGGCTTGCCTTAGGAAACTTTCAGCCAGAAAGACAATCCCACCCAAAATGTCCTTTCAACAAAATTTTAAAAGGACATTCATAGGCTCAATTCACTGGAACTCAAAAGGTAAGGTCAGTTCCCATAATGATGCCTTTAGCATCATGCTATCAAGTATCATTACCACTAACCACTTATAACTGTTGAATACCTGCCATGTTGCTAGTGAGATTTGAGATAGCCTTTAAGTAAGTAATACTCCACTAGATGCCAGAGAGTTTATACAAAGAAAGGGAATATAAAATATGACAATAATTTTATATTGGTTACAGCTTCAATTGTTATATCTTGAATAATTAGATTAAGTAAAATATATTGTTTAAATTAATTTCATCTGGCTACAGGGAAATTTTAAACTGTATATGTTGTTTGCATTATATTTCTACTACATTATTTTAAAGTAATTGTCTCCGCTAGGACATATGAGGCAACTTTGTCTGCAGACAAGTTTGTGTGTATGTGTATGTATGTGCATGTTCATGTGTGCAAATGTGTGTGTGTGTGTGTGTGTGTCTGAGTGTGTGTAGACCAAAGGTTGATCTCAGCGTTTGTTCCCTTCAGGTACCATTCACCTGTTGTGAGACAGGGTCTCTCACTGGCCAAGAACTCACCAAGTGGGCTAGACTAGCTGGTTAGTGAGCCTCAGGGATCCTCTTTGCTCTTCTTGGCCAGCACTGGGACTATAAATGAATGCCACAACAATGAATTTCTTTTACATGAATACTAAGATCTGAACTTAGGTCCTCATGTTTGTATGAGACCTGGGGACACTTTCTTTCTTCGTGACGAGAGTGAGGTGCTACTGCCATTTACAGAACAGAGGCCACTGATGCTGCTGCACGTCCTGCAATGCATGGAGAAGAGTTGCCCAGCCTCAAATGTCAGTAGCACTGAAGCAGACAAAGCCCTGCTACAGAGGAGACTTCACTCAGCGGTGAGCATTATTGGCTTCAAGGCTGCTTTCCTCCAGCTACAAAGATGGTTGGATGCCTGATGCTATTTCCCTAGCTCTTAACCAGAGGGAGAAAGCCTGGCTTCCCCTTCTTCTCTGAAGACCAAAGAAGAATGTTCTTCCCAGGACTGAGTAAAACTTGCAAGGATTTCTTTCTGTGATCAGCAGATAACTTACATATTGATTTCATTAACAAAGTATATAACAGAAGGCATGCTTCTATTATCACTCTCAGAAATGTATCTGGTATTGGGACTTCCAAGTTGCAAAGGGTAATGGCTACTCACAAGATCATGTAAATCTCATGCTGTTACTTCAACAGACTGCTTAAAGTAATTCCTAAATTCTTCTACCATTAAAGAAAGAGATTTCTTCTCTAACGCTGTGCTGGTGAAACAGAGTGTTCTCATTAAATGATATTTAGGTAATTACTTTTAATTCTTCCCAACCCTAACTTACACTTATCTACCTGGTTATAGAGCCAAAGAATTTTTCTTGTTATCATTTCTTCTTCAGATGAAGTTCAATATACAATACATGGCAGTTTTAATTGCTTGGTTTTCAGAAAGTGGATTAGAAGGAATATGGAGAACAGAAGAGAGGATGGACTGCCAAGCATTAAACAGAGAAATGTCTCTATTTTTAACCAAATCAATATTCAATCACCCTCAGTGTCTCCAGATGTACATTGCTACAAATAAAAATGTAATGTGAGGTTTATTTTATGGAGCAATTTAAAAAATTGGGCTTTGTAATCTTTCTTATTGCAGAACAGGACCCATGAATCTGAAACCAGAAGTCATGCTGTGCCTTATCTGGTCAGCACGAATGCTCACCCACCAAGCTAGGCATCATGCACCCAATACTTCTGCGTCTTCATCTCAAAGACATCCACTTCACCTCACTTTCTACTTTACTATTGTGTTTTGGGGTTGGCCAACTTTTTACCTCTGAGATAATCAACCTAAAAAAAAAATGTTTATTTTAGCTCATGGACTCAGGGGTTCAATCCATGGCCACTTGGTGCCATTGCTTCTGGACCTATGGTGAGCCAAGGAACCAAATGGCCAAGAACATGTAATGGAGTAAAGCTGCGCCTCCTGTAACACTCAGGAAGAAGAGAGCAAGAGAGCAGAAGGGGTCAGGGACAAGGCAGAGCTTCCAGGGGCAAACTCCAGGCAACCTACTTCCTCCAACTAGGCCCCACTGCCTACCATTTCCACCACCTCCCAAGTCCAGTGAGCACTGAGTCCATGAAAAGATGGATCTGCTGATGAGGTGAAAATCCTGGAGACCTTGGAACATGACTTCATTGGGGACCAAGCCATCAGCATATAAGGGAGGTATTACATATCCAAACCATAACATCTTCCCTACTACAGAGGAAAAACACTAGACTTCAGGTTGGTCCACAACTTCCACTCAAGCCTCCACCTCTTTCACCATCCCTTTACCCCAGGCCCATATTTAACTATGTCTGGCCATCAACATGGCTCTTCCTAACTATATGAGTAGAAAATCCCCTTCAGTGAAGTGAGGAATTATACTCCTCTTTCTAGCTGCTCCATCAATGTGACCACAGTCATCATTCAATCCACTGCCTTCTACACTCAAAGGAAGGTATATGACGACACACACACATATTGTAATTTTTTTCTTAGGGTAACACAAGTTGCTGCAACCAAGAGCCCTGATCTTGACTGCAAAGCATAACATTGAAGGCATAGACCTCAGTGTGTTGTGACTACCCTGTGTCTGCTCTGGCTGTGGTGGAGGGAGGCCCACAGGGACCTTGAGGGAGAGGCTCCACGGTCTCCTCTAGGTGGTTTTCGAGCTTGCTTTGGGGTCACTGCCAGCATGTATGTGGAAAAGGCACACCCACTGCTTATCCACTTCTGCATAGATGCCACCAACATCATGTCCACTGGTAGGTGACAGTAGCTAACATCTCTGGCTGGCCGCTTACTGTCCTGCAGAGGAGGTTTGGATCTGGGGCTCACAGATAGCTCTCTCTCTCTCAACAAAGCCAACACAGCATTGTGCCTTGGGTCCTACACAAGGACAAAGAAGCTAAAATTTAAGATTGAAATTCAGTTATTTTAAAATCCTGGTGCCTGCTCCTTCAACTGCACACATGGCCTTAGCAAGAGGATATAGATGACATATTTCCCAAAGGTGGGTAACTGCCATTTTGGTAGAAAATGGGAGTTCAAAGAATGGATTCACAAAAGCTGCTTATGAATCCCAGCTTTGCCCCTGCTTCCTAAATGACCTTGGACAAATTGTTTAATCAACCTTAGAGAGGATATTAATTAATATTTGGTTATTCATTGGGATTATTAAATGAAAGGATGTATCTGAAATGCTTAGTAAGTACAAAGAAAATACTAATACTAACTGCATGACAGATTCTAGGAAAAGTTGTACTCTATATGACAGAAAATGTTATCATAACGAGTAGAACACTTTTGAGCCCTGTTTCAGATAAGTAATAGTGATTCCATGTCTCCCTTAAGATCTATGATACAATTAAGATTATAATAAGTCTTAGAATTAATTGGCAGTTTAAAAGAGAATGTGTTCCTTTGAAAGTACACATTGTCAACACCCTATCTTCCTTTTAGTTCTTAAAAAACTTAAATAAAGAAAACATCCTAGGGCTGGAGAGATGGCTTAGCAGTTAAGGCACTTGCGTGCCAAGCCAAAGACCCAGATTCAATTGCCCAGTACCCATGTAAACCCAGATGGACAAGGCGACACATATATCTGGAGTTTGTTTGCGGTAGCTAGAGGCCCTGGTAGGTGTATTCTCTCTCGCTCGCTTGCTCTCTCACTCTCACTCTCGCTCTCACTCTCTGTCTCTCATACATAAATAAATATTGAAAAAATTAAAAAAGAATAAAACATCCTAGTGTAGAACATCACACATGTATCTGACTAGGTTTACTCTGTTATCTGTATTCAATTCTCATATATGTCTTTGGAGGATATATGATTTATGTACATGTGAATCCACTTTCCATCACTATAGCAAATATCTGAGAACACCAGCTCATAAGCAGGTTTATCTTGTCTCATGGTTTAGAGGCTGCAGTCAATGACCAGTTGGTCCCATTGCTCCTGGGCTCATAACTAGGCAGTACACCATGGTGGGTCTCTTGAGCACAGCAAAATCATTCTCATGTCAAAGGACAAAAAAGGAGGAAGAAGAAGGGTACCACTATGCCTTTAAAGGACACGGTCTCCATTAATTGAACCTTCCTACTAATTCTACCTCTTGAAGTTTCCACCACCACCTCCCAATAGCTCTATGCTGGCCTCAAACACACAGGCCTTTGGGCAACACCCGAGTGCTAGACACTAGCTATCTTATCTTCTTGTACTGAGTTCTGTATGCATATTCACAATGTATCCACAGATCAATAATCCATAAAAAATTTATAGACTTAAAATCCAAAGAAATAATGATAGATGATGTTAGTATAAATGGTACCAAATTCCAGTCTTTCTACAGCTCCTGAGCATTCTCATCTGGGCTGAGTGGAAAACTGTTGCCTCCTTCACATGCAAATACCAATGTGGTGAGCCCTAATAGAACACACAAGACAAATCTATGCCCATTTCTCCACTTTAGCTTTTCTTTGGCATGTTTTTCTATGATGACACAATTTTTTAAAATATTTTTATTTATTTATTTGCAAGCAGAGAAAAATAGAAGAGAGACAGAAAGAATGGGCTTGCCAGGACCTCCAGCCACTACAAAGGAACTCTAATTGCATATACCACTTTGTACATCTGACTTTACATCTGGAAATACAAGTTTTTACTGATAGTATTTTAATCTCCCATTATAAAAAATAGCTTACCAAGAATAAGTTTTTTCAATTTGTTTTTGTTTGTTTATATTTTGGTGATTTTTTTTCTTTACTATGACAGGGAAGAAAAAAATAGAAGGAAGAGATTTTAAAGGGAGTAAGTACAAAGTATAAACTACCCTTCCCCTTGTCCATCATCTCGACATGATTCTTCTACCCATGCTTATCTACTTCATGTGGCCACCAGGAAAATTTTCCCTGCAACAGTCCCTCACCACAACTCAGATATCAGAGGAAAAAGGATGCGAATGGGATGGAGTGGGGAACACGGGATGCTCCCTGCTCTGTTGTAGGTAAGTTCCAAGTGAGGGAGAGGCCATAGCAAGTCACTAGAAAGATATGCCTAAACCAGGGCACCAGCCTCAGAGAGAACCCTCAAAGAACTTAAGGTTTAGTTGGTAGAAACAAGGCAGCATGTAATTTGTGTAAGGATCAGATTTGAAATTGTCCTTTGGGCTGGGGACATGGCTTAGCAGTTATAAGTGATTGCTGGCAAAGGGTGCCCCAGTGGATTCAGTTCCCCAGCTAACTACCTAAAGCTGGGCAAGCATTTATTTGTAGTGGCAAGTGACCATTGTACATGTGCACCACACATACACATGCAAAAATAATTTTTAAAAGGGTCCTTACTGACTGCCATGGCTATGGCTAGCTCCAAAATCTCTACAGCTTGCCTAGCTGGGCCACTAGCAATATAGCAAAGTTTTGTATTGGGAAGCTTCAAAGGCCAGGGTGATGTGGGTCACTTCAAGGATTTCTGTAATATGAACAAACTGATGGGCCTCATAATCTCTTACCATTTTTCCATTCAGAGCAAAACTTTACAAGGTTCTGTCCCAATGTCTATAGATATTAAATTGTAATGATGCTGTAGTCAAAATATAAATAGGGTTGAAGAGATGGCCCAGCAGATAAAGGTTCTTGTTTACAAAGCCTGTTGGTCCAGGTTCAATTCCATACTACCCTCAGAAAGCCAGACACACAAAGTGGCAAGCATTTCTAGTATGTCAATTCTTTATCTTTCTCTCTCTCATAAAAATATTTTTAAAATAAATCTTAATAAGTAAAAGAGTGAGCTCATTCAGTATAATGAGAAGCAAAGGGGGCCTGATAAGGGAGAAGATGACTGGGAGCCTTAGCTAGTTGTCCCATCCTCCATAAGCAACTAGCAGAATACCAATCAACTCATAATAATTGTTAGTTTCTTTATAGAAACCCCCCTAAAACATTATTGCTCAAAATGTTAGCAATTTGGTGCAGGGCTCAGCTGGGTTGTTGTTTTGCTCTCTTATCTGGGTCCACCCATGTCTGCCTTCAGGGGACAGCTCAGTGGACACAGGATGCACAGGCAAGGCTGAACTCACTTGTCTGACAATCTGATGCTATTTCCTGTGTTTCTGCCTTTGGATGGCCTCAGGATTCTCAGGGGGGCAAGTCCCACTGATGGAAGCCCAGGGTACCAAAGGAGGAAGCTCCACAAATGTTTGGATGCCTGGAAATGTGGTTCACTATGGCTGCTGTTGTCATGCTCTGCCATTACCCTCTTTTCTGAAGTATCCCACATCAGATGCTGTACAGGTGCTCATTCTGACATCACAGAGGATGTAGTCAGTTAGAGATGTGGGGCAGGATCAACTTTGCTGATAGTCAAATTTTCTGAGCCTTGCCACCTCCTGGGACTAAAATGGATGTCACTTTTCTTGTTACTGTGACAAATACCTGGTAATCACTGGTCTAATTCTTGATGAAAGCAAAGTACATAGTGTCTAATGATGCCAGGACTCATCCATGGCAGGATTACCTCACTTGATGTTATTGACATTAGAGGCAGAGAATGCTCTGGGGAGAGGGCATTTCTGGGGATTGCAGAAGATTTAGCAGCACTCCTGCCTATGCCCTCTAGACAGAGAACAGTAGCACACCACAACCACCCTCCTCCTGCCACCCAGTAACAACAATGTCCAGACATGGCCAAATGCCTCTTTTTTTAAAATTTTTTTAAAATTTTTTATTTATTTATTTGAGAGCGACAGATACAGAGAGAAAGACAGATAGAGGGAGAGAGAGAGAATGGGCACTCCAGGGCTTCCAGCCTCTGCAAACAAACTCCAGATGCTTGCGCCCTCTTGTGCATCTGGCTAACGTGGGACCTGGGGAACCGAGCCTCGAACCGGAGTCCTTAGGTTTCACAGGCAAGCGCTTAACCGCTAAGTCATCTCTCCAGCCCCAAATGCCTCTTAAGAAGGAAGCAAAAAACATCCCCTGAGCTGCAATCCACCAACCAAAAAAGAAAAAAAAAAATCGAGATTAGTCAGAGGCTAAAATATATCTCACAGTTCTACCTGGGATTTGTTCACCATTCTTTAATACAGTGCAGAAATAATCAGAGCTACGTGCACTAATGACTTCTACATCAAACTTTGATGTCTAACTCAGATTCTCTGTGACTTTACCACCTACATCACACATTCTCTTCAGTATTCAACATAGTTTCCTGAATTACATTGAAGGACACTAAACTAGTAACTTTATTATGTTTGTACAGAAAAGAGTCCAACAATAGTGATCCTAGCTAAATGTTTAGCAGATAAGGAAAATATACAAACTCATTTACTTGAGTTAATGTGCCAAGTCCCTAAACTTTTGGTTGCAATGTGTTTTTATTCCAATCACAAGCAGACTCATGAGACTTTTTACATTTATCTAGTTTATTCCTTCAAAGAAAAGAATAGAGAAATTCAAATTGCATAGGTCTGTATGTATAGCAGATATTGCACTAAGCCTGTGTAGGGATAGTTAGGTGAACTTTCTGGGCAAACACGAGGGCTTGAGAGGGCTGAGACTACCCAAGTTCAAATCTCTATAACTCACATAATCAGCTAGACATGCATGTCTGTAGCCCCAGTACTTTGGGAAATGAAGACCAAAGGCAAGCTCTAGATTCAGTAAGAGACTCTGTCACAAGGAAAAACAGGCAGGCACCTGATGGACTATGGCATCTGACACTCTCCTCTGGCACTGCAGACAAGTACATAAGTCACCACATTAATACATCTGTGTGCATACACCACACACCCCCACCACACATACTTCCTTAACACCTTCTGTGAGGAGAGTTACTAGCATCAGTTTTTCTTGCTTTCTGTTCGTTTGTTTGTTTGCTTGCTTTAAATTATTGATTTCTTTGCAACTGAAGTTCAGAGAGCTACAGCTTCAGATCTGTGAAGGGGAAGCCCTTGGACCTAAACTCAGCTCTGTGCAATGACAAAGCAATGCACTGGTAGGTTAGCACTTTTCCCAGAGATCTAGAACACCTCAGTTAGTAAGAAGGATGAATTAAAGGTAAAAATGCATTATACTTAATTAAAGAGAAATTTTGGCTTAATGCAATTTTTTTAAAGATTCTATATAACACTGGATAAATGTGATTTTAAAAATATATTTTTGCTATATTTATTTGAGAGAGAGAGAGAGAATGGGTATACCCAGGCCTCTTGCGTCTGCAAATGAACTATAGATGCATGTGTCACTTTGTGTGTTGGGCTTATGTGAGTGTTAGGGAATTAAACCCAGGCCTCAAATTTTGCAGACAAGAACCTTTAACCACTGTGCAATCTCCCTAGCCCTGAATATGTATTTTTAAGAATTGTGTTTCAGAAGATCGTCAGAAGAAAAAATAAGATGAGCTTGGAGAGAAGCATTTAAAGAACATAATCAGTCAGTGAGGGCAATATGTCTTCATGAAGAAGTAGGAATTACAGTGGAAGTAAGATGGAGGATGGGAACTATGCTTGGGAAGTAGCTTGTGTAAACCTAGGCATATTGTAAGGAAGGTCTGACTGGCAGGTAAAATGGCTTGTTCTAGGGCTCCCCCGCCCAGGCCCTTCTCATCTGGGGAAAGAGGTAGGGAAGAATTCCTTTCAGCTTGGGTGCTTTGTTGCTTTACTTCTACTCTCCTTTATGCCTACTTTCTCTTAAAGTAAATCTCATAATTAAAAAAATAAAAGAATTCCTAGCATGATGCCTTTCACACTGGTTTTCTGTGGCTATTTAGTCAGTCAGAATTCTCTGTGCCTATGATGTTTGGCTTGTTACATCACTGCATAGAAGAACATCTCAGAGGAGAAACACAGCTGAAGCCAATTGCATCTTCACTCATGCCCTCCGAATATGTGACCAGCCATTCTCCATTTGTCACCAAGGACTCATGTCATCACAAGAAAGTTAAAATCCTTTGACAAGCCAATGTCATGAGCCTGCTGCATCTGGTATGAATGTTCAGCGCTATTGACTAGAGTTCTTCAAATTCAATATTGGAGAGAGGAGAGGCCACAGTGCCACTGTGAGTTAGGGGACAGAACAAGAGCCCCCCAGACACCATCATTCACCCACCCTTGAATGGAAGATGCTTCCTCCAGCTGATGTGTGTGAGCAGCTCTTTATCAGCTCCACCACATGCCTGTCTCCACAGATAAGCACCACTGAAGGGAAACATCAATATGAATCACAAACCTGGGGGAGAAAAATGTCAACCTTCCCCTAAAGCCAAAGTATATATTATGAGACAGAATACCTTGCTTATACCTTCAGAACCACTTTAAAGACTGTCCTCCTCCTCAGACGTTAAGAGTAGGGAGACACAGCTGGGGTGAGGGTTGTGTGAATGTTCAGAGGATTATCCATACTTCATGGAATTCGTCAGTCCTCTCTACTGAGTCTGAACTTCTGTGTCAACCCTGATCAGAGGCACTCTCCTAGGGATGAGTCGGGCTGGAAACTGAGCCCCTGGGATTTTCTCTTTCTGTTTTAGGGATGTCAGAGCCCAGCAGATCCTAACTCAGAAGGAGCCTTCTCCAGTTCTTCTTGGCCCATTGGACAACCCCTTAGTTGTTCTGAAATCAAAAGCCCCCAAATTAGAGACAAGGGAAAAAGAAAAAAGAAAAAAAAAAACAAGCAGCAAGACCAAAAGAAAGAAGAAGAAGAAGAAGAAGAAGAAGGAGGAGGAGGAGGAGGAGGAGGAGGAGGAGGAGGAGGAGGAGGAGGAGGAGGAGGAGGAGGAGGAGGAGGAGGAGGACAGGAAGAAGAAGAGGAAGAAAAGAAAAAAGGATAAGTTGCAATTTAGGGTTCTTTGATTTCTTCCCCCGAGCTCAACTTGTGGCAGCTGCCTTCCCCAACCATGGCATCAGACAGCATCCTTTGTCCAATTTTCATTAGGCTTCTATTTCAAGCCTGTTTTGTTTTTTTGATTTTGAGGAGGAGGGGAAAAAAACGTGGATAGTAATAGAGGTTTCCCCTTTTTTTTTTGTTTTCTTCTTTTCAAACTTTTAATAAGAAATCCAGGTGTCCTATTTGGAACATACGCATACAATTAAATGAGTATATATTTCATTTCTAAAAGTCCCCCAGGTCCACACATAAGGGGAAAATAAAACAGGCCAACAAGACAAGCTTTGGGGAGATGATTCCTTTGTGGCAGGGATTGGTTTCTATGGATGATAACACTATCCAGATTCCAACATGGAAGCTTTCACCCCAGGGGCCGCAGAGATCTGGGAGTTATTAACAGCCCTCCACACTTTTCAGTTCTGCTTGCAGCTGCAAGGGAAAACTTGCGCAGCAGGACGCAAGGTGCCATTGTTAGTAGGAGATTGCCTCTCCGCAAATTGTGTGCAGCCAGCCACTCTTGCAGCCCCCAGCAGCCAAGTGCAGGTTGTCAAGGGAATGCCAGCAACCACTCCTAAAGCCAGCAAAGGAAATGCCCTCCTAACCTGAAGGTGTTTCTAATTACAGCAGCTAATTACCAAACTCCTCTTGCATTTAATTGCCACAAACACAATCACAAAACAACTATTAACACCCTTAACAATTGAATGGGGGAAGGAAAAAGATAGTGAGAGAAGGTGAGAGAGGAAAGAGAGGGTAGGAAATGGGGAGAGGGGAAGAGGACCCAAATTCTGGGCTTTCATATAATTTCTATGCTCCTCGGTTGTTTTGCAGAAAGCTTATTTATGAAATCTCAGGGCACTGAGTCTGCCAGAAGCATTAGTCCAAACCAAAGAAATCAGCTGTTACTGGAAGAACCAAGAGCAATGAGGTGCATGCTTCCCCGAATCTCAGGCTTCTTCACTTCCACTGATCTTCAGGTGGCTAGTGACACCTTTTTTTTTTTTTTTAATTTTTATTAACATTTTCCATGATTATAAAATATATACCATGGTAATTCCCTCCCTCCCCACCCCCACACTTTCCCATTTGAAATTCCATTCTCCATCATATTACCTCCCCGTTACAATCATTGTAATTACATATATACAATATCAACCTATTAAGTATCCTCCTCCCTTCCTTTCTCCACCCTTTATGTCTCCTTTTCAACTTACTGGCCTCTGCTACTAAGTATTTTCATTCTCACACAGAAGCCCAGTCATCTGTAGCTAGGATCCACATATGAGAGAGAACATGTGGCACTTGGCTTTCTGGGCCTGGGTTACCTGACTTAGTATAATACTTTCCAGGTCCATCCATTTTTCTGCAAATTTCATAACTTCATTTTTCTTTACCGCTGAGTAGAACTCCATTGTATAAATGTACCACATCTTCATTATCCACTCATCTGTTGAGGGACATCTAGGCTGGTTCCATTTCCCAGCTATTATAAATTGAGCAGCAATAAACATGGTTGAGCATGTACTTCTAAGGAAATGAGATGAGTCCTTTGGATATATGCCTAGGAGTGCTATAGCTGGGTCATATGGTAGATCAATCTCTAGCTGTTTTAGGAACCTCCACACTGTTTTCCACAATGGCTGGACCAGATTACATTCCCACCAGCAGTGCAGAGGGTTCCTTTTTTTCCACATCCCCGCCAACATTTATGATCATTTGTTTTCATGATGGTGGCCAATCTGACAGGAGTGAGATGGAATCTCAATGTAGTTTTAATCTGCATTTCCCTGATGACTAGTAACGTAGAACATTTTTTTAGATGCTTATATGCCATTCGTATTTCTTCCTTTGAGAACTCTCTATTTAGCTCCATAGCCCATTTTTTGATTGGCTTGTTTGATTCCTTATTATTTAACTTTTTGAGTTCTTTGTATATCCTAGATATTAATCCTCTATCAGATATATAGCTGGCAAAGATTTTTTCCCATTCTGTAGGTTGCCTCTTTGCTTTTTTCACTGTGTCCTTTGCGGTGCAAAATCTTTGTAATTTCATTAGGTCCCAGTGGTTAATCTGTGGTTTTATTGCCTGACCAATTGGGGTTGTATTCAGAAAGTCTTTGCCAAGACCAATATGTTGAAGGATTTCCCCTACTTTTTCCTCTAGCAGTTTCAAAGTTTCCGGTCTGATGTTAAGGTCTTTAATCCATTTGGACTTAATTCTTGTGCATGGCGAGAGAGAAGAATCTATTTTCATCCTTCTGCAGATATTTATCCAGTTTTCAAAACACCATTTGCTGAAGAGGCTGTCTCTTCTCCAATGAGGATTTTTGGCATTTTTATCAAATATCAGGTGGCTATAGCTACTTGGGCTTACATCTGGGTCCTCTATTCTGTTCCACTGATCTACATGTCTGTTTTTGTGCCAGTACCATGCTGTTTTTGTTACTATGGCTCTGTAGTATAGGTTAAAATCAGGTATGGTGATACCACCAGCCTCTTTTTTGTTGCTCAGTATTATTTTAGATATTCGAGGTTTTTTGTGATTCCAAATGAATTTTTGGATTGTTTTTTCTATTTCCATGAAGAAAGCCTTTGGAATTTTGATAGGGATTGCATTAAATGTGTAGATTGCTTTAGGTAAGATTGCCATTTTCACGATATTGATTCTTCCAATCCAGGAACAAGGGATGTTTCTCCACTTTCTAGTGTCTTCTGCAATTTCTCGCTTGAGTGTTTTAAAGTTCTCATTGTATAGATTCTTTACTTCCTTGGTTAGGTTTATTCCAAGGTATTTTATTTTTTTTGATGCAATTGTGAATGGGAGTGATTCTCTGATTTCATCCTCTGTGTGTTTGTTGTTAGCATATATGAAGGCTACTGATTTCTGTGTATTTATTTTGTATCCTGCTACATTGCTGTAGGTTTTGATCAGCTCTAACAGCTTGCTAGTAGAGTCTCTAGGGTCCTTTATGTATAGAATCATGTCATCTGCAAATAATGATAACTTGATTTCTTCCTTTCCAATTTGTATCCCTTTTATGTGTGTCTCTTGCCTTATTGCTATGGCTAAGACTTCCAAAACTATATTAAATAAAAGTGGGGACAGTGGACACCCTTGTCTTGTTCCTGATTTTAGTGGAAAAGCTTCCAGTTTTTCCCCATTTAGTAATATGTTGGCTGTAGGCTTGTCATAGATAGCCTTTATTATATTGAGATATGTTCCTTCTATTCCCAGTCTCTGTAGGACTTTTATCATGAAGGGATGTTGGATTTTGTCAAATGCTTTCTCTGCGTCTAATGAGATGATCATGTGATTTTTGGCCTTCAACCCGTTTATGTAATGTATTACATTTATAGATTTGCGTATGTTGAACCATCCCTGCATCTCTGGGATAAAGCCTACTTGGTCAGGGTGAATGATCTTTTTGATATACTCTTGTATTCTGTTTGCCAATATTTTGTTGAGAATTTTTGCAATTATGTTCATGAGGGAGATTGGTCTGTAATTTTCTTTTTTTGTTCTATCTTTGCCTGGTTTTGGTATCAGGGTGATACTGGCCTCATAGAAGGAGTTTGGTAGGATTCCTTCTTTTTCTATTTCCTGGAAAAGCTTAAGAAGCAATGGTGTTAGCTCTTCCTTAAAAGTCTGGTAAAATTCAGCAGTGAATCCATCCGGGCCTGGGCTTTTTTTAGTTGGGAGATTATTGATAACTGTTCGGATCTCCATGTTTGTTATAGGTCTATTTAAGTGATTAATCTCATTTTGATTTAATTTAGGTAGGTCATATAGATCAAGGAAATCATCCATTTCTTTCAGATTTTCATACTTTGTGGAGTATATGCTTTTATAGTATGTCCCAATGATTTTTTGAATTTCTCTGGAATCTGTTGTGATGTTACCTTGTTCATCTCTGATTTTATTAATTTGTGTCTCTTCTCTCTTTCTTTTGGTCAGATTTGCTAAGGGTTTATCAATCTTGTTTATCCTTTCAAAGAACCAACTCTTTGTTTCATTAATTCTTTGGATTGTTCTTTTTGTTTCTATTTCATTAATTTCTGCCCTAATCTTTATTATTTCTTCCCGTTTACTGATTTTTGGTTTGCCTTGTTCTTCTTTTTCCAAGGCTTTAAGGCGAAGCATTAGGTCGTTTACTTGTGACCTTTCTAATTTCTTAATATAGGCCACTTAAGGCTATAAATTTACCTCTTAGAACTGCCTTCATTGTGTCCCAGAGATTTTGGTATGTTGTGTTCTCATTATCATTTGACTCTATATATTTTTTGATTTCCTTTTTGATTTCTTCATTGACCCACTCATCATTTAGTAGTGTATTGTTTAGTTTCCATGATTTTGTGTATGCTCTATAGCCTTTCTTGCTACTGATTTGTAGTTTAATTCCATTGTGGTCAGATAGAATGCAAGGAATTATTTCAATTTTCCTGAATTTGTTAAGATTTGCTTTGTGTCCTAGTATATGGTCTATTTTAGAGAATGTTCCATGTGCTGCTGAAAAGAATGTATATTCTGCAGCCTTTGGATGAAATGTCCTGTATATATCTGTTAGGTCCATTCCTTCTATGACCTCATTTAGTCCAGATGCCTCTCTGTTTATTCTTTCCCTGGATGACCTGTCAATTGATGAGAGTGGGGTGTTAAAGTCACCCACCACCACTGTGTTTGGTGTTATCTGTGACCTTAGTTCTAATAGTGTTTGTTTGACGAATTTGGGAGCCCCCATGTTAGGTGCATATATGTTTAGGATTGTAATGTCCTCCTGTTGGAGAGTGCCCTTAATCAATATAAAGTGACCTTCCTTATCTTTCTTGACTAACGTCGAACTAAAGTCTACCCTGTCTGATATTAGGATAGCAACCCCTGCTTGTTTCCTAGGCCCATTTGCTTGAAACACTGTCTTCCAACCTTTCACCCTAAGATAATGTCTATCCTTTGTAGAAAGGTGAGTTTCTTGGAGACAACAAATTGTAGGATCCTGCTTTTTAACCCAGTCTGCAAATCTATGTCTTTTCGTTGGGGCATTGAGACCGTTGATATTAAGAGATATTATTGAAAGGTGTGTATTTATGTTTGCCATTTTTGTGTGTGTGTGTGTTTCTGGTTCTACCTGTGCTCTCTTCTGTTAACTGGTATTTGAGTATAGCTTGTTTTTTCTAGGTTCCTTATATGTATGCTTTTCCTTTTGCTCAGCATGGAGGATTCTATCAAGTATTTTCTGTAGAGCTGGTTTTGTCTTCAAATACTCCTTTAACCTGCTTTTGTCATGGAATGTCTTTATTTCTCCATCTATTTGAATGGATAACTTTGCAGGATAAAGTAACCTTGGTTGACAGTTGTTATCTTTCAGAACTTGGAATATATCACTCCAAGCCCTTCTGGCTTTAAAAGTTTGTGTTGAATAATCTGCTGTAATCCTGATGGGCTTGCTTTTGTAGGTAACTTGATTTTTCTCTCTAACTGCTTTCAATATTTTTTCTTTGGTGTGTGTGTTTGGAAGTTTGATTATAATATGGCGAGGAGAGGTTCTTTCTGGGTTTTGTCTGGCTGGGGTTCTAAAGGCTTCCTGTATCTGTATTGACACCTCTTTCCCAATTTGGGGGAAATTTTCCTCTATGATTTTGTTGAAGATGCCTACTATGCCTCTGGAGTGGAGTTCTTCTCCTTCTACTATGCCCTGAATTCTTATATTGGATCTTTTCATAGTGTCCCGAATATCTTGAAATTCCCACTCATATTTTTCTATAAGTTTGTCTTTCTCTTTGTTGGACTGCATTAGGTCTGCCACCTGGTCTTCTAGCTTAGATATTCTGTCCTCTCCCTCATCCATCCTACTGGTGAGATTTTCTACAGAGTTTTTTATTTCATTAACTGTGTTCTTCATTGCTAGTAATTCTGACTGGTTTTTCTTTATTATTTCTATTTCCCTATTTATGTCTTGTATTGCCTTCTTTATTTCATTAAATTGGTGTCCTGCCTCTTCTTTGATTCCTTTGATTTCCTCTTTGATTTCTTCTTTGATTGTTTTCATGTGTTCTTTGACCTCTTTGAACATATTTGTAATTATTCTTTTGAACTCTTTCTCAGGCATTTCCTCTAACTCTTTCTCACTGGAGGACATTTCTGATGCATTAATACTTTTAGGTGGATTTATATCATCTTGCTTCTTAGTGTTTCTTGTGTTATAATGTATATATTTTTGCATCTTGGATTAAGTTAATGCTTGGATTTTCTAGCTAGCTGTGTATTCTTAGCTGTATCAATTGATTTGATGTAATATATTTTCAGGGTAGGACCTTAAGGTATTAGGTGTGGCTCTTAAGACTCTCAGAGTATCTACAAAGATGTTCTTAGGGGTTGAGTTTCCCTGCTATAGGAGTATTCAAGCAGGCTGAGTGGAATAAAATACAGGTAGATTCTAAAATTTAACTAAACACTGTACACATTCAATCAAAAACAGCCCAAGTATGTATGCAAGAGTAGTTATTATAATGACCAGATCCTCTATCAACAAAGAGGTTTAGATTTCTGGTCTGTTGAGGGATCCAAGTCAGCTTGTGACCAAGTGAGACCCTTCCCTGGTGCAATCCCAGTTACCTTGGGTGATTTTGGTCTCAGTCAAGTTGCTGCCTGGGTCGTCGGGCTGCTGTTCTGATTTCTGGAGCTGGGCACTTGCTTTTCCTATGGGGCAAACCGAGCCACTGCTGCTGCCTCTGCTGCTGCCGTGTCCACCGCTGCTGCTCCCCCCGAAGCTGCTGCTGCAGGATCTGCCGCCGCTGCCGCTCCTGGGTCCACTGCTGCTGGGGCCGCTGGTACCGGTGCTGGAGCCGCTGAAGTTGCTGCCGAACTCTGCTCCTGCTTGGGTCCCGCTGTCAGCCCAAGTTGGCGTGGCCAGGTCCCGGGCCGCTGCTGTGTTCGCTGGAGCTGGGTTCAGGCGGTGGGGGAGGGGAGGGAGCCGGGGCTGCTCTGGTTGTCTCGCTGCTCCACGTGTTCTTCTACCTCGCGGTCTGCTCCTCCGCTGCTCGCTGCCGCTCTCCCCTCACGTTTCCCGAGTTGCAGAGAGCGCGGTGTGAGGGGAAAATCCCGCACCTGACTTTTCCTGCGGCTCGATCCGAGTCTGGCGGTTTTCTGCTGTGCCGCGGCCGTGGCGGTTGGCCGAGCTGCCGGAGCCGCTTTTCCCACCTGTGCGGGCTCTGGATGCTCTATAACTCTTCTACTTCTCCACTGCCGCTTCAATTTCCTATACACCTCAGTTTTTAGTAAAAGTGTGTATTTTGCTGAGTTTTTTGGGTCTTTTTCCCCCCTAGGCTGCTTTGGCGTGGTATCTACGCCACCATCTTAACCGGAAGTCCTAGTGACACCTTGTTGTTACCAGTTTTGTCAATGTTTCCAGAGTTTCCTCACATAAGTTATGATCTTGGCAAAAGCCTAAAAACTAGTGTTGACCTCACACCCAAAATTTGGTTTAACTCTAAGCTGGAGAAACCAAACTATCTGAGGTAAGGTCAAGTGCTTACACATAATACCATTTACCAAAATAAAAAGTCATTATCTATATTGCACTGTTGTAGGATGACTTGTGTCCACATCCCCTTCATATGTTCAAGTCCTAATTCCCAAAACTGCAGAAGGTGGCTTCATTTGAAAAGTCATTGCAAATGATTGAAATGCAATTGTGGTCAGTGATGAGGGAATACTTAGAGATGGGACAAATCCTCATGATCATGTCCTATAGAAGGGGGAAATTTTGACATACATATGTAGAGGAGAGTTTGGGAAGATGCAAGAAGAAAACAGTGATAGTCTATAAACCAAGGAATGCCAAAGATTGCTAGCCAATTAACAACATCAAGTAGAGAGACATGAAATAGATTGCTCCTCCCATCTCTCTGAAGGAATGGAAGTTACAGACATACCTTAATCCTCCAAAACTTGGAGATAACAAAAATTCTGTTGTTGTGTTACAGCAGCCCAGCAATCAAATGTTCCTATCTCCTGATATTTTTCCCAATGGGTCTCTTTCTTTCTTTCTTTCTTTCTTTCTTTCTTTCTTTCTTTCTTTCTTTCTTTCTTTCTTTCTCTTTCTTCCTTCCTTCCTTCCTTTCTTCCTTCCTTCCTTTCTTTCCTTTCTATCATTCTTTCTTTTTTTTCAAGTGAGAGTTTCACTCTAGCCCAGGCTGACCTGAAATTCATTATGTAGTCTCAGGGTGGCCTTGAACTCATGGCAATCCTCCTACCTCTGCCTCCCAAGTGCTGGGATTAAAGGTGTGCGCCACCACAACCAGCCTGGGTCTCTTTCTTTCAATCCTCCATCATCTCCTACCACTGTAACATTTTTACCAGCATCATGGCTTGCTTCCGAACTTTCCCCTCACCAAATTTCACTGTGGTAAACTTCTCTTGCCGCAACTCTGACTAAAATAATAATAAAAGCAATAAGAGGAATAATAGTCTTTTGATGTGCATATTATATGTGCCAAGCATTATGAGAAGTACAAGGGAAATAAAGCAAGCACAGTTTCGACTCCCAAGGAGTTCTTAGTCCAATGGGGTTGGTGAAGAGAGACATAATAAATTTCTAGATAAATAGGTGGTTTGGTATGCACAGAGTGTCACAAAGACAATATGCACAGGCAGCTGACCCATCACTGGTTTGGAAGATGTTTCATGAATGAATGGCTTCCAGGAAAGAGAGCTCTGAGTCAAGTTCCAAAGCAGAGAATCTCAAGCCTGCCTACATAGTACACTTAACCTGCAAGCTCGCAAATGTCAAGTACACTGGCATCTCTTCAGCCCTCAGGGACTGGGATTAACTGGCCTGAGTGTGGCTTCAGAATTTTTTCTTTTTCTTTTTCTTTTTTTTTTTTTTTTTTTTTTGGTTTTTCGAGGTAGGGTCTCACTCTGGTCCAGGCTGACCTGGAATTAACTCTATAATCTCAGGGTGGCCTTGAACTCATGGCAATCCTCCTACCTCTGCCTCCCGAGTACTGGGATTAAAGGTGTGCACCACGCTTGGCTTCAGAAATTTTAAAAAAATACTTTATATTTATTTATTTGACAGAGAAAGGGGGAGAAAGAGAATGGACACGCCAGGGCTTCCAGCCACTGCAAACGAACTCCAGATGCATGCACCCCCTTGTGCTTCTGGCTATCATGGGTTCTGGAACTGAACCACGGTCCTTTGGCTCTGCAGGCAAATGCCTTAACTGCTAAGCCATCCCTCCAGCCCAGAAATTTTTTTAAGTTCCAAGTGAATCTAATGAGCAGGAAATTTTGAAAGCATACTTTCTAAAACATTGATTATTCTCTGCAATCTGGAATTACCTATAGGTTTTCGTGAACTCCACTGCTTGCATTCATTCCATCCCTACAAAGTTGATTTAATTGGTGAAGATGAAGACAGGAATTAAGAATTGTTTTGATACTCCCCAAGTGCTTGTAATGTTCAGGCAAGGTCAGGAAAGCACTACAACACTGAACGCATGTAGGTGTCATCAGCAGACCATGTTAGTATATAGTTTGTGAATCATTTGTCTGAGGTCCTACCTCAGAAAAGCCCCAGTTATAAATACTGTCTGTCCTATAGCCTCGCTTAGATCATCAAGTCCTTAAAGAATGACAGCAAGTTCTCCTGATGGAAATGACAGCATCAGCACTAGGAAAGCAATAAAGGAGAAAAATGCAGAGGATGGATTGGAGAGGTTCTTAACAATTATTCCTTCGGACCTGATATTTGTCAGAGATGTGGGGATGAGAGAAGTAAGAACAGCCATCAATCTCTACTATAGAAGCCTCAGCCTATATAGGGACCACAAAGGGGTCCCACAATGGAAAATCTTATTGAATTTATGGTCTATTCAATTTTCCCAAGTACCATCTCCCAAGGTCCAGCACAAACAGCTTCTTTTATTGCTTGTTTTTTTTTTAATTAACTTTTATTTTTGAAGAGGTTATATCCCCTCTCCATCTCCCCCATTCCACTGAGGGCCCTCTTCAGTGGGGTTATTGGTGTTCACTGCTTCACTGCAGGGTCCTAAAGGCCTTAGTCAGTCTCGGTTGTGGGGAAGGAGATGGTGCCTCCAGCTAATCTTATACTCCCTGGGGCCCTGACTATCATTCTGCCCCTTCTTCCACAATGTTTCCTGAGCCTTGGCAGGTATGTTAGAAATCTGATTTAATGTTGAATTCTGTGTGGTCTCTGGATTTCTGTTTTGATGAGATTTGAGTGACCACAGTTTGTGTTGCCTTCTCCCTAGACGTGGTTTTCAGGGTAGTAGAGAGAGCAGTACTCCTATCACCACTTCCTCTGCAGTGACTCTGGGGCCCGTGCAGATGTGGTGGGGATGACCCATCCTGTGATAGGCAGTCAGCCATCCTTTCTTACTGTATTGGTGGTTCTTAGATCTCCAAAGTGTTCTTTGTCATCTATAAAATAAATCAGATACTTCACCAAAAGTGAGAGCAGCTCAGATTAAAGGGGATGAGAATAGGTATTTAAGAGATTTTGTATCTACTCTTCTTAGCCAAACTGCAATGGAGGTTCTGTCTGGAGTCTGTGAGTTTCCTATCCATGGGATTCTGACTTGGTCCCCAATACCAGGTATGAGTTCTCTCCCACTGAACAGGGTCTCATGTCCCATCTGAGGACATTTGGTTACCTGCGTAGGCTGTGTGCCACTATTGCACAGGTTGTGTGCCTCTTGCCTGCTTGGTTGATTTTGTAACTGGTAGGATCTGCTGATTCATACTTCAAACATCTTTTTGATTATGTGTCCAAACACCTCACAGGCGGGTTCAATCACACCTTCCTCACTTTTCTGCACTCTTTTCCCACCACAAAGAACACAATTACAAATGCCTTAGAAGGCCAATTCAGCATGAGCTCATTGAGGCATGATGCAAGGTGAAGGTGGAAGCAGGAAGGGCAACCATGGAGGATGTGGTCCCACTCTTGCCAATCTTCTTCTTTTTTTATTTGTTTATTCTAAACAAAGCTTAAAATGCAGAGCTTATGTGAAAACATCAAGTTTTAGATGTTGGCAAATAAACCAAATACTTTCAAATATCATACTGGCCAAACAAAACAGATGTGTGTGATCAAATCTGGCAGGGGGCAGAGGAGGCATTTAGAAGTGGCCTCTACCCTGAATCATGCTTAGCAAAATGCTGCAGTGGCAGAGATGCCCTGGGAAGCCACTCCAGCTAAGACAGCATCAAGGCAGCCTTGAGTGTTTGGATGCAATCAGAGCCAAGGGAATAGGATGCCGGTGGAAAGGGAAGGTTGCCCTAACAACAGATAAAGCTATGAAGTGACAGCAAGCCAAAGGAGTCACCAGTGTCAAAGGCAGCTTGGCATTCTTTCTAGAGAAGATAAGGCATAGGTTGCCTTGGGTCTAGAGGATATGAAGGCAAATGTGTCTTTTTCCATTTTACTGTTTCCCCATTTTATTTTTTACGATGTAAACCTTTCCGGTTTGCCACAAGTATGCATCCACAAATAGTTGCAAGAGTAACCCAGCCAAATGTCTGCAGAGATGACAGGAAGCCCCCATGTGAGGGAAAGACAGATATAACACAGGTGTAAGCGTGGGTGGTAGAGAGTGGGCCAAGTGGAAGACATAAAATATATTCAGATGTTCAGTTTCAAAATTTTGAAAAACAAAATTTGTGGGTAGAAGGAAAGTTTGGCTTACAAGTTCTAACTCACAACTTCTGAATAAAGTTTTCTCCGCTTCAAAGATATTTCTAATATACTGATAAGGTGTTATAACCATCACACTTCATGGATAGAAAAATACTAAGATCCCACTGATGAATGCTTGTCTCATCTCTAGTTAATAGATAAATTGTATGGGTGTGAGATATCAGTGAAGGATGTAATAAGAAGACCCTTGGGTGGAAACCCAACAACAGCTAACACAAGAGTGAAATGGTACATCATATCCCACATCCACACACACATGTATCACCCCACATTCTGCTGAAATCACAGAATACCCCAATAATGTATAAACAATAGATGTTTATTTGACCCTTACTTTTGGATGCTGAAAAGTCCAAGGTGAAGAGCCTACATGTGGTAGGGACCTTCTTCTTACATTATAGCATGGCAGAAAGCATCACATGGGTAATCATTGCATCATGAATGCTGTGGTGGTTGGATTCAGGTGTCCCCCATAAACTTAGGTGATCTGAATGTTAAGTTCCCAGCTGGAGGGCAATATGGGAATTGATGCCTCCTTTGGTGCAGTGTATTATTGAGGATGGGCTTACAGGTGTTATAGCCAGTTTCCCCTTGCCAATGTTTAGCACACTCTCCCGTTGCTATTGTCCATCTGATGTTGGCCAAAAGGTGAGGTCCACCCTCTACTCATGCCAGTGTTTTCCCCTGACATCATGGAGCTTCCCCTCAAGCCTGTAAGCCAAAATAAACTCTTTCCTCCCACAAGCTGCTCTTGGTTGGGTGACTTCTGCCAGCAATGTGAACCTGACTGAACAGATGCTGATGGCTTGCTTGCTCTAGTTCAGCATGAGAGCACCTGTCACAATGCAGCAGAACAGGAGTTAGCAGAGTGGCACCTGGAGATGCTGTCCACGTCACCAGCTGAACAGCCCAAGGAGCTCTTTGCAGTGACCTTCACATCGGGAAGCAGAGATTCTTGACTTGTGCCACAGAAAAGAATTTCAGGATGAGTCAGAATGTAGCAATGCTGGGCTTCATTCAGAAAAATATCTTAATAAAGATTTAACTACAGGAGAGAGAGAGAAAGATTCCAAAAAGGGAAAAGGAGAGCTGGAGAGATGGTTCAGTGGTTAAGGTACTTGCCTATAAAGCCTAAGGACCTGAGTTCAATTCCCCAGTGCTCATGTAAAGCCAGATGCACAAGCTGGTGCATGTATCTGGAGTTCATCTGTGGTGGTTAAAGGCCCTGGCACATCCATCTCTCAATCTCTCTCTCAAATAAAGAAATAAAATATACCTTTCAAAAAAGGAATTTCATCTTGAGGAAAAAACTAGGATGCTATGATCTGAACATGTCCCCCAAAATTTATGTGTAGAAAATTCAATCCTCAAAAGTGCTTTGAGAGGGGATGGATCATTAGGGCTCCATGCTTATAAAAGGATTCAGCTGATGACAGAAGGGCTTAATAATGCAAATTCACTCTCTTGCTTTCTGAGGCCTGCCCTCTTGTCTTTCTCCTTCTGCCCTGAAGGAAAGTGACCGCAAGGAGACTGGCATCAGACGTTCCACTCTTCAGCCTTCACTCTCCCAGCCAGTGGAATTATAGGAAGCAAGTCTCTATTCTTCGTGAATGTACCTATTCTCAGGAATGCTGTTAAAGCAGTCCACAATGAACTAAGACAGTGCCTAAGCAGGGAATACTCAGTATATATGACCACAGAAGAGGAAGAACGGCCTCCATCAGGTGACAATGCCAAGTTAGCCTATTCCTGCTCAAAGTCATTCAGTAGACATTTCCTGGTCCCCAACAATGTATCCACCATGTAATTATCACTGAGAATATAAGTTAACAGGACGAGAAATTCACAATGTTAGGAGAAACATAGAGCAGACATACAACTGGGGAGATAAACTTAACACGATACCATCAAAACACAGGAATATTTCCAGGCCCTCTTATCTTTCTCCTTCTGCCATGATGGAGCATCTACAAGGTACCATGTGCCATGCAAAAAAAAAAAAAAAAAAAAAACGGCCACAAACTTAGTGGCCTGAAATAAGAGAAATCCATTCTCACAAGGTGAGGAAGTCTAAAATTAATGCAACAGACCTGCGCTCCCACTGAAAGTTCCAAGGAGCATCATCTGTTGCTTCTCACAGCTTTTGGAGGCTCCAAGAGTGCTTCAGGCTGTTTCACTCTAATATCTTCCATAACCTTGTCTGGATCTCTGTGACTCAATTTTCTGTCTGCCTTTCTCTTTTAAAGAACCTATCATTGTTTTTAGGGCCCAAACTAATTCCAAAGTGATCTCATCTTGACATCCTAAACTTAATTACACCTGCAGAGACCCTTATTCCAAATGAGGTCCCACTCTGAACCTCGTGGTAGGTTCACTTTGAAGGTCTACAGTTCAATCCACCACAGTGCCTTACAGACACCAACTTGCCTGCTTGTTAAAAGAATCCATTATGGGCTGGAAAGATGGCTTAGCGGTTAAGCGCTTGCCTGTGAAGACTAAGGACCCTCGATTCTCCAGGACCCACGTTTGCCAGATGCACAAGGGGGTGCATGTGTCTGGAGTTCGTTTGCAGTGGCTGGAGGTCCTGGTGCACCCATTCTCTCTCTCTCTCTCTCTATCTGCCTCTTTCTTTCTCTGTCACTCTCAAATAAATAAATAAAACTGAACAAAAAAATTTAAAAGAATCCACTATGACAAATGCTGCTAATATCTTCATCTGTTGAAACTGAGGCCCAGAAAAGCTGCTCACAATGACATGATAAATAAGATGAAAGTGAATTCTGTCTCTCTAATGGCTTAATGCTACTTTCTACGGGCTCCCATCTTTCATAAATCCCACAGCAGTGGATGGCAGAGTGGGCTGAGTTGGTCCATGCTGTCAGAAATGGGCCCTCAGAGGGAGGTGGCCAAATCCCAATCTTGAAGGGGAGGACATGAGACAAGAAGAAAACAGGGCAGGGCATCCAAAAAGATGACATAAGACGGCCCATGCACCACTTTATTCACTGCCAAAGAACAGCACAGGGTTGTGCATGGCTGGAGGGCAGTGTGAAGAGCCCTGGGGACAGACAGCTCAGCAGAGTCAAAGCATAGAGGACTCTGGATTCCACGGCAGAGAGGCTGACGTTTGTATGACACACTGCGGGGAGCTACTGAACAAGGTTATGTAGGACCTGGTACAATGTAGGGTTAGACCATGTGAACTCTAGACTGTGAACAGTACGCTGGCCAATGGAGAAGAGCCACTCACCTCCACAGCAGCCCACTTCTCCCCGTAAAGTCCATTTCCACAACTGTTCCTGGTGCCTGCATACCCAAGCATGCACCCAAGAAACAGATCAGAAAAAGTGAGTAGACAGCAATGCAGCTCGTGCATAATGCAAGGAGAGAAAGAATAGGATCTCCCGAATCCCAAGTCCTGGTGGTGCTAAGCTTCTGGAGCACAACCTAGAGGTGGGATGAGAGTGGGTAGAGGGCAACATTAACCCAGCGAAGATTTCACCTGGCCAGCAGCAGCCCCGATCCGAGGCCTACAAGCCAGACCCCCAAGTTCCTGTAGGCATACCTGTGGCTGGTGCTGGGTAGACGCAGAGCAAGGCTGTTTGTTCACTGGAATCCTGTGTATTTTGTGGGACTTAAACCTCACTGTGAAAGCATGTATGCTAGGGGACGGCAAGTGAGCTCTAAAGACAAACCATAGTGCTCTGTGGCAGCCTCAGAGCAAACCTCCCAGGAGTGTGAGTGAAACGGTAGTAGGAATTCTCCTCTAGCTGTAGTTTTCCATGCACTGGACAATATTTTGTAAGAAAACACATTTTTCCATGATTCCTCACCTTGAGAAAATCAGAAAAATCAAAGAACTGAGAAGGCAGGGCTAATACCTATGTAATTATTCTTAATATCCAATGTAACATGTGTCAAAAATCAATGTGGCAGGCTCCAAGCCATATAGTCTCTCACCTAGTAGTTTAGACTCCTTCTACTCTGGGGAGACATTTAAAATTCAACAACCATTTCATTTATATGCCTCAGGCATTTATATGCCTTTCTCCTCTATTCCCTGCCTATCTTTCTAGCTATTAAATGCCACGAGGCAAAGAGTGCAGTGGCTTAGTATGCATAGCCATGGCTTTAGAGCTTCCTTATGGCTCAGTTTCCTCATCTGTGAAATGGGTAACATCAGTACCTGCTTTATAAGATTGCTCTGAGGATGAGTGAAGTGTCTCTTGCGCTGGCACAGAGCACATAAGGAGTCTCAGAAAGTTCCACCTCTTACTCCAGAGGCATCATTCCCTCACTTTCACACCTCCCTCACAGGTTTCCTCAAATTAGCCAACCAGCCCAGGGACTTTCCATTTTATGCAAAATAAGATTTCCTTTAAGCCTATCCTCCACCCCCAAAAGTCTAGCCAGAGATTGCTATACTGCTTCACTAATCATAGTTTTTAATAATTTATTGCATCCATTTAAAGTGGCTTTAATTACAAATGCTCTAGTTCAGTTAGAAACTAAATTAATTGAAGGAAAATAATTTTATTTTCTCCATATATTATGATCCAAAAGAAATTGGCATCACTGAGTGCATCCTTATTATTAAATGCTTTTTCAGCCACATGATTCTGTAAGAAAGGACTTTCTTAGTATTGGCTAAAGATGAAAGCCACCAGTAAGGGATCAGCTGCTCTCCTTCTCCCTGTGATGACAGAAAGCATTTGTTTCTCTGGTAGAGGTCCATACTTGGGGACCACCCACTCATTCTCTTACTGGACTTTCACTGACAAGTGACCTTCTTGATACATGCACCCATGTATATATGTACACACCCTCTCAACATCTTCACTGCCTCCTGTGGCAGGTCAGCTGGGCAAATAAAAGAAAGAAGATGGGCTTGAGTTTATGGGCCTCCAAATAGGAGTATAGTGAATGTCATTGGAGATAAAGGATGTTGGTTCTTTTGTTGCTGGAAGACTTAAAATTAACTGGAAAATTATTTCCATGACCAACATGTTAGGGTTTATGAGATCATGTAAGAAAAGAATTTGGAGACTGTTGCAGTCAGGTTCACATTGCTGGCAGAAATCACCGGACTAAGAACAACTTGTGGGGAAAATAAAAGGTTTAGTTTGGCTTACATTCTCATCATGGCAGGGGAAGGTGGACATCAGCCTCCCGCCCAACAACAAATGGACCACAGCAATAGGTGAGTGTGCCAAACAGGAGAGTGTGGCAAGAGGAAACTGGCCAAAACACCCATAAGCCCACCCCCAACAATACACTGCCTCCAGGAGGCATTAATTCTCAAATCCCCATCAGCTGGGAACCTAGCACTCAGAACATCTAAGTTTATGGGGGACACCTGAATCAAATCACCACCAAGAGTGTCATATAAAGGGGATGCTTTAAATTGGGAATGCAATTAGTTAATTTTCCAAAGTAAAAACTCTTCTTGCAAATGGAGATTTAATCTTGGTAATCGAATGCTGGGTAAAAATCACAGGTTTGGGGTTCTGTGTAGATGTCTCAATAAGCAAAGCTTCACAAACACGAGGGCCTGAGTTCTTGTCTCCAGCGCCTAAATCACAAGCTTGACAATGTGCATCTGTAATCTCAGTGTGAGGGCGGCAAAGACAGGAAGATCCTCGGGGTACACTGACTAGCTAGACTAGCCAAATCAGTGAGCTGTTGGTTCTGTGAGAGACCCTGTTTTAAAAGGTAAAGAGCAGTTGAGGAAGACACCTCATATGACCTCTGGTTCCCCAAGCACACACACCGACATACATACAAACACAGTATTCAGGCATAACACACACACACACACACACACACAATGCATGCAAGAAAAGTAAATCATAGTTTTATGGAATGATTTGACTTCCCATTCATTATTATCTTTAAAAGAAAACATGGGTCTGCGTACTAAGCAAATCCACACAAGCACAGAAAGACAAACGCTGCATGTTCTCTCTCACCTGTGGTTCCTAAACTGGAACAGCTTGAGTTGCACACCTGACAGACAACTTGAGGGACAGACAATAGGGATAGCAGTGCTTCGGGGAAGGGAAATGGGAAGGCAGGGGAGGGAAGATACACACAAAACTGAATCCAAAATGAACTAGTACCACAGAAACTTTCCTCCTAGGTAGCAGACTAAAAGGTATAACCCTTAGCAGGAGTCTGCTGTGATTGTCTGGTAAGAAGTACCCTGGAGAGGGTGGGATGAAGCCTAACCCTAAAACATTTGGCTCGGGCTTATGACTCCCACTATGAAAAATCAGTTACAACCCACATTGAGCTGTTGACCAGAGAGACCTACAAGGTCCCCAAAACAAAACAGGCTTCTATCAAAGCATTTGGTTACCTGCCTGCAGTGAAAGGTAAGACCCTATTATTGAAGACACCACATGCTGCAAACACAGAACATTAACAAATCCTGTTGTATGGGCTGGAGAGATGGCTTAGTGGTTAAGCACTTGCCTGTGAAGCCTAAGGACCCCGGTTCGAAGCTCGATTCCCCAGGACCCACGTAAGCCAGACACACAAGGGGGCACATGCGTCTGGAGTTCATTTGCAGTGGCTGGAGACCCTGGCGCACCCACTCTGTGCTCTCTCTCTCTCTCTCTCTCGCTCGCTCGCTCGCTCGCTCGCTTTCTCTCTGCCTCTTTATCTCTCTGTCTGTTGCTCTCAAATAAATAAATAAAAATTTAAAAAAAAATCCCGTTGTAATATGGAAGGAAGCCAGTTCTCAGATAGCCTGCCCTATAGTGCTGGAAAGCACCATGTGGGCTGCTAGGGGGAAATGGCAAAAATGTTGCATGCTCCCAGGTGACACTGTTAACTGACAAGATGTACACACTTGGGCAATAGTGGAACTCAGCCTACGTGCGCAACCAATGACTCTCTGATTGACTATGAGATCCATTCAATGGGAAAAACAAAACCATAACTAGAACTGGAAACCAAGTTAGAATCCTATGGAGAACAAGATTATAGACAAGAAGGTCTCACTAGTCTTTGGCCTAAGGAGAAGTTACACCCACCAAAATCTCTCTTAATTAAAAATGCTTATGCTATTTAACCTATGCTGATCTCAATCTCTATTGGAGAATCTGTTATTCTTTCTTTTTCAGAAGGCAGAAAGAACCAAGGAGATAAACCACTTCTCTCACATAAAAAGCCAAAACCCAGGTGAAACCACAGAGGAATTGGCAAGATGAGCAAAAGTGCTGCTTCCATGATGAGCCTGACAACCAGCAAGCACCAGGGTAATGGAGGCAGACATTGAGGATGCTCAAAATGTATTAAAGCAGAAATGCGGAAGCTGCTGAGAGCTCTTCTTTTAAGTAGACTTAAAACACACCCATCATGGCTCAGGGAATTTTGCAGAAGAGGAGGCAAAGAGATTGTAAGAGTCACAGGTTGGGAAGGAATATCCAGAGACATTGCCCCACTACAATGACTGATTGCTGCTCTCACAGCTCATAACCAACAATTCCATGGTGAGTACCAGCAATCCCTCTGAGAATGGGCCCTCAGTGGAGTAGGGGCAGGGAAGGGGGAAATGATAGTACCAACACACGATGTGTCCACACTAGGTTTCTATTTAATTTTTAAAAAGGTGGATCTGAAGGCTACGATTCTAGAAAGAGAACCATTTATGTATATAGTACTTTTGCACCCATTTGACATCCTAGGAAATTATGATAGCAATGGGAAGCCAAGGGCTCAAGGTCCGCATGTCTATACCCTTTATGCTGCCTGACTCATCCCTTCAGATCCTAAACTTTAACTCAGCTAAGTCAGCTCCGTGTCAGTGTTGATAGACTCATGACACTATGCTTTGGTCACAAGTGTTGTGCAGTCAGCCTCCTGGCCTCTTCTGTCAGGTTTCTCATGGAAGAAGTGACTCCAGCAAGATCTCAGAAAGTGAGCAATTTTCCTGTCTTCCACCTCCGTCTAGGAATGTACACATCCAGTTCAGTGAGGTGCAGGGCTGGTGGAGGTAGAGCCCAAGGGGCAGAGGTGGCGGGCAGGACCAACAGAGGGCAGAGTTAGAGGTCATGCTACAGTATGGGTCAGGCTGTACAGGCCAAGGCTTGTATCCTAATCAGGCTACCTTTGTCATTAAGAACCAGGTCTTATGAAGGCTGGCACCTGGTGCTATCCTTTTTTTTTTTTTTTTTTTTTTTTGGTTTTTCGAGATAGGGTCTCACTCTAGCCCAGGCTGACCTGGAGTTCACTATGGAGTCTCAGAGTGGCCTTGAACTCATGGCAATCCTCCTATCTCTGCCTCCCAAGTGCTGGGATTAAAGGCGTGCACCACCACGCCTGGCTTATCCTTGAAGAGGCAGGCCTGACCCCTCCACTCTGCCCCAAGAAAGATTCCAGGGCAAGATCTGTGCACAAACTGTTCTGGGTCTACTTTGGAAATCTGGCTTCCCTAAGTGTGTCATATACCAGATAATTTTGGTGATACAAATGGAAATGTTTTGAGTGGTTAGCATTTATTTGAATGCCTATTAGCTATACATAACCCAGCTAATCACTGATTTCATGGATACTGCTGAGAGAAAGGCTAATTTTATGGATCCATAACTAAAAAATGTGGTGTGCTAGCATTCCTCTGCCTCCATGTCCCTAGTTAACTTCATACTGTAGCACGATATACACAGATTACCCAGAAAGGTATGGTAACAAAAGGGAAACACATTTGGGCTGAGAGAATGGCTCAAAAGTAAGAGTCTCGCCATGAAAGCATGAGGGCCTGAGTTCAATTTCCCAGCCCCCACGTGGGCAGTTGGGCATGGCCATGTATACTTGTAACCCTAGTCCTGTGGAGGTTAGAAACTGAAGAACCATCAGGGTTCAATGCTCAGCCAGTCTGACACAGAACAGCAGCTTCAGGTTCAATAAGAGACTCCATCTCTAGGAAATATGCAGATGAGTATAAGAGGTGACACCTGACATTCTCCTCTTGTCTCCACATCCACATGTATGCACACACAGCTGTCTCTACCACTTTCTTTTTCCTAGACAAGTCTTTCCTACAGCTAGGTGCTCACAATGAGTACTGCACCACTACCACCCACCGTGTCCAGCCAGCTCCTTCCCTACTCTATCGTTTGACATTAGACCACATCCCCTACAGCCCACAGTGATGTCAAGTGCCACAGATATACTCTGACTTCTTGTTTTGTCATTTTCCAGTATGGTGCATGCCATGGACTGGGATTTACTCTTATTTCTGTACTACCTGGCTATACCACTAAGCTTCATTAAGACAGAGACCATGACTTCTTTTTAATATTTTATTTATTTATTTATTTACAAACAGAGAAAGACAGGCAGATAGAGAGAGAGAGAGAGAATGGGCATGCCAGGGTCTCCAGCTGATGCAAACGAACTCCAGATGTATACACCACTTTGTGCATCTGGCTTTACATAGGTACTGGAAAATTAAACCCTGGTCACTAGGCTTTGCAGGCAAGCACCTTACCCACTGAGCAATCTCCCTAGCCCCCATGTCTGTTTTGTTTACCATTGATCACAAACCACCACAGGGTCCACATATAGCTGTAGAATGAGTGAATGAAACAATGATCACTTCATCTCAATGCACTGGATCCATCCTATATCCAGTCATTTAGGTCTTGACCATTATCTTACAAAACTGTAAGAAATCATAAAAGTGACAAGGTTTTGTGCAAATATGTGTTTCCTTAGGACAAATCAATGAAAAGTATTGATTGCCAAAAGTTTTGAAGATCTACCTGCCTGGTTAGAATTTTCCAAGTGGGAAGATTCTAATGAACAATATACAAGAACAGAAAAGATGGAAGGAGTAAAAATGAGAAAGAAATTGGGGAGAGTGGGGAGGGGAGATGACAGAAAGGGAAAAAAAGGAAAGGGTAGAGGAGAAGCAAGGAAAGAATCAGAGGGAAAGAAAGGAAGAGGGGAGGGAGGAAACCAATGGCCCACCCCAAGTTAACTAGACTTTGTTTCCTAGGAAGAGTTCTGTGCTGAGACTGTTAACCAACCAATTTCCTGGCCCCCTTCTGTCTCTTTGCTCTGTCTCTCTGCCAAACTTTCCCTGGGAAAAGCAAAGTTAGACTCTCTAAATCCCAAGCTTTAAGATGATAAAGACCCTTAGAGGCCAGCATGAGCCTTTCAAGGCCTTTTTGTTCCCTGCCCCTTTGTTCCAGCAATTTCTCCCATCTCAAAGGATTTTCAGCAGTACCAAGAGCCTGACACTTTGCCCATCCCCGTTCTCACAGTCATCTCCAGAACAAGACAAAGCCGTGTTGGCACAGAGGAGGGCCTGCAATAAAGGGCGACGGGGAGAGAAGAGAGCACCCAGAGAATGTGCCTGGGCCTGGTATACTCAGTTGCTGCAGCAACAGAAAGTCAAACAATGAAGAGGGGAGGGACAGCCATTTTCTTCACTCTGTCCAGTTGTCATGGATACTGGGATTTTAAAAGTAAAGGGGTGAAGGGTTTTCTTTTTGTGTTGAAAATGGTGCCTTTGTCATTTGCTTGGCCTGAATCCTTGCTCTGGGTTTGGGACCTTGCATTCAGAGTCTTATTGGAAGGAGGCTAGGGAAGGGGAGGTGACCTTCTGGCCCACTAGTCCAAAATCCATTCTCTGTAAAGCCAGGCAGATTCACACATTCATGGAAATTTCCATCCACCAAAATGTTTCCATACAGGCAGAAGGACTGTCCGCCTCCTGAATTTCTCAGCCCCTTCCTTCTCAATATTCTGATTCTCCTAAGAATGCTCCCGAGAAGTAACTGTGTTAAGGCTTCAGCTTCACCTGCACCCTACTGCAGAGACCCCAAAGTTACTTCTTCCCCAGGATTTCTCAGGACCCATCCAGCTCAGCTCCCCCATTCTGGGCTTGTCTCCCAACTTCTTTACCCTGAAACTCATCAGGGCTCTGGCATTGCCTTGCTGGGCTTGGCAGATGGTATAAAGAGGGCAGTTTTGGTGACTGAGCATCAACACTCAGCTCTAAATCCTTGGCATGACCTTGGCCAGGGTACTGAATGGCTCTGAATCTTATTACCACATCCAATCTATGTGGACTGGCATCTCCACTACATAGACTGCTGAAATCTCTACCATGTAACATACTGAGAAAGTGTATGTTGCCCCTTAGCCTGCAGCAGAGAACTGCAAAAGTAATAATACCTTTGCCCTTATCCTAGGTTCTCACTCCTTCCACATCCACACAAACTCTTACGCGCGTGCACACACACACACACACACACACACACACACACACACACTACAACCACCAGTATGTACGTGGTCAGACACAATCACACATATGCTCATACACATACTTCCACACTCTCACAAAGTCATGTACACTCCCAGCTTTCCATATGTCACCTGAAATGGAAAGTGTGGGAACAGCTTCTTTTAGTCCTGATCTAGCAGGACAGAGTGCAGATGCTGCATACAAAGCCAGCCCATCTTCCCATGCATCCTTTCAACCAGCCAATGCTTACAGAGGGGAGGTCACAATAAATGCCAAACACAATGTGCTAAAGGGAAAATCATCAGCCACTGGCTCCCATGTTCCTGCCTGTTGAGGTTCAGCCTGACTCTGCTTCTAGGAACTTAGGGTGGTCCCTTTACCTTCATGTGCCTTCCTTTCCCAACGCTGGCAACCCAGTCTGAAGAACATCTGCACACAACTGTTTGTTTGGATCACCAGGGCAAGTACAGCTCATGGTGCTATGCTTGCTGGAGGCCTGCCCCCTACAGGCTCGAAGCACTCTGTCTTTGTTAGAGTGTGGTAGTTCAAACTGATACCAGTATCTTGTGAAAACTTGGAAATTAATGCCTATAAGGGTTTGTTGTTGTTGTTGTTGTTGTTTTGGGTGTTTTTTGAGGTAGGGTCTTACTGTAGCTCACAATAACCTGGAATCCTCAATGTAGTCTCAGGGTGGCATTTAACTCATGTTAATCCTCCTACCTCTGCCTCCCAAGTGCTGGCATTGAAGACATGCACCACCATGCCCAGCTGAATGCCTATAACTTTTTATAGGTGAAGATCTGACCTGCAAGGTCCCAGCGCTCCACACAAGCACAGTCCACCCTGGCCTGTATGAGTTCAGCAGTCTCCATTCATAACCTTAGCAACCATGAAAGACTTCCAGCAGAAGCTGGAATGAAGTGAAGAGTCCTAGCCTGTTGGCCCAGGTTGGGTTTAAGCATCAGTCATTTTAGTGTTGCCTCCCAGCCTGGCCAGCATTGTTTAAAACAGTGAAGGAAAGTGCTCAAATATGGTTCCACCACTCATTAAATATGTGATGTGGAGGGAGACAGCCTCACAAATGCAGGTACCTCAGCTAACAATAGGATTATATCAAATAAACCCATCACAAGTTGAAAATATCATGGCAAAAACTGTATGGGGGGTCTGGGGAAATGGCTCGGTAGGTATGAGCACTTGCTGTACAAGTATATGGAGCTTAGTTTGATCCCCAGATACACAATGTGTTACATGTGTCTGGAGTTCATTTGCAGTGGCAAGAGACCCTGGAACACACATACATAATCTCACCTTCCCTCTTTCTTCTCTCTCTCCAAATAAATAAATAATTTTTTTAATTTTTTATTTATTTATTTGAGAGCGACAGACACAGAGAGAAAGACAGATAGAGGGAGAGAGAGAGAATGGGTGCGCCAGGGCTTCCAGCCTCTGCAAACGAACTCCAGACACATGCGCCCCCTTGTGCATCTGGCTAACGTGGGACCTGGGGAACCGAGCCTCGAACGGAGGTCCTTTGGCTTCACAGGCAAGTGCTTAAACGCTAAGCCATCTCTCCAGCCCAAATAAATAATTTTTAAATACTGATAAATTTATGAAATTTTCAGGAAAATGGATAGATCTTCAAATTATAGTGCTAAGTAAGCAATCCAGATTAAGATACAAATATTGCATCTTTCTCTTATATGCAAAATACAGATATAAATTCATATATACAATGGTCCATAGAGCATGAAAGTAGACAGGGGCTACGAGATGGAAAGAAAAGGAAGGGTGGGGATAAGAAAGGGTAATGGAGGCTGGAGAGATGGCTTAGCAGTTAAGCACTTGCCTGTGAAACCTAAGGACCCCAGTTGGAGGCTCATTCCCCAGGACCCATGTTAGTCAGCTGCACAAGGGACACATGCGTCTGGAGTTCGTTTGCAGTGGCTGGAGGCACTGGCATGCCCATTCTCTCTCTGTCTCTCTGTCTCTCTTTCTCTCTCTATTCCTCTTTCTCCCCATCTGTCACTCTCAAATAAATAAATAAAAATGATGGAGAATGGAATTTTAAAGGGGAAAGCAGAGGGGGTGGGGTGGGTGAGGGAGGGTACTACCATGGGATACTTGTTATAATCATGGAAAATGTTAATAAAAATTGAAAAAAAAATTTTTAAAAAGAAAGGGTAATGAATGGGATATTCGATGCATGAAATTAAAAGAGGTTGTTTGAGGGAAGAAAGAAACCAGTGGGTACAGTGGGTAAAGAAAGGAAAGTGGACAAATAAGAAAAAAGCATATACAATAATATGCATATAAAATGATTACTCTTTCCATTGTTAAGCTCCCACTAGCCTTAGACTCTAAAAGTGTCTAAATCCATTTAATTCTCTCTAAATTATAATGGTTATCCCATTTAACTGGTGCTGACTTCACTCTCCATTGAAAAATCTTCTCTCTTTCAGATGGGCACCAGACTTGAGATAAACGACCCAGTGCCCTCCACCCCATCTCCAGCTGAAACCAAAGAGGAACTGGAGAAATGAGCAAGAATGCTGCTCTCTAGTTAAGCTGATATCAGTACAAGGGTGATGAAGGAAGATTCTGAGGACCCTCAACACCTTCCAAACTAGATATCTAGGTGCTCCTAAGTGCCCATCAATGAAGTAGACTTAAAATACTACCAGAATAGCTCAGGGAATTTTGCAGAAGAGGGGACAGAAAGATTGTTAGAGCTATATGTTGTGACATTTTGCACAGAGACATTGCCTCTCCCCCATAACTGACAGCTACCCCCTTAATGTATGACCCACAACTCCCATGGGATTTACCTGCATCCCCAGTGAGGAAGGTCTCTTCAGAAAAGGGGCAGGAAGGAGGGAAAGGATGGTACAAACATGTGATGTTTACATACAAAATATGTCCATATCTAATAATAAAAATAAATAAATAAATAGGTAAGTAAAAAGAAAAAATGTCACAGTAAAACCTATTACTTTCTATACTGACTAAAACATTGAATGAAAAGGGGGAGAGACTATTATGGAGCCATTGAGAGTCACCTTTAACATATGGAGCTTTTGCCACATGCCAGATGCAGTGGCCAGCACTTCTGCAGATTATCACAGTGCATCATCATAACCTGGTTCCAGGGTAAAGGCAGCAAGACACAGATATGAAAAAAGAGCTGCCACACAGGGGACTTCCAGGTAAAATGGCAGCATAGGAGTCACACCAAAGCAGCCTAGATAGGGATTTAAGCAAAACCACAGCAAAATATACTCTTCTGAAAAGTGAAGGTGTGTAGGTTATTTTTGGCCACAGCAGAGAAGCAGAAGAGACCAAGATCTTCCAGAAAGGAGGAAACCAGCCAGAATCCCACACAGGTACTTGTAGCCCTGTGCTTGTGGTGCTGAGCTGCAGGAGCAGAGACCAAACAAGGGGATTTTTCCAACTGCGTCAGCCTCCTTGCAAAGTCAAGAAACCTGGAGAGGACACAGCAGAGACCAGCTGAGGAGCTGATGAAGGGGATACAGGAAGGATCAGCTGAGCAGTTCTAGTACAACTCCAGGCTTCCTGCACTCATCCATCCCCAACAGACAGAACTACAAACCTCTGGAGAACACATTGAGCTCTCAACGGCAGGGCATCCAGCACAGCTAATCAGAACATCAGATCCACAGCACAACACAGAGGGATTAAAGTAGGCAGTCAGCATTACCAAAAGGTAATGAGGCCAAGTGATTAAAAAGCAGGTACGTAGGCCTGAAATGGAAGTGCTAATGTCTCTTTCCATGTCAGGGCAGGTTATGGGTTTCATATTCTTGGTTAGCTTTACCAGTCTCAATTTAGCTATATTTGGGAGTTGATTATTATTGCCTTTGGTGCTTTCAGATTTATAGGTCCTTGGCCTTTTTCTTAAGTCATTATTGGGGCCAGCATCTGATTCAGACTCAGGCTGACTTGGAAGCCATTTCAGAACAAAAATCTCAACCTCCCAGCTGACAGGATTAAGGCAGTAGAGCAACACACGCCCTTCGGGATTTTGGCTTCCTAAGGTTATTTTTATGTTTTAATCCCCACACTTGCCTACTCTGTGCTGGTTTTTATTGAATGTGTATATTGCTTGGATGAATTTTAGAATTTGCCAGTAAGTTGTCCCACCCAGCCCACGAGAATACTTGAATAACAGGCAAAATCAACACCTATGATTATTCTACAGTTGGAATGGAGTACAAGAGCTATACTAGGCAACTTAAACCCCTACCCTGAAGGAATATATAACTGGATTTCCACATCTAAGAGCACTGTAGATAATTAGAAAACCAGAGCATCAAATCAACACAGGACGCAAAATTTGCTACATTATAATTCAAGAAATAAAAAGAATCAAGACAATACAATCCCACCAAAAATTCTAAATCCATCAGAAATGACCCCCAATAAGACTATTTTAGATGAACTACCTGACAAAGATTTTTTTTTAATGATTTTATCTATACTTAGTGAAATCAAAGAAGAAAACAAACTCCTGAAAGAGAACAGAGGAAACCAGCTTAATGAGATAATGAAATCATAAGACATGAGTAAGGAAATAGAAATACTGAAGAAAAAACAGGAAGAAATATTAACACTGGAAAAACACAGTAAGTCAAATAAAATAAAAAAAAAAAACTGTAAAGTCTCACTGGTAGAATGGATGAAAGACAGAACAGAATATTTAAATTACAAGATGAGGTGGCAGATTTAATACAGTCCAGCAAAGAGAAAGACAAGCTAATAAGAAGGTATGAATGGGAATTTCAAGATATTTGGGACAGGACACTATGAAAAGACTAAACATAAGAATTCAGGGTAGAGTAGAAGGAAAAGAACTTCACTCCAAAGGCATAGCAGGCATTTTCAATAAAATCATAGAAGACAACTTCCTCAAATAGGGAAAGAGATGCCAATGTAGATTCAGGAAGCTTTTAGAACACCAAACAGACAAAACCTGGAAAGAACCTCTCCTTGGCATGTTATAATTAAACTACTAAACACACAAACCAAAGAAAATATATTGAAAGCAGTTAGAGAAAAAGCAAGTCACCTATAAAGGCAAGCCCATCAGATTAACAGCAGATTACGAAACAAATTTTAAAGGCCAGAAGGGCTTGGAATGATGTATTCCAAGTTCTGGAAAATAACAATTGTCAACCAAGATTACTTATCCTGCAAAGCTATCTATCCAAATTGATGAAGAAATAAAGACATTCCACAACAAAAATAGACTAAAAGAATTTATGACAACTAAGCCAGCTCTGCTGAAAATACTTGAAGGAATTCTTCATGCTGAAGAGAAAGCAAAGCACACACATGAGGAACCAGAAAAAAATTGAACCACAGTCAAATAACAGTTAAGACAAGAGAGTAAAGGAAAAACAGGTAGCACTGCAAAACAAGAAGAATGTCAAGAATAAATACATACATTTTAATAATAACTCTTAATATCAATGGCCTCATTGTCCTAACCAAAAGACACAGTCTTGCAGACTGGATTAAAAGGCAGGATCCTGCTGTTTGTTGCTTCCAGGAAACTCATCTCTCAATAAAAGATAGACACTGTCTCAAGATAAAAGGATGGAAAATGGTATTTCAAGCTAATTGACCTAGGAAACAAGCAGTTGTTGCTATACTAATATCTGACAGGATAGACTTCAAACCAACATTAGTGAGGAAAGATAAAGAAGGTCACTTTATGCTGATGAAAGGAACACTCCAATAGGAGGACATTACAATCCTAAGCATATATACACCCAACATGGGGGCTCCTAATTTCATCAAACTAATACTATTAGACTTAAGTTCACAGATAATACCAAGCACCAATTGTAATGGTGACTTCAATGCCCCACTTTCATCAATTGACAGGTCATCCTGGCAAAAAATAAACAGAGAGACATCTGGATTAAAATATGTCATGGAACAAATGTACCTAACAGATAGCTACAGAACATTCCATCAAAACCTTGAGAATATACATTTTTCTCAGCAGCACATGGAACATTCTCTAAAACAGATGATATATTAGGACACAAAGCAAATCTTAACAAATACAGGAAAATTGAAATAAGTCCTTGTACTCTATCTGACCACAATGGGATTAAACTACAAATCACCAACCAGAAAAACTAAAGACCATACACAAATTCACAGAGACTAAACAGTACACTATTGAATGATGAATGGATCATTGAAGAAATCAAAACAAAATCAATAAATTCATAGAAACAAATGGTAATGAGAACACAATAAACCACAACCTTTGGGACAAAATGAAGGCAGCCTTAAGAGGGAAATTTATAGCTCTAAGTGCCTATATTAAGAAATTAGGGAGTTCACAAGCATACAATCTTACTGCTTCACCTTAAGGCCTAGGAAAAAGAAGAACAAGGCAAACCAAATTCATTGGATAGGAATAAATAATAAGTATTAGGGCAGAAATTAATGAAATAGAAACCAAACAAAAAAGAAAAAAGTCCAAAGACTCAATGAAACAAAGAGTTTTGAAAGGATAATAGGACAGGACACTTTGAAAGGATAAACAAAATTGATAAACCCTTAGCAAATCTGACCAAAAGAAAGAGCAAAGAGGCACAAATTAATAAAATGAGAGATGATAAAAGCATCATTATAAGAAATAGCAAATAAATTCAGAAAATTATAAGGACATACATTAAGAATATGTGTGTGTGTGTGTGTGTGTGTGTGTGTGTGTGTGTGTGCCTTTAAGTTTGAAAATCTGAAAGAAATGATGATTTCCTTGGCTTATATGCCCTACCAAAATTAAATCAAGATGAGATAAACCATTTAAATAGATTTATAACAAGAAAAGATATACAAGCAGTTATAAAGTCTCCCAACTAAAAAATTCCAGAACCAGATGGATTCACTGGTGAATTCTACCACACCATCTTGGAAGAACTAACACCACTACTTGTCAAATTTTTCCATTAAATAGAAAAGGAAAGAATTCTACCAAACTCCTTCTACAAAGCCAGCATCACTCTCATACCAAAACCAAACAAAGACAGAACAAAAACAGGAAATTACAAACCAATCTCTTTCATGAACATAGATGGAAAACTCCTCAACAAAATATTGGCAAACATAATATAAGAATGTATCACAAAGATCATTCACCCCCAACCAAGTAGGCTTTATCCCAGAGATGCAGGAATGGCTCAACATATGCAAATCAATAAATGTAATATACTACATAAATGGGCTAAAGACAAAAACCATATGATCATCATCTTAATAGATGCAGAATAGGCATTTGATAAAATCCAACATCCCTTCAAGGTAAAGTTCTACAGAAACTGGGAATAGAAGGAACTTACCTCAACATAATAAAAGCTATTTATGACAAACCTGGAGCCAACATAATACTAAATGGGGAAAATCTTGAAATTTTTCCACTAAAATCAGAAACAAGACAAGGATGTCCACTGTACCCATTCTTATTTACTATAGTACTGGAAGTCTTAGCAATAGCAATAAGAGAATAGATACTCATAAAAAGGAATAAAAAATGGAAATGAAGAGATCAAATTATCATTATTTGTAGGTGATAGGATTCTATATATAAAGGACTCTAAAGACTCTACCAGCAAACTGTAAGAACTGATAAACAATTTTAACAATGTAGCAGGATACAAAATAAATACACAGAAGTCAGTAGCTTTTCTATATACTAACAACAAACATGCAGAGAATGAAATCTGGGAATCACTCCATTCATGATTACCTCAATAAATAAAGTACCTTAGAATAAATCTAACCAAGAAAATGAAGTATCTACACAATGAAAACTTTAAAACACTCAAGACAGAAATCGCAGAAGATAGGAAAGGGAAAGATATCCCATGTTCTTGGATTGGAAGAATCAATATTATGAAGACATCAATCTTGCCAAAAGCAATCTTCATATTTAATGCAATCCCCATTAAAATTCCAATGGCACTCTTCATGGTAACAGAAAAAACAATCCTAACATTCATTTGGAAGCACAAAATAAAACCTCGAGTAGCCAAAACAACTTTGAGCAACAAAAATAAGGCTGGCAGTATCACCCTATGCTACAAAGCCATAGTAACAAAAATAGGATAGTACTGGCACAAAGACAGACATATAGATGAATGCAACAGAACAAAGGAACCAGATGAACCTGCATACATACATATACCACACACATGCAAAAAGAAAAACAATAACAAATCCCAATCTGAAACTCCAACCCACAGTGACACTTCTCTTAGGAGATAGCAGTATAAGACTACCTCAACTTGCAATGGAGTTTTACCCTGGTAAACCACTGCAAACTGAAAGTATCACAAGTTGTAATGAATTTAGTTACCTAACCTACCAAGCATCATGGCTTACAACACAGCCCACTGGAGAGCATCAGTTGTTTCTCCTCCTGGTGGGAGGGCTGACACTGCCCATACTCACAAGAGTGAACTGGGCCACCGATCACTAGCCAGGAAAGTACCAAAATTCACAGCACAATTTCTACTGAATGTTCATTGGTTCCCCCCAATCCTAAATTAAAAGTGGTAATTCATAAACTGAATCATCCCAAGTTAGGGGTGGCCACTGGGATGTCCCTCTTTTGCCTTTATTGGACTTCCTTTTGGGTTTCACTCCTATTTCTGTATTAATCTTCTCTATGACCTTTTCTGCATCTACTGAAATAATCACATGATTCCTGTGTTTATGTTTATTTATGTGGTGAATTATATTAATCTATTTCCATATATTGAACCATCCCTGCATCCCTGGGATGAAACCTACTTGGTTGAGGTGAATGATACTTTTGATGTATTCTTGAATTCAGTTTGCAAGGATTTAATTGAGCATTTTTGTGTCTAAGTTCACTAGGGATATCAAGCTATAAGTTCCTATTTTTGTTGATCTCTGTCTTCTTTAGGCATTACAGTAATACTGGTTTCATAGAAGGAGTTTGAGAGCATTCCCTCTTTTTCTATTGTGTAAAATGTTTGAGGTGAAGTAGTTTTAGTTGTTGAATGAAGGTTTGGTAGATTTCAGCAATGAATCCATCAGGGCCTGGATTTTTATTTGTTGGGAGATTTTTAATTACTTTTGCAATTTCATTAGAAGCAATATGTTTATTTATGAAATCTTTCTGTTCTCAATTTAGTTTTGGAGGGTGATAAGAGTCAAGGCCTTTATCCATTTCTACCATGTTTTCCAATTGTGCAGAATATAAGGTTTTAAAATATGTCCTCATGATTCTTCCAATTTCATTGATGTCAGTTGTGATGTCTCCATTTTCATTTCTTGCTGATTTGAGACTTTTTTTCTTTAGATCAAATTGGACAGTGGCTTATCAATCTTACTTATCTTTTAAATAAAACAGCTCTTTGTTTCATCATTCTTTTCAGTTGTTTTCTTTATTTCCAGTTCATTGATTTCTACTTTAACCTTGATAATTTCTTTCCATGTGTTACTTTGGGCTTGGACTATTCTTGTCTTTCCATAACATTCAAATGCATATTTAAGTTGTTTCTTTGAGATCTCTCTGATTTTGTAATGTAGGCATTTAGTGCTGTGAACTTCCCTCTTAAAACTACTTTCATTGTGTCTCATAAATTTTGACATGTTGTGTTTTTATTGTTATTTAGTTCAATAAATTTATAGATTTCCTTTCTTACTTCTTCAACAACCAATTCATTGTTTAATAGTGAGTTCTTTAGGAAGTTTTGACATGTTGTGTTTTTATTGTTATTCAGTTCAATAAATTTATAGATTTCCTTTCTTCTTCAACAACCAATTCATTGTTGAATAGTGAGTTGTTTAGGCTCAAGGAATTGTGTTTTCTGTTGTTACTGTTATTGTTGATTTCTAACTTTAATGCATAGTATTTGGATATAATGCAAGGAATAATGCCATTTTTTTTCTAAATTTGTGGAGGCATGCTTTATGCCATAATATACAGTCTATTTTAGAGAAGGTTCCATAAGCTGCTGAGAAGAATGTATATTCAGCAGACTTAGGGTGGAATGTTCTATGATGTTGTTTAGCTCCATTGTTTCTGAGTTTAGTTTCTGTCTGGATAATCTGTCTATTGATGATAGTGGGGTGTTAAAGTCTCCTACTATTATTGTATTGGCATTTATATCCGTTTTATTGTCTAGTAAAGCTTGTTTTATAAAATTAAGTGCCCCTGTGTTGGGCATGTATAGTTTATGATTACAATAGCTTCTTGTTGAATTGTTTCTTTAATAAGTATGACATTGCTTTATTTATCTCTTTTGATTACTTTTGATTTAAAGTCCATTTTGTCCAAAATAAGTATAGCAACTCCTGCTTGTTTCATATTCCATTTGCTTGGAAAATAGTTTTTGTCCTTTTACACTAGGGAACTGTTTATCTTTAATTGAAAGGTGGGTTTCTTGCAGACAGCAAAAGGATGGATCCAGTCTTCTGATCCAGCCTGTTAAACTGTGTCTTTTGATTGGGGAATTGAGGCAATTTATGTCCTGAGGTATAATTGTGAGGTGTGAGTTAATCCCTGTCATGTTGATGAAGTTTAATGTTGTCTTGGTCCTATGCATACTTTTTTGACCAATCTAGTTCTGATTGCTTCTTTTCCTCCCCTTTTGTGCATGTTGCTTCATCTCATAAGTGTGGAGTGTTCCATACAGAATTCTCTGTAGGGCTGGTTTGGTGCTTGTGTAATCATACAGCTGATTTATAGCATGAAAGTTTTTTCTTTCACCTGCTATTATGAGGGATAGTTTTGCTAGATATAGCAGTCTGGGTTGGCAGCCATGGTCATTTAGCTTTTAAAATATCCCATTCCAAGTCCTTCTGGCTTTAAGTATTTCCATAGAAAAATATGAGGCAATTCTGATGGGCTTGCCTCTGTATGTTATTGCACAGTATTGTCATAACTGTATATTATGAGCTTTTTTTAGTACTCTCTCCTTGATTTCTATGTTTAGTGTTTTACTATGTGACATGGGGTGTCTCCTCTTGTCCTATCTATTTGGTATCCTGTGCACCTCTTGTATTTGGATTGGTCTCCCTTTTATAAAGTTGGAAAATGTTTCTTCAATAATTTTGTTGAAGATATTCTCTATAACCTTGGCCTTTATTTCTTCCCATTTCTGTATGCCTGCTCTCAAAATATTTGTTGTTTTTAAGGTATCTCAAAGTTCCCTCATGTTCTGTTTGCATACTTTTTTGAAATTGACAATGTTTTTTGGAGTCCTGGTCTAATTCTTCTATCCTGTCCTTCTGAAACTCTGCCCTCCATGTGGCTTATTATGTTAGTGAAGATTTTGGGGGAACATTTAAAGAGGGTTATTGCATTTCTGTTTTCTGCTATATTTTTCTTCAGCTTTTCTATATCTTGCTTGAACTCCATTTTAATTTCTGCAATTTACCTTTTTATTATCTCTTGAAGTATACTCCTGAATTTGGATATGTCCTCATGAGATTTTTCAATTGGCCTATGAGCTCATTTATTTGTTAGTTCTCCTCAAATTTCTTTAGCTTTCTATTGATCTATTTTTGATTGTCTTCAATTTCATTAAGCTAACTATGGAGTACTGTTTCCTGATGTTCTTTTGTTTACTTCATCCATTTATTGAGATGGTCTTGTTAAGTATCTTCCATTTTCTTCATCTAGCCTTTTAGCTCTTTTGTTGTCTTTCTTATAATTCATTGAGCCAAACTTTGATTTTTATTTGAATTCTTTTTGATGATTTGCTTCATTCTTAGAGTTCCTTTTTGATTACTTTGTCCAGTTTCTTTCCATTCAACCAGCCCTTTGTTCATGGTTGCATTACGTTCATTTAAGATGTTTGTTGAGATTACATTTTGGAATTCTACATCTTGGGTTCTCTCTAAACTTTCACTGTAGGCTTCCATTGTGGGAGTAGATAATCTTGGTGGGGATTCCTTTGCTGGGTGTTTGTCTTTTGCTCTGTGTTGGTCTGCCCACCTTGAGTTCACTTGTCTCATGGAGGATGCAACAACAGCAGCTTTTATGTAGCCTATGTTAGGTATCCTGATCTAAATTGATCCAGGTAAGTGAAAGACTGAAGACTATCCACTGGAGTGGGGGGATAGCACTTGCGCATGAACACTTTGAGTGTGGCTCCTCTGGGCAGTGCTTGGTAAGACCTTGGGTGACCTGGAGCTGGACATTTCTCACCCTGTTATTCACTGCCTGGATTTTGGGGATGAGAAATTGCTCCAAGTTTCTCCTAGAGCTGAGGCCAGTACACAGGTGCCCTCTACTACAGCCCTTCTTCAGATAACTTTTTGTGGGCGTGGGCTTTGAAGGTGAATGTGAGAAGTAGGATCCAAACTGATTGGCTGTTTCCAGCTCAATTTGCCTTACCAGGCAGCTACCCAGGGATGGCTCTACCCTTGGTGTGTGACCTCTGACCAAGTGCAACCCTGATTCACAATGGCATGTGGGGCAACCCTACTCCCAGATTCTCTTGCACTGGCTTTGCTCTCCCAGACAGCCACCCAGGGATGGCCCTATGCTTGAGGCACAACCCCCGAGTCCCACCCTGTCTCACAATGGTGTGAAGTGTGGCTCTGCTCCAAGCCTCTCTTGCACTGGCCTTCCTGACTGCTTTTGGCATGCTCCTGTCAGAAAAGGTGAGTGTTCTGCTCTTAACAGGTGATCAAGGGGGCCGATATAGATAGTGCTGGATTGTTGTATAACCATCTGAGTGCTAGTGGCCTATAAGCAAGCAGAAACAAAGTTAAAATGACAGTTGAGCGTACAAGGTCCAAAGATTAACAAAATGACGATGAAGAGTCAAAAAGCCTTGTATCCATAGTTGTGTAGTACTAGATTGATGGTAAGGATGGGGCAGGTGACTCTGGACCAGATTGAAGAAAGCGGACCCAGGGGCTACCCTGGCAATTGTACATGAGGAAACATGTAATGACGCTATTGTTTGATTCAAAGAGGGCAGAGGGCATAACTATATGGGGTGCATAACAGGAAATCCAAGACAAAGCAGAGTATGGTCCAACTCTGTCCCCAACAGCCCTACACTTGGTTGGAGTCCCATTAGGAATGTACCACTGGGACCTATCCAGCTATTAGTGGGAGTGACTCTAAGGGACTAAGGAACTCTGAGGGCTGGAGAGATGGCTTAGTAGTTAAGGAACTTACCTGCAAAGCCAAAGGACCCAGGTTCGATCCCCCAGGACCCACATAAGCCAGAAGCACAAAGTGGCACATGCAATGGATGGAGGCCCTGGCATGTTCATTCTCTCTGTCTGTCCATCCCTCTCCCCAACTCTATCAAACAAATAAATATATAAAACTTAGGGGAAAAATAACTCTGAGAGGCAGCAAGATGACTTTGTACCAGGCGATTAAGTGTGACAGAGTGATGAAAATGGAAAATTACAAGTGGACACCTGTCAACAAACATTTCAATTACTCCCTTAAACATACTAAAATATAATGACAAGAAAGGGAGGTTGATGAAGGACAGACGGGGAGAGGACCACAGTATAAAAGTTACCTAGGAAAAGGCTAGTAGATGCCCCAATGTGTCATTAAGCTCCCTTCTATACTTCTAGCTGGTAAGACATTGGGACACAAACATGATTTGTCCAAGTTTTCAGGAAAGTGACACTCAGGGAGGTGAGATGACTTAAATAGCACCACAATCTCTGAAGTTTCTGGGCCCAGCAACATGTCATGGCCACCTGACTGATGGCCCGATGTGGGCCTGTCACCTTTGAGCATCTGATTGTGAGGCTCAGCCTCCAGGTAACAGGTCAGGATAGAACAGTGGCCCCACTCCCTGGGAGCTGTCCCTCAGCACCAGCTACAAAGACTGATTTCCATTGGTCTTAGAATTCCTGTAATCCAAATAGGTTTCAAGCCCCCAGTCTCTGCACTCCATTGTTGTACTTTATGTTTCATTCAGCAAGAGATCAGAGATCTGCTAAAACCTCATGTTGCCAATGTAAAAAAGAGATTTCATTAATCCCTATGAAAATGAATTCCTTCTCATTTTTCCAAGAAAAAGAAAGAGATAGAAAATGTGAGGGTATTTCATTTATCTCTCAAAAAAAAAAAAGAAAGAAAGAAAGAAAGAAAGAGAGAGAGAGAGAGAGAGAGAGAGAGAGAGAGAGAGAGAGAGAGAGAAAGAAAGCTGGAAAATCCCTGCTATTGCAAGATGGTTGAAACTCATAGCTTTACAAATCAGCATAAAGAATAGCAATTGTAGATTTCCCCATCCTCCCCCACCTTTTACTAGCTTGTTTTCTTATCTAACTACTCCAACTGTCTTCTTTTTTCCAGGATATGATCATTCCACCAACCTTGAAATAAAGTCTTTGAAGAGGCAGAACTGACAAGTGTGGCATTCACAGGACCTGAGAGAAGGAAGCAGAGCAAGGGGAAAGGAAAAGGAGAGCAAGGAAAACCTGCCCATAAAATTTGATAGAGTTTTATGGAATTTGAGTGTTTCAGAGCAGGAAGGAACCTTGAAGGTGAACCGTGAGACCTTCACATTAACACATAAGGACATGCACGCACACATGTGCACACACATTCATGCACACAAAGCAAGGAAAGGGAGGGAGATGTGGTCTTCCCAAGGAAATGGATGCTTCATTTAGAACACTCAGATTTAAAAAAAAAAAAAAACACAGGAACAAACAGCGCATTCCAAGTGTTCTGGGAAGTAACAGTGTTATGTAAGTCTCAGCAATCTCTCATAGTACAAAAGTCATGATGCCTCTTCTTTTTACCTTACCCACTTACCACCTGCCCCCTCTCTTAAAGCTTGTTGGGCCCATTTATCCACTTAACAGTGCCTGATAAATGATATCATGGTGCAGTGTGGCCATGGGTTAGCATACTACGTAGCCTGTGGGACAAATCCAGCCTGTGACTTTGTTTGATGTGACCTAAGAGTAGTTTTGTATAATTTATTTATCCATTTATTTGTTTGTATGTGGGCACCAGGGTCTTTTGCCACTGCATTGAATACCAGACACTTGTGCTACTTTTTGTATCTGAACTATGTGGGTGGCTTGGAAATTGAACACAGGCTGGTAGGCTTTGCAAGCAAATGCCTTTAACCACTGGGCCATCTTCCCAGCCCTGAGTTTTTAATATTTTTTAAGAGGTGAAAACAAAAATATTTGTAGGAGTTGAAGAGATAGCTCAAGCACTTGCCCTACAAGCATGAGAACATGACTTTGATCAGCAGAACCCACATTTAATGACCAGGCATGTGCTTATAATTCCAATGCTGGGGAGGCAGAGAGACATGGGTCCCTGGAGCTTTGACGGTATGATGGGAGGCATTCTGTGTGAAGCAGGTCACACCAACAGGCTGTGGGGCATAAGAAAGACGATACACCTTAAAACCAAATTTTAGCTTCTCTCCTTTATGCATTCTTTCAGCACTTGGACCTCTAGCAACTTTTCACTGTCCACCAGCCCTGTGGACGCCAGCTTCCTGCAGCACTATCCAAGCCCTCCGCGGGTGCTAATTCCTTCTTGGTATTCTCCTCACTAACCCTGCTTCTCTCTTTGGATTCCCTTGTGTCCTTAGGACACAGACACAGACACACACACACACACATACTCACACACACCCCAGAAGCTTATTTTTCACCCACCTGCAAATTAGCTCCAAGACAAGTTAATACCCCCCATTCCTCCATTTTCATTGGCAGAAAATATTCTTTCTGCTCAACAAACAAGCCCTTACTCATTGTCTTACCCTTTAGCATGTCAGACAGCAACCGCTACAAGGATGTTGAGTGTCCCACTGATGTGAACTGTCGCCACCTCCCCTTAGAAGACAGAAGCACTAACAGTGGGTCTGGTTTGGCTTACATTTTCTCCCTCTTAATGTATATAAAGTATCTATCCCAGAGTTCCACAAATGGAAAGGACCAATAAACATTAGCTCTATTCACATGACTTCCCTAAGCAACAGAAAATATGCATATTATATTATAACAACTATATTTCATATATGGATTTTAAATACACACTTCTACAAGGCACTCAGAGATATTTATATGTGTATAATATATGCTATATGTACAATATGTTTCACATATATGCATATTATACATATTCTAATATACATATTAAAGCATCTACTGTATAATGTCCCCCACAGACTCACATGTCAGAACATTTGGACCCTACCTGGTGGCAATGTTTGGAGAGGTTGTGGAACCTTTAGAAGGTGGAAATTAACTGGAGGACATGGATCACAAGCGACAGGTATTGGATATGATAGCCCAGCCCATTGCCCATCCCAATCTTTCTTTGCTCCCTGACCCACTCAGATGTTAGCAAGCTTTTATGGCCAAGTCTTCCAGGTCAGGATAGACTTCTGTCTAAAACCATGTGTCAAAATAAACCCTTCCTCCCTGTGATGCTTAATATTGACCATCAACTTGACAGAACCTAGAATCACCTGAGAGGGATTACGTAGATTACCTTAGCTTCTGGGCATGTCTTTGAAGGATTATCTTGATTAGGTTAATTGAGGTGGGAGGTTCTACCTTACCTATCCCATGGGCTGAAGTCCTGGACTGTATAAGAAGGGGAGAGCTGGTTGAGCACCAGCATTCAGCACTCTTTGCTTCCTCATCACCAGCAGAATGTGGCCAAATTACTGCCACCATGCTTTCCCTGCCCTGCAGACTATAGCCTGGAGATGAAAGCTGAAGTAGACCTTTCCTGCCTTAAAATGGTTATTTGTCAGATATTTTTGTCCTTACAGAAAGAATGTAGCAAAGACATTCCCTTAAGTTGCTTCTTGTCAAGAAGGGCCACAATAATGGTAAAAGTAACTAATAACCTTGGATCTGTCCTAAAGCAGGCTTCCTGAGCATTTCTCTGAATAGGACACATTGCCAGGTAGAAGGCTATTTTTTTCTTTGTCTTTTTACACACCAACTGCACAGAACTAGCCTGTTTCTGCCTCCAAGTGTCAAAGGCTATCTGTCAGTCTCTGAGCATCTCTATAGTCCTTCCACTGCCTGAGGGGCCAATTGACCATCCACTCCTGGGGCTACCAGGTGATCTCTCTGCCTTAGCTCTGTCCACAGAATACAATGTGGAGCATCTCTTAAATGAATTGGGGTTTTGTTCCTTCCAATAAGTGTTGAAATTTACAACCCTAAAAACAAAGGTTCTCACTATGCCCTGGTCTTGGCTTTCCCCAGATACTAATTGCCCAACAACAGCCCATCTCCCTGGAAGCACAGGTAAGAGAAAGTGGCCAACTTTGATTAAGGAAGTCCATGGTAGGTTGCTGGGAATGTCTTTTCATTTTCTTTCCTTCAGCTGCCTTTGGGTCAGGTGATGCAGCTTGGTGGTAGAGCACTTGCCCCAGCATGTCCAAGAACCCCTGGATTGGTACCGAGCACCACAAGTTAGTAAAGAAGTAGGAAAGCTTCTTCTATCCCTACTGTCAGCGCTCGCCCTGCCTCAGTGCCTCTAGACGCCATCATACTAAAGCAGGCCTTGCAGTTATTGGGTACCTACCATGCACTGAGGCTGTGAGGGATCCTGTCTGTACCTGAGCACTCTCCCTAATTCTGCAAGGTAAGCATGATTATCTATACTAGAAAGTTGAGCGAACAAAACCCTAGAGTCATAAAATCAGAAAAACACTAGGCTAGATTATGACCCAGATCAAACTTGAAAGCCATGCCCTCTCCCCACCCCCACCCCCCACTTCCAGAAAAAAAACTAGAAAAAGAATGGCTTTACCCCAATCCTGGAGTCTTGGCATTTTATAGCTTGGAAGGACCTTTTAGCGATCTTTGTGCTCAGCTGACTCCTAAGACAGCAAGAGAATTTGATGAGAAGCACATGTCTGGTGAGCTGGCTGGCACAGCTCTGGCATCCAACTCTCCAAATTTAGCTCCACTGCTCATCTACTTCTCACCTACCATTGCCCTGGACTCCACAGGGTCATCTCCTCACTGACTGTAACTGGCCTTTGCTGAACAGGAAGAAGTATTGAATTCTGAGGAGCACCCAAAGGCTTTGACAATGCAAGCCAAATGTAGTGGTGTGGTTAGCATCTCAGTGAATGCAAACACACAGCAAATTTCCAGCCACAAAAGAATTTAACATGTGTGGAGGGAAAGTGACCATCTTTTTTTACCACAGGGTAATCCTTAGACTGGGAATGTGCTCCTGCCTACAATGTGCTGGGAGGTGATGTAGACCTGGCAATACCAGTGATGCATCTACCTGGGAGCTACCTTGAGTCCCACAGTGCGATATGCTGGGGTCTGACATAAGAGACCAGATATGCAGAAACACAGCCAGGAGACTTGTGACTGAAGAGAAACACCCTGAAGTGAAAAACAAAACTGCAATAAAACAAAGAAGAGCCCTCTTCTCCCAGCCTGCAGGAAATCAGGTTATCTAGATGAAAATTGGGCAACAAGTAAAGATAGAACCATAACCAAACATAAATACATGACCTGTGATACAGGAGAGAGAGGAATTAGGCAGATGAGGGAAAGAAAGAATAGAAGGGGGAATAAAAATTGCACCTGAGGGCTGGGGAAATGGCTTAGCAGTTAAGGCACTTGCCTGCAAAGCTAAGGACCATGGATCAATTCTCCAGGACCCATGTAAGCCAGATGCACAAGGGGGCACATGCATCTGAAGTTCGTTTGCAGTGGCTGCCATCATTCAGCTCCTCAGTGGTAGAGCCAGGATTTGAGTCCATGCTGCCTGGACCATATGCATGCTCTCGTCACCTCATTATCTTCCATTTGCATAAATTTTATCCTGGAGTGTAAGGCCTGCAAAGCCCTCCATAGCCCTCATCATTCATGCTCATCTAATGGGCTCTGAGATGATGGAAATCATAACCAAGTGAGACTTCCTCTGTAAATGTTTCTGGGATCCTGAGAAAAGCACTACCCAGAGCCCAATGAACCCACAACTGGGCAGCTAGGGACCTTGTCCAGCCATGATGTGGCAACCCTCTCTTTAGACAAAGTCTCTGAAACAGGATGCACACCACACATCCAACATGGGTATCAAAGCAGACCTTTAGAAATCATACTGTTTTGAACTCCAAGCTTGGGCTGACAGGCTTCACCTTAAACATCACATTAGATAAAAATCACATTCTAACCCATACATTGAGACCATATAGAAGTATGGCATGGCCTCGAGACTCAAAATGACAAGTAACCTCCCCACAAGGCTCAAGCTGATCACTCCCCCAGGCTCATCCTTATTTGTCATTTTTAGACTCTCAGCTGGTGACAATGACTTAGAAAAGCATGGACATGCTTAGTGCCTTTTGTCCTCCTGTGTAGCCTACAATGGTTCCAGCTGATGACTCAGAGCTGGCAGTGAAGAGCATACCATGTGTGCACACAGCAGCTGCAACTTGGCCCAGCCACCACCACCCACACAGCTTACACAATGAGCATGGTGCACCAGGAGCCAGCATTGTTCGTCTACAGGTGTTGTACCAGTCATGGGAACCTCATTTTCCTGCCAGCCAGCAAAGCCCTGCTTCCTGCTCCTCTTGACTTTCTGACTGAATGTCACAGCAGGGCTCAACAAGGAGAATTGTGAAACCCACAAAACCACAGGGATAAACCACTGTGGCATTGTTGCCTCCCTTAGCAGTATTCCTTGTTTAGTAGGTGCCATGTTGCTTTTGTAAAGTAGCATTTGCACAAAGTTCACAGAGGCGCTCTAGGCTAGCTTCCTAGAAACTATCACCATTAACGTGCCCTCCACTCACTCTACCTTGATTTATTTTCATATGATTGGATATATGAGCTAGGGATATAGCCCAGTTAGTAAACAAGCTCGAGGCCCTAGGTTAGGATTCCTAGTATCCACATAAAATGCTAGGTATAGTGGTGCATGCCTGTAATCTTGGCACTGGGAAGGCAGAGACAGGAGCTTGCTGGCCAACCAATCTAGCCTAACTAATGAGCTCTAGGCCAATGAAAGTCCGTGTCTCAAAAAGAAATGAGTGGCATTTCTGAAGATGACACCCAAGGCTGTCATCTGGCCTCCACAAGCACACACAAAGACAGACAAACTGAAAATAGTGCACCCACATTTTCATTCTTAGCATTATTTAATAGACATTTTTCATGTATTTAAATATTTTTGAAGATATAATAACTTCTTGTAGTTTTAATATGCATATCTTCTATTTCTTGAAAGTTTTTCCCTCTTATGTTGGCTGAATATTTTATTTTGTCCATTAAATTGTCTATTAACATATTTGGGTTACTTCTTTATTTAGTTCTTTTTCTTACTTATTATGGCCTTCTAATTTTTATTGCAAATATTTTTTCAGTATGATGATAATTTTACTACTATTTCTTTTAAATTTTACTAATTTGTCTGCAAGGAGAGACAGAGAGAGAGAAGAGAAGAGATATGAGTATGCCAAAACAAACTCCACATGCATGGACATTTTGTACATCTGGATTTACGTCAGTACTGAAGAATGGAAGCTGGGCCTTCAGGCTTTGCAAGCAAGCCTTTAACTGCTGAGCCACCTCTTCAGCCCTTAGTTTTTTTCTTTTCTCTTTTAAATACTCAGCTTACAGTTTCTGAGCACACTCTCTGGCATGAATGTATTCCCACTGCTTAGTGCCTTCAAAGTTCTTCCCCACTCCTGAAGGGTTAAGCACTTATTTCTTTCCTTAACTATTTTAGCTTCAGTTTTAACTCTGTAATCTTTCTTATTCCATTTGAAGATACTTTTCTTAAAATAATTATTTTTCTGTTCACCAAAGTGTTTCATTTTCCATTTAGAAAATTTGAGAAATAAATAAAAATATAAATATAAATATCAGGGCTGAAAAGATGGCTCAGTGGTTAAATGTGCTTGCTTGAAAAACCTATTGACTGCGTTAGATTCCCCAGTACCCACATAAATCCAGATGCACAAATTGGCACATGCATCTAGAATTCATTTGCCAACGCAAGAGACACTGGTATGCACTATACACACAAACACACAAAATTCTTTTTCTCTCTCTCTCTCTCAAATAAATACATAAATAAATAATTTTTTTTAATTCACACAATCTAAACATATATAGTACTATTAGCATTTTTCTGTATTTATTTGTAAACTTTTTTGTAATTTTAACATATTTCTATTTAGATTATGACATATTTGTACACATATATATTATCATCATCCTTCTTATTGAATGTTATATCCTGAGTATCTTATATCATTAAGTAACTTTTACTTTGATCATTTACTGGCTACATACTATTTCATCACAGAGACTACTTGATATCTAACAAGTTCCCAATTACTAGACCTTTCTTGTTTTAAATGACTGAGACAAAAAATATATATATGTAAGTGAATTTTTGCCTTTGTATCTATCTTCTGTGGATTAGAGGCCAAGTTATGGAATTTGTAGTTCAAATGTTTTGAACTAGGGGAGGCTGGAGAGGTGGTGCAGCAGTTAAGTGCACTTCCTGTACAAGCATGAGGGCCTGAGGGAACCCGAGACTGCCCAAGTTCAAATCCCCAGGACCCACATAAATAGCTGGGCATGGTTACACATTTCTGCCAACCCTGTCCTGTAGTGGTGCAGACACCCAGGAATCACGGAGCCCATTAATACACAGCAGAATGTGGGATCAGTAAGAGTCTCCAGTTCAAACAAAAACAGGCAAGAAAGCAATGGAGCAGAAGACCTGCCTTTCTGCTTTGGCACCACTGGTGAGTGGATGGGTGCCTCAAGGACACATGTATGTGCACACACACACACACACACACACACACACACACACACACCACATCACAGGTTCACAAAAGCCAACAAATAAAGTTTGAACATTCAAGAGCTTTAAAATAAATACTCGTCTAGAGAAAAGCAAAGCTCTCTCCTCCCTCTCAGGAGTCTGTGAGTGCCCTTCCTCATCACACTCCAAAGTTCAAATGATTTTTTTTAAAGCTTTGCTAATATAACGGGGGTGGGGGGGGATGGAGTGACAAATTCATTTAATTTGTATTTGCTTGATTCCAAGTGCAGCAGAATATTTTTGCATTTCAATCCTGACTCCATCTGGAACTTATTTTGGTGTTTGATATCAGAAGAGATTCTGCTTTGATTTTCCTCCCCCAAAGCCAACACCATTTGTTGAACGATCTTGCCATCTCCCCACTGTGTGATGAGCTCTGATGTGGACCCTATACTGAAGAGACCGAAGTTTAAGGACCAACCACTCTTTGGGTTCCTGGGATTGCTGTGGTGATTGTTGCTGCTAGTGTTTCAGACATGCTCTCATGTAGCTCAGACTGGCTTTGACCTTGTTAGGTAGTCGAAGATGATCTTGAACTTCTAATCCTCCTGCCTCTACTTCCCAAGTGTTGGGGTTACAGGTAGGCACCTCCATGCCAGATTTACGCAATATTAGGGATGAACCCAGAACTTCATGCATTCTAGGCAAGCGCTCTACCAACCGAGCTACGTACATCCTGCTGCTGTTTCCCAGCTGGCCATCATTCTTCTATTTCCATCTTGCCATAGCCCATCTATTACAGATTCAGTTGACAAGCTTTCACACCCCCACAAAAACATATACTGGGAAGTTTGACAGATTTATGAAGCCCATATATAACTTGGAATAAAGTAACATCCTTACGTCATTTTGTCCTACATTTGATGTATGATGAATGTCCCTATTATTTAACTCTTTTTTTTTAATCTGTCAATTAAAATTTGGGTATTTTTGTCTTGCAGATTCCACATATTTCTTGGCACATATTTCTAATATTGTTTGGTTTTTTGTTGTTGTTTGTTTTGTTTTGTTTTGTTTTCAAGGTAGAGTCTTACTCTAGCCCAGGCTGACCTGGAATTCACTATGTAGTCTCAGGCTGGCCTTGAACACATAGCAGTACTCCTACCTCTGCCTCCCAGGGCTGGGATTAAAGGATTAATCTGCCATACCCAGCTGTTTTTTGTTTTCCTTGATAATTTGGTCTTTTTGCCATCATTCCCCTAATCATTGCTTTGTTACTTATATATTACTGAACTATTGGTATTAGCATATTTTGTGAGAATATTATAAAGTTCACAAGTTTGTTCCAGTTATCATTCACCAATTATGTTTCAGTATCAATTAATCTTAACAAGTTATTGTTTGATTTAATGGTATAAATGGTCGGGAAAAAAACACAAAAACTGACCTCAAACTACATAAATCATGGTTTCAAATTTAATCTTTGTGATTTTAAATTTTATGTGGACATCCATACTTCAATCTTATTTATAATTTCCCAATTTGTGCTACAGTAAAAGCTTTAAGATCAGGATTAAGATGGCTTTATAAAATTGGTTTTATTTCCATTATTTCTCAGCATAAAATAAGCGTTTCCTTAAAAGTTTAAAATAGCTCACCAGAAATATATAAATTTTAGAATAAGTTCTTTAACTACTTTTATATTTCTTCTAGTTTGGGGGAACATGTGGGGTGTTATTATATTACATTAGAACAATTTTTAAATTTTGCAACAAAAGGGCTGGGGAAATGGCTTAGTGGTTAAAGTGCTTGCCTGTGAAGCCTAAGGACCTTGGTTCGAGGCTTGATTCCCCACGACCCACGTTAGCCAGATGCACAAGGGGGCGCATGCATCTGGAGTTCGTTTGCAGTGGCTGGAAGCCCTGGCGCACCCATTCTCTCTCTCTCTGCCTCTTTCTCTCTCTTTCTGTTGCTGTCAAATAAATAAATAAACAAAAATTTTTTTAAAAAAATTTGCAACAAAATACACATTGAGACTTTCCTTTGTTCCCCATAGTATTTGTTCTTACAGTTGTAAAATGTATTCCAAATCTGGGATTGTAGTTGCTTATTTTTCTACATTTCTGGTTTCTCTTTTCATGTTATATTTTCCAAAAACTCAACCAAATAAAACCCAGCTCTTAGATTGATTTGTCTATTATACTAGCTTTCCTCTGTATTCTATCTTTGAATGTGTACTTCAGTTATAATGTTTTTCATTCCATAAAACATACCCTTGTTCTTTTACTTGTTTTCTTTATGTTCTTAGGCTATTTAACCTACTTAATTGATTTTTATCCTTTGTTTTCAAAAATAAAATTTGCTCTTATTATTTTTTTCTGGGTACATTTTTATCAACATTTCATGTGTTGTTGATATGTCTCTTTTTTAATATTTTTATTTATTTAGTTGCAAGCTGAGAGAGATAGACAGAAGAGAGAAAGAGAGAGAGAATAGACATATCAGGGCCCCCAGCTGCTGCAAATTCCAGATTCATGAATCACTTTGTGCATCTGGCTGTACATGGGTACTGGGGAATTAAATGCAGGTTATTAGGTTTTGCAGACAGGCTCCTTAACCATTAAGCAGTTCCTTTAGCCCTGTGTTTTCACTTTGGATTATGTATTTTAAAACTACAAAGAAAATGTATTTGGGTTTAGGGCATTTTACTGTTTTCTTTCTTAACTGGCTGGGCTGATTATTAGTTTAAGACACAAACTATATAGTTTCTACAACAAATATTTTCAAAATTGTTCATAATGTCTTTGTGACAATATGCCTTCACTTTTTTCTGACAAAGGTTGATGAAAATTGTTTAAAAGATGCTTGACTGTGACATTAACTTCTTGCATGGTATGCAATATTAGATTGAAATGGCTTCTGTCAGTCTGCTGAGTATTTGAAGGGAGTGTAGTGGCCCAGCACCAGACCCTGGGTGCAGACCAGGAATCTGGCCTGATAGGTTTTTAATTCTCAAATTCTGTCTCCCTGCCTCCAAAATGGGAGAAATAACATTTGAGATATGATCCAGGACAAATAGCTAGCATAGTCACTGTAACCTCCAACACACTTGAAAAGTATATACTTTGTAAAACATACAATTTGTCAGTAGAAAATAACTCCTTGTTTTCCACTTAATGCTCTCTTAGGAAAATTGCTTTCTGTAAGGGAGTACCCCCAGCCCTCTGCTCAATGCTACATTGTCCGATTCAAATGACTCAATCTTCATTTTATTTTCAACTGTTTTTGTGAGATAAGGTCTTCCAGTGTAACCCTGGTTGGCCTGGAATTTTCTATATGGCTTAAGCTGGTCTTCAGTTCACAATCTTCCTGCCTTAGCCTCTGGAGTGCTGGGATTACAGGTGTGCACGCCACATCTAGCTGACATTCAATTTTAAAGCTTAGAAGTTAGGCATTTGATTACTTTTTAATATTTTATTTATTTATTTATTTATTTATTTATTTATTTATTTATTAGAGAGAAATGGAGAGAGAGAGAGAGAATGGCATGCCAGGGCCTCTAGCCACTGTAAACGAACTCCAGATGCATGCACCATGGGCTTCTGGCTTACATGGGATCTAGAGACTCGATCCTGGGTCCTTAGGCTTCAAAGGCAAGTACCTTAACTGCTAAGCCATCTCTCCAGCACAGCAATTAATGATTTTTATAGAATTATGGTTTGAATTATGTCCTCCCCAAATTCACAAGAGAGCTTTAATTCCTAGAATCCCAAAATATAACTGCTCTTAGAGATAGTACCTTTCGAAAGGCAACAGGCTTACAATGAATCCATTAGGATAAGTCCTTATCCGTTATGAGTGGTTATTCTTACAAGAAGACATTAGGATCCAGACACACACAGGAAGAAGACAGCTATCTCCAAGCCATGGAGAGGAGCCTCAGAGGAAACTGCCATTGCTGGCATGATCTCAACTTCCAGCCATCCGAACCAGAAGACAGTTTCTGTAGTTTAAAGCACCCAGTTGGTGATATTTGTTATAGAAACCCAGAGAATGTGTTATGTGAGTGTGGGGGTGTCACTGCTAATCATGGTAACAGGTACCACCATCATATGCGCATGCACACACTTCAGAGCAGTTGACCAGTAGTTGACTCCTATTGAAAGGAGCCTGTTCTAGCCACCTCCCTCCCTCTGTATTCCTTTCATTGCATCCCACACATTAGCTTCTAGGCCATTTGTAAAATAAACATATATCTGTTTCCACGGCAATCATTTACTTCTATCCTAGCACCAAGCTCATACCTTGGCATAAAGGTGCCACCAACAACTCATCAAAGTGAACAAAGGCTGTAACTTCAGGTGCTGACTTTGCTGCCTGAATTATTTCACCATAACACAATGCCTTCATTTTAACCTAAGTTGTTTTATTTCCACAAAATAGATTTTTCATTTCTTCAATGACTCTCTTTTACCCCTTAGCCTGTATTTGAAATATCTTGCTAATGTCAGTTATTGAAGAAATGCTCACAAAAAGCTAGTTTGCAAGCAGCAAGTGCAGCTTGAGAAAGGCTGAGTATTTTTTGCTAATATCCATGACAAAACCCACATATATCATGAAAATAAATATCTCTTCTTGGAACCTCAAGCCCTTAACATCTATCCAATCAACATGATTTGTTTAAAATAAATGAACCCAGTCAGGAAGGATTAATAGGTGGTTTTACACCTACACAAGCTTAAATATTTCATAAAAACATATCCCACCTAGCCCTCATCATGAGAGCCTGTAGATAATTAAAAGTGCACAAAAGCACTGAGCTATATTTGCTGTCAGTAATTTGCAGGGGAGAAAATAATTATTCTGACAATTAGACTCAGAGCAATGCGCTCCTTGTCAAAGAAGGCCAAAGATGCCTGTGGATGTTTCAGCATCACCTTTTAAGAGCGTAATTAATTTGCTCACTGATAAAACTCAGGATGCTTATGGGAATCTCTACCTGTTAATAAGATGATGGATGAGATTCTTGTGCTGTGGTGGAGTTTTTTGTGGGTTTGTTTTTTTAAATCTAGGGTCTTCATACCCAACCTCATTTTCATGTTCCACATCCTTTGCATTTCGTCCTCAGCAGCCTTCAAGAGCAATTTTTAGCACAATGTATTCTCATAAATTCAGTTACTTTGATTAAGGTCAAAGCGATGTATTCTGCCCTGCACTTGGGTCAGCATTTTAATACAGACCATATTTTTTGCCCTAGGACAACTGTCCCTTACTCCATAGAGCCTTAGATTTTTCGTTTTTTTTTTTTTTTTTTTCATTCTGTACTAAACAGGCTTTCCAGTTCATGAATGTAATCTAGCTGACAACAGAAGGGCCTTCCAAGCCACAGGTGGGGACCTGTCTCCTCCTTCAGGGTTCCCAGTCACATCAGACTCTCCTCCCAGCTCCTGGCATGGAATCGGCCCTCTTGTCAGTCTGAATTTCTTACAGCTGTCAGAAGGGAAGATAGAACTCCTCACTCTGGTAAGGGCCCTTTAGCCCCACAGCCCACAACTCAGAACAGCATGAGGAGCGGGCAGCAGGGAAAGGGAGCTCATGGGTGGCTTCAGACAAGGAAATAAACATCCAGCTACAAATATGTGTCTGCTGCTCTGTGATAAACACTGCCTAAGCAACCTGGAGAAGGGAGAACTGGTAAATATGAAAGGGAAAAAATGAGGTTACTTTTTTCCTCTTTGGTTGTCTCCCTTATTCCCCTGCTTGAACTCCCATTTCAACAATTGTACTAACATGATATTAGATATGTGTTGTACACTCCAGGAAGAGAAGGCAGGGCAAATGTGAGCAGAGAGTCATGTTTATGGAGTGCCAGCTACTTAAATGCCCAACAGATTGCAACATCCACTTAAATTTTATAGTCCCGAGAGAGGGGCCTGATCATTCACCATCAACACATGACAACTACAAGTGCAGAAACTTGTGAGAAATCCATCCATCATGCCCCAAAACGAGGGCGAGGGCCCACCGTGGCGATTCCAGATCTAGGACTCTGTCACTTTTCCAGGAATGTTTTTCTTCCTCGCTTCTCCAGGGCCCCAGCACAGCAGACTGGATAGGCAGAGCCACACTGGGACAGCCACAGGGTTCTGCCTGAGGCGCCAGCAGGGACAAAAGATGCAAAGCCAGCAGGTGGCCTTTGTGGTCACTTTTCCTGCTATGGGAATGTTTCTCTAAAACTGATTGATACTCTTGGAGCAGGAAGCTCTGAGAACAAGTCCCTTCCTCTGTCAAAACTGAGGGTATCCAAGGGCCTCCGCCAATGTGCCAAACACCCTCCCCAACTGTCGCCCCAACTCTCCATGGTGAACAGTGGCATGGGGCAGGAAGCAGTCCTGCCAAGTACTGTTCTCGGCTGAACACTCCACAGGCAGCCTCTAGCCTCCCATGTCAATATGGGGGCCTCTTGGAGGCTTTCTCAAAGGCCCAGACTCGATGAATATGTGAGAAAAACAAACATTTGTCCCAGGGTTTGGGAAAGAAAGGAAGGGAAGCTTGAAGAGAGACACCCCCCCCCCCCCAGGCAGGCCTGGAAAACCCCGAGGGTGTAATTGAAAGAGTTCAAAATAGTAAATATGAAATCTAAACCCAGATGGTTCTTTTTCAAAGGAAACAAACCACTCATTAAGCCAATTCCTTCCTATAGAATCACCTTGAAAACAAGATGCAAACTCACCCCCTCTGCTGTCTTGCAGCCAAATCCCACTTGGATCATATGGCTGGGCAGAAAAAGAGCAGGGCCCGGAAGTTAAGAGGAGGGAGGAATTTCTTCCTGACTCGCTGAGTTGGGTGAGACTGGGAGTATCACTGGTGCTTTCTGGGCCCAAAAGGAAAGGAAATTGGAACCTGTTGAAATAAAGTGGTCCAGACAAAGCCAACAGGACAAATCTGATGATCAGCCTGCAGAGGAAGACATAACAAGATAAGCAGGGCTCCTTTAAGCTTCCCTGGCAGGAGGTGTTCCTTGCAGATCACAGAAAAGAGAGACCTAAAAAGTACACCTGGAGTCATGAAGACTCAGCAAGAGAGGACTGCGCCAGCCCACCTTGCCTGTTCCGCTTGTATGTGACACACTCCTGTGGACCCGAGGCTGCTGGGAAGAGGGACACAGCCTAGACAGACTCCAGAGTCCAGCTCTCTGCACTTATGATTGGCAGCACTGTTCCCAAGGGTCTTTTAACAAACCCCTATTTCACCAACCCAAACTGAGACACTATCTATTATAAGATGCAATGTTGTTTTAGAGACCACTAAGAAATTTTTAAAAACTACTGCCACTGAGACCATGACACTCCATCAATTTTAAGAAGAAGACTGATTTCAAAGACGTTAATATGCAAGAAGGAAGAAAGAGCATCAGAGAATCGGTGAAATACATGAATAGCTGACATTTCCTGGGAACGTAGCCGGTGCCAGGCCCTCTGCCAAGTGCTTCCCATAGATTATCTCATTCACTCCCCACAACTATAATTATCTTCATGCCTCAAATGAGAAAAACAGGTCTGCAAGGACGGAATTCACTTGCTCAATGTCACACAATGTGACCAGGATGTTCATTCAGGCCTATCTGAATTCACGGCCCCAGCATTTATGCTTGGGAGAGCGTCACCCAAATCATTCAGATGGATCTTGGAGATGTGTATGTCCCCCCTCACCATGTTTATGACGCAGGAACTTTAGCACATTTTTTAAGAGCTCCATGGTCATTCCAGAAGACGGCCCAAGGGCCATGCTGGAAAGACCGAAAGAGGCTTCCATGGTTAGGCTCGTGAGTATATGTCTTGAGGTGTAACTTTTGGGCTGACACATGCATACAAATTTAGGCCCACTGAGCTCACAGGGGATAAAAGTTTCCCTTTCCAATGTTACCTTCTTGGAACCATCTCCCAGCCTCAGCATAGCTCAGCACCTCCCAGAAATTATGCACTTGCTTACAAAGCCTTCTGGCCTTGATTCAATTCCATAGCACCCAAGTAAAAGCCAGATGCAAAGTGGCACACGCATCTGTGATCCCAATGTGCCTACAGCAGTGGGAGGCAGAGCCAGGAGAAGCTCATGGGCATTTGCAGTGTGGAAGATTGTTTGAGTTCTGAGCTCCACATGAATGCTGTGATACAGGTGCCCAGACACACATTCATTCATTCATTTTTTTAAAAAATGACGCAGTTTGGTATGATAAAAATCACTGGATGATTATGGGCCTCAAATGGGATGCTCACTTCTGCACACACGTGTGGCTACATGAACATATACTAAAAAAAGGAAAGAAGTTAACAACAGAGGAATAACAACTCCAAAACTGAGCCACTAATATTTCTGTTAATAGTTCTTCAAGTTTTCTAGCAACAGAAACATTGTTAGGTGGCTGGACTTTGCTCCCTAGAATGGTCAACATAAGTAAGTCTATAATCCCATGAAAAGCCAGGGAGGACTTTGAAATAATCATAAAAGGCAACTGGATGTACAGCTACTCTACCCTTGGGGTCACCCCCACCTTGCATTGACTTGAAGCTGTTTTAAAATTCCTTATGTTGTAGAAAACTTACAGTAGAATAAGACATCCTTGTCTGTGGAATTGCAGATGATCCTGGGGAGAGACAACTGATTATAGCCTTGTAGAGTTTTGACTGCCTGGATGTGCTCTGGTCTTTGGATTCTCTTTTGACAGGGCTGTAACATCAGGGTATTAGCATCCTCACAATTTAATAAGTTAAACAAAATCCATGACTTGTATTTAATTTATACTACTATGAGAAACTTGATTATTCTTTTTGAAAACATTTTATCTACAACAGTAAGCCCTAGTGCATCATCTGTGCAATGGAAATGATAAAATGTCCCTGTCATGGGCAGTTGCAAGGATAGTGGGCTATCCAGGCAATGAATTAATAATCTACCAAACTGAGTAGCAACTAGGAAATAAAGTGATCTCAATTTTAAATTGTTCTCTAACAGTTTTTCTTAAATATCCATCACTCCTTATTGATTCTTTACACATTGTCATTCACAAATCAATTAGCAGTCAATGAATACTAATGTTTACAATTGAGGGACTAGGGGTTGTGAGGATGGCTCAGAGATTAAGGCCACTTTCTCACAAAGCTTGCCAGCCTGGGTTCAATTCTCCAGCCATTCTCATAAAGCCAGGTGCAAAAGGTGGTGAAGTAGTGCAAATGTCTATCACTCATCTGCAGCAGGAAGAGACTCTGGCACGCCTCCCAAGACACACACATGTGTGCAAATAAATACATTACATTGGGGGATATAATTAAGATTTCCTTGATGGCTTGGATTTTGGAAGGACTTAGTTCTTTGGTTTTTTTATAGATACATAAATATCTGTGATTACAATTTTATATTGCTTACATATCAAATTACATTCCACTACTATATTATTTCTACTTCATATGATAAAAACAATCACATAGTACCAGAACTTCCACAGGCTGCATCTGAATAACCCTGAGGATCACTGACCCAGGAGCAGGTTACTAGGAGCAGTGGATAAGGGACCAGAACAACCTCCTCTGACAGCTGCCCTTAAGCACATGATCAAGTTATTGTAGCTCATGGGATGGAGGACCCTTCAGAATATGGAAAGAGAGAGAGCAGAAACTGCCATTTACAGTACACATGAAGAACTTGTTTCACTCCACAAATGTTTCTTTATGTCATCAAAAAGTTCAAAGTAGGGCTGGAGAGATGGCTTAGCGGTTAAGCGCTCGCCTGTGAAGCCTAAGGACCCCGGTTCGAGGCTCGGTTCCCCAGGTCCCACGTTAGCCAGATGCACAAGGGGCGCACGCGTCTGGAGTTCGTTTGCAGAGGCTGGAAGCCCTGGTGCGCCCATTCTCTCTCTCTCCCTCTATCTGTCTTTCTCTCTGTGTCTGTCGCTCTCAAATAAATAAATAAAAAATGAACCAAAAAAAATTAAAAAAAAAAAAAGTTCAAAGTGAGCTGGGCATGGTAGCACACACTTTTTATCCCAGCACTTGGGAGGCAGAGGTAGGAGGATCACCATGATTTTGAGGCCACCCTGAGACTACATAGTGAATTTCAGGTCAGCCTGGGCTAGAGTGAGATCCTACCTCAAAAAAAAAAAAAAAAAAAAAAAGTTCAGAGCTGGTGAGATGGCTTAGCAGTTAAGCGCTTGCCTGTGAAGCCTCAGGACCCTGGTTCAAGGCTCTATTCCTCAGGTCCCATGTAAGCCAGATGCACAAGGAGACTCATGCATATGGAGTTCTTTTGCAGTGGCTGGAGGCCCTGGCACGCCCATTCTCTATCTATCTGCCTCTTTCTCTCTCTGTCTGTTGCTCCCAAATAAATAAAAATAAATAAATAATACAAAAATAAAATTCAAAGTGAGGGCAAGGAACACTGAAGAAAAAAACCCACATACAAGTGACCTCAGCAGTAGGATGATCTTAAGTGTGAGGGCTGCCTGGGATACATAGTGAGACCCTGCAAAAGAGAGAGGGGGCGAGAGAAGAAGAGAAAGAGAGAGGAGAGGGGGAAGAAGAAGAGAAAAGGGGGAAATAGAAGGAAGAAAAGAAAAAGGAAAGAAATCTTTCTCCTAAATGGGAAGAGCATCAAACAGAAGCAGAGGTGTGGTAGAGAGTCAGCGTCACAGGAGAGACATCACTTGCACTGATCCTCGCAGGATAAAGAGAATCAGAAAGGTGACCCACAGAGAAATTCCATATCAGACAGAGGGACAGCCCAGCTTGCTGCAGAAACACGGGTGTGAATGAGCTGCTCTTGAAGGAAAGCTAAGGCATCCTTTTGAGCTCATCTACTGAGAAAGAGTGACAGAGAACTAGACAGGTGGCCTCACACCCATAACCTCTGAGGTTGGCCCCCATTATAAAGAAGACATTTAAGGCCAGAGAAGCTCAAGGATCTAAAACCATGTATTTCATAATTTAAAATGCTGGGTTTTCAAAAATTTGTACTTTTCCCAACTATGTAGTATTCCAAAGATCTAAGAAGCACAAACACTCAGAACAGACAACTAGATAATAAACTTCAAGAATATGTCTCAGTCCTAGAAAAAGTGTCTCTTATTCATGGGGGAACAGACTAGTCCCAAATGCCTAAAACTTCTAGTTGTTGCTTAAGGTGACATCTGTTAAGGAATAAAAGGGCTTGTGGAAGTGCATTGCTGCTTCCTAGCCAGCTGTCTTTCATTTCCCCAAAGCTGTTCTTTGCCAGAGAAGCAGCACCACTCTCTCCCTTGAGCTCTGTCCTCCCCATGGCAGACATCAGGGCCCATACAGAGAAGACATTCTTAAGACAGAGACCTGGGAGATCCTGCTTTCAAACAGCCTTGGAAGAGATTAGAGAAAATTAAAGGCAAGAGATTAAGAATTTCCTCACTTAATCTTTATACCCCTTGGCCCTTGGGGGACATTTCCCCATATGCGAACACAGTTCTGTGAAAGCGGTTTTCAGAACCTAGGTGGAGGACCCTGCCAGCTCAGCTGCAGCCATCTGACAGAAGGCCACCACCACCCCTCCATACTTCCACTCCAGCTGAAGAGGATGCCCAGGTGAAGGCTGTCATTCCCCTACGTTCTCCCTCTCCCCATCACCAAATGTGAACGACCAATCTTTAGACTATCCAAAGGTTAGCAAGAATGTAGAATCAACCCACTCATTCAAACTATGCCTCCAGTTGTCCAATATGGCCACCAATATCCCAGGAACTATGAAGTTGAGTCTCTTCCCTCACCATCCCCAGCCACTCCGCTTGAGCAAGACTTGAAAGTGTAGTTTGGTCCTGCAGCATGTTTCCCCAAAACACCAGCTTATATTTGATAAAGGAGAGGCAGGACCTTCATGATATGTCACAGCCAAAACAAAGGCTTCACCTTACCATAGGATATGCAAGGAAAGAGAACCAATGTTGACTGTCAGGAGAGAATCACATGAATTCTAATAATAGCTCGACAAGTGATACTGAGTGAGAAGGGGAAGGTGGGAGAATTAAAGACGCTCTTGACATGCAAGGCAGGTAATCTTACAGCAATGTCTACATGTTATAGAGTGTCCAGAACAGTGTCCTTTTACATATGTCAATTTTTATGCCATTATGTGACTGGGAATTGGAGCTTACTGCAGGACACAAGCCAGCAGAAAGGCCAAATGCAGGATGGAAGAATTTTTCCAAGCAAGAAAACAAGTGGAGAGTACAGCAGATACAAGTAACCCAGGACTAGTTGAAGCATTAAGTTGCTTACTTGAAACCTTTCTAATTTCTTAATATAGGCACTCTGAGAGGGAACCCTCTGAGAACTGCCTTTATTGTGTCCCAAAGGTTTTGGTATGTTGTATCCTCATTATCATTTGATTCTATCAATTTTTTGACATCCTTCTTGATTTTTTCATTAACCCATACATCATTTAGTATTGTACTGTTTAATTTCCATGATTTTGTGTATGCTCTATAGATTTTCTTCTGTTAATTTGTAATTTAACCCCACTTTTATCAGGTATAGTGCAAGGAATTATTTCAATTTTCCTGTATTTCCATTTTGCTTTGTGTCTTTATATATGGTCTATTTTAGAGAATGTTCCATGTGCTGCTGAAAAGAATGTGTTTTCTCCAGCATTTGGATGGAATGTTCTATAGATATCCATCAGGTCCATTTGTTCTATGACCCTATTTAATCCATATGCTTCCCTGTTCATTTTTTTTGCCAGGATGACCTGTAAATTGATGTGAGAGAGGTACTGAAGTCAACCACTACAATTGTGTTTGATGTTACCTGGGACCTTAAGTCTAATACTGTTTGTTTGATGAAATTGGAAGCACCCATGTTAGGTGCATATATGTTTAGAATTGTAATATGTTCCTGTTGAATTATTCCTTTAATAAATATAAAATGACCTTTACCTTCCTCACCAATGTTGGTTTCAAGTCTATCCTTTCAGATATTAGGATACAACACTTGCTTCTTTCCTAGGCTCATTTTCTTGAAATATCATTTTCAATCCTTTCACTGTCTGTCTTATGGAGGGGTGAGTTTCTTGGAGGCAACAAACAGAAAGATCCTACCTTTTAATCCAGTCTGCAAGCCTGTGTTTTTTGGTTGAGGCATTGAGGCCATTAATATTAAGAGCTATTATTGAGAGGCTGGAGAAATGGCTTAGTGGTTAAGATGCTTGTCTGCAAAGCCAGAGGATATAGGTTCAATTCCAAGTACCCACATAAGCCAGATGTACATGGTGGTGCATGCATCTGTAGTTCTTTTGTAGTGGCTAGAAGCCCTTGGCATGCCCATTCTCTCTCTCTCTCTCTCTCTCTCTCTCTCTCTCTCTCTCTCTCTCTCTCTCCCTCTCCCTCTCCCTCTCCCTCTCCCTCTCCCTCTCTCTCTCTCTCTTTCTCTTTTTCTCTCTGTCTCTCAAGTACATAAATAAAAATAAATTTAAAAAAGAGCTATTAATGAAATATATGCATTTATTTTTGCAATTCTTGTTTTGTAGTTCTTCCGGTTTTCCTTTACTCTCTTGTATTAACTATTATTTGAGTATACTGGGTTTTTTCCCATTTCCTCATGTGTGTGCTTTCTTTCCTCTTTAGCATGAAGGATCCCTTCAAGTATTTTCTGTAGAGCTGGCTTAATAGACATTTATTCCCTTAGCTTGTTTTTGTTGTGGATGTCTTTATTTCTCCATCAACTTGGATGTATATATACCTTTGCTGGATAAAGTAATCTTGGTTGACAGTTGTTATCTTTCAGAACTTAGAACACATCATTCCAAACCCTTCTGGATTTTAATGTTTGTGATGAATAATCTGCTGTTATCCTGATGGGCTTGCCTCTATCAGTGACTTTCTGTTTCTCTTAACTGCTTTCAATATATCTTCTTTGGTATGTGTGTTTAGCAATTTAATTATAACATGTTGAGGAGAAGTTCTTTCCTGATTTTGTCTGTTTGATGCTTGAAAGTCTTCCTACATCTGCATTGGCATCTATTTCCTAGTTTGGGAGAAGTTTTCTTCTATGACGTTGTTTAAAACACCTACTATGCCTTTGGTTTGAAATTCTCCTTTGACTGTACCATGAATTCTTACATTTGATCTTTTCATAGTGTCTTAAATATCTTGAAATTCTTATTCATACCTTTCTCTTAGTTTGTCTTTCTCTTTGTTGAACTGTATTAGATCTGCCACTTGGTCTTCTAATTTAGATATTCTGTTCTCTCCTTCATCCATTCTATTGCTGAGATTTTCTACAGTTTTTTATTTGAGTTATTGCATTTTTCATTGCTAATATTTCTGATTTTTTTTCAGTATTTCTATTTCCTTACTCATGTATTGTATTGACCTCCTTATTTCACTAAGTTGGTTTCCTATGTTCTCCTCTAGGAGTTTGCTTTCTTCTTTGATTCCTTTGAATTCTACTTTGGTTTCTTTGAACATAGTTATAGTCATTCTTTTGAAATCTTTGTCAGGCATTTCATCTGAGTCTCACTGGAGGTCATTTCTGATGGATTTATGATTTGGGGTGGAATTATCTTGATTTTTTTGTGTTTCTTATATTATAATGTAGATTTTTGCATCTTGAATTAATTTGATGCTTAGGTTTTCTAATTATCTGAAGCACTTTTAGACATGTAAATCTGATGTTATATATCTTCAGGGTAGGAGCTTAAGGTGGCATATGTGTATCTTATATGTCTTCCAGGGTAATAGCAGAAGTGACCCTATGAGTTGGATTTTCCTGCAATGCAAGTATACTAGTAGGCTCAGTGGAGCAAAATGAAGGCAAATTCTAGAGTTCAACTGAGCAATATACATATTCAATCAAAACCATCATGGAGTATTTATATAAAGTGGGGATTAAAACAAACTGATAATCTAATAACATCAAAGTCCCTAAAGGTGTGTGTTACTTCACACCCTTAATCCTATCAACAGAGAGGCTGAGATTTCTCATCCATAAAGGGTTTCAGGTCAGCCTGGGGCTGAGTGAGACCCTGCCCACACAAATGACAGAAGAACATAAAGGCACTATAAATCAGGAAGCATTGATGGATAATCCTAAAACACAGCTTATTTAAGAATGGCAAAGCTGGCCATCAAGGAAATCTAACACATAACCTACCCTGACATGGAAGGTCATTTCCAATGCAGGCTTATATACCAGGGTTTGTGGCGGGTAGTGACCTGGTATAGGTAAGCTTTGTTACCTTTTAGGATACCTTTGGTCTTGGCTATGCTATGTGTCCACTTGGGTCCTTCTTTACTGCACTGTGGGCTTGGCTAGGCTAGCTAGGTTGGTGGGTCCACTGCTCTGATCACCTGTGCTGGGTGCTGTTTAGCTGAGTTCCCTTCTCCACGTCTTCGGTGGTTGCCAGCATTGGCAGTTGGGGAAAGGGAGGCTGTGGAAAGTGCCTGAAGTTGTACAGGAGCTGCCTAACTGGTCCCCATGACCCTCTTCTTTAGGACCCACTCAGGTGGTTCCTGCTTTCTTCCCCTTTAGGTTTCTTGACTTTGCCAGGAGGTTGGTGTGAGGGGAAAATCTCTTCACCTGGCTTCTCCTGCAGCAGCCATATGGACCAGCACCACTATGGGCTCTAGTTCTGCCTGCTTCTGTGGTAGCTAGAAGCTCTGGGTCTCTCCTGAGGATGGTAATTCTTTATATACCTTCACTTTTTGGTAGAAGAGTGTATTTTGCTCATTTTTTGTTTTGTTTTGTTTTGTTTTTGCTTATTTCCCCCTGAAGCCATCTTTATCGTGGCTAGTACACTATCATCTTACCCAGAAGTCCAAGGATTCTAATCCTTGCCTATCTGGAATAGGAGAGAGAAGACTGAGAGAACCTCTACACAGAGACATCTCCTGGGGTAAAAGGGCTATGGAGGAGGCACACACACTCACATGTGGAAGGCAAAGCAGCAGAACCAAAAGATCTGCTTCACATAAAAGACCAAAGAGGATTAAGAAATAGTGAAGGACTCAGATCAAATCAAACAAATATTATACATGTAACAATACGAGAAAGCACCCCAAAACAGACACATGTAGGAGACAAGCAGGAAAATACCAGGTAGAAGGAAGTTCACTCCCCACTTCCTGGGAATGGGGGGCAGACTTGTAAAAACTATTGTTCAGGTGAAATCACAGGAAGAAGAGAGGGCTTACACACATGATTAAGCTCCTTTAGGTGGACCAGACATCGAATTAGAGTGAACCTTTTTACCAGACTCAGGTGTGTTAGGAGAAACCTGGTTGGTTTGTGGACTGAAGGTCTGACTCAGGAGGGGCTAGCTGAGGAGGTGTGTTGAGCTGAGCAAAAAGCAGGAAGATCCTGTGGAAGAATGCTGCTTATAGACATCTTGGCTGAGACTGGATAGGGCATGAGTCCTAGTCACACAAGGGCAGGCTGGGTGGCATTTTCTAGTTCTCTTTAGGACTCTCTCCCCATGTCTGACTGCCTATAAAAGAGCTGTCTTGCTCCTATTTATCCCTCATTAACAGGGGTGTTTATAAATGTAGAAAAGAAAGAAGGAAAAATAATACTAAAAATTCTAAAAGAAGCAATCAGTGTCAACCAGAAGTCTACCACACAGAAATAAACAAAACTTCTTTTCTACTTAAATGTAATGTAATTATTTCTACGAACCATTTGTTAGATTTTATCACCTGATGTTTTTCTCATAGCTGTTATATACATGTCTTCCACATCACCAAACATAAATCTATCTACATTTGCATTTTCAATGTATGCTACCTCATTAGATGATATGCCATCAGGTTTAAATCCTCTGAGAGAGAATTAGAAAACCCAGCGTCTCTGTACTGTAAACATTGCTGGGGCAAACATCCTTGTGCCTAACTCTTCACTCACTAGAGTCATTATTTTCTTTAAAAAAAAAAAAAAATCTGTACAAGTGGAATTGCTGTGTGAGCATTTGCACTTTTTCAAAGAGTGTTTATCCTTATCACTGAAAAGCTCCTTGGAAAGGCTGGACCCATTTACTCTCCAAGCAACTCAGGAAAACGCCCATTCCCCACACCCTTAGCGACTCTGGGCACAGCACAGCATTCCATCCATGTTTACACGTTTCCAATAAAGCCCAGTCTTGTTCCTCCTGACCTCCACGCCTGAACAGAAGCCCCTGGGGAAGAGGGTCTAACCAGGCCCAGCAGAAGCTCTGGGTACCCGGAGCGAGCTCCCATCCTGGGCTTTACTTTCTTGGTGGATTGGATTCGCAAAGTACCCAGGGAGCCGTCTGTGTCAGTTGAAGGCTGGAGAAAGGGAAGAAGTTGAGCAGTGAGATCCTGCCTCCTTCACACTCCCAGGTAGAAAGCATTCCAAGGCTTGCCCCTCCTCCTCCTCCTTTCTCCTCCTCCAACAGCTGCTGGTGAGTCAGCCCAGGATAAAGGGAAAAGCAAATTCAAGGACAAGTAGGAACAGCTTGGCCCTGCAGGTTACAAGGGCAGTCTGTTCCCATCAGGGACCCCCTTTCAGCTGCAAACTGCCATATTTGACATTTCAATGCCACGGAGGGGGTGAGGGGCTGGGACCCGAAGGGAGACCAGAGAGCTAAGAGAGGCCTGGCTGGAAACCTGAAAAAGGCCAGAAGACAACAAAAAAATCAGCATCTCTTTAATTCAACCACTTGTTCTTTCTCCCTTTTTCTGTGACATTCAGAGGCAAAAAGAGCTTTCTCTCACTCTTTCTTTCCTTTTCTTTTCTTTTTTTTTTTTCTTTGACATTTAAAAACAATATACACTTGGGTGCATTGAAAGCTGGGGAGCGGTAGGGGAGGAGGGAAGAGGAAGATTGTTTCTGGGAGAATTGAATCTCTTGAACCTAAGGCTGCTTTCATCTTCCCTGTGACAGTCCTGGCAGCCAGATTTCTTTTCATCGCTTTGGAGAGCAAAAGTGAAAGGACTTGGATTTGGAAAACAAAAACATGAAAGTCTCCCCCACCCAATGAATGTGCTCCATGACGGGGAAGAGAATCTCAGGAAGGTAGCCTCCAAGAAGTGGCTTGAATGGGAGTGGGGGTTGATGTGGGGTCAGATCCGGGCTTTTCTCTCCCCACCCATCCCTGAGGCTCACTCTGCCCAGAGAGAATGAGACCCCACAGAAATCCTGCTGGGAGCCTGGGAACCTGGCACCCTGCTCCAGCTTCGGCTCCTGGATTCTCAGAGCTGGGTGAGGCAGGTCCCAAATCCAGGGCATCCTATCTCATCTCCCACCTTTCCTCTCGGGTACAAGAGACCAAATCTATGTCCCGAGGATGTTACACAATCATTCACTGGGCACTAGTACCTTTCTCCACACACAGCAGAACCCTGGGAAATCAAATGAAAGGTCCTCTGGGAGAAGTGGGGAGGGGCAAATGCCATTCATGCTGAAGCGGGAAATGGACAAGTTTAGAATTAAGGGGAAAAAGGCATGTTTGCAGTCAGAATTCAAGGACTTCCGGTGGCTGGCTGGGCTGGAGAGGTGTGTCTTCCTACCTCACAACCCTGCATCCGACGGCCATGGGGAGAAATGGCCACATGTTCATGGTCTGGAGATGTGGGTAACTGAAGGAATCCAAGCTATTAAGGACCAGGCCAAGAGTTAAGTTGAACAGGCACCATAGCATGCCAAATCTCTACCCGGCTTCCCAATACCCACTGCTCACAAAGCCACAGGTTATGCTGTGACTCTTGGGGACAGGGGTCAGCATCAGACTGGAGCCAAGGGTATGGACGAATATTATTCATTAATCAGCCTGTGGGAAATGAGAGTCCTTCATATGAATATTTTTAAAGATGTGACCTTATTCTGTACTTCAAGCTGGTGAAATGAGACATGGATTATATAAATTCATGTCTAGACCCTCGTCACTGTATTCTAAATCCCTTTAGGCTCCATGTATGACCAGAGAGGACTAGACTGAAATTTTAAAAATCCTTTTCTATACCAGAAAATATTAGGTAATGGAATAAGCCAATTTTAGGAGAAAAAAAAAAGTTAATTGTAGGATGGTTTGGAGTTTAGAGAAAAACTGTGGCAATAGTACAGAGCTCTCATATACCCACGGTCCATGCCCGGGTTCCTGTTATGCCATCTTTTGTTAGCAAGGTACATTTGCTATAACTAATGAATCAACATTAATGCTTAATTATTGCCTAATATCCTTCATTCAAATTATTGCAGTTACCTTCTCCTTGCTGAGACAAAACACTCAGCTAAAAGTGGTTTATGGGATGAAAGGGTTGATTTCAGGCTTACAGTTTTGAGAAGAAGCTTCATCACAGCAGAGGAAACTGGTTTACTTTACCATCTCGGCACAGCAGAGAGAACTAGTGTGAGCTAGATCTCAACACATAGTCCACTAGACTAAGCAACTCCAAGGTCCACTCCTCTTTTAAAAGAGGGGGAAAGTATGATCTGAAGGAAAATTATTGCTGTTGTTTGTATTTTCTAATTTTCCCCACAGAAAGTATTGTATGAGGACTAAAGAGATTGTCCAGTGGTTAAGTGCTTTTCCTGCACAAGCATGGAGGACCTGAGGGGGCCTGAGGCTGCCCAAGTTCAAATCTCCAGATTCCCTGTAAAACAGCTGGGTATAGCCACATGTGCCTGTAACCCCAGTCTTGCAAGGGAGCAGAAACCAAGAATCTTTGGACTCCTGCAAGCTCTGGAATTAGTGAAAAGAGATTGGCTCAAAACACCACCAGGCAGAAGAGTGATGGAGTGGGACACCTGATGCAGGCAAATATATGGGGTGGCACAAGGGCACATAAAATGTGCCTACATCTCTCTCACACACCACCACCACCACCACAACCACCATACCCAAAACATCACACAAGCATGCACACACATACACACAGAAAAGGAAATATGGATGAAAGACGAAGTCATCTTCAAGCATGATCTGCAAGTCCAGATCAACCTCTGCAGGGGAGTGAATAGGAACACGTGGGCCTCTAAGTGGTCCCCCATGTTCTCTATAGCATCAGGTGACATGGCTACACTAAAGATCTAACTAACTGCACAAAAGGTGAAAACTCATGTCTCTTCTTTACTTGAGACGTCTACATGCAAACACAGGTATGGTCTTCAGGTGACCCAGTAATGAGGCAGCAATAATCCCTCTGTGTTACTACTGGACAAGTGCTGGGGATTAGAGATGCTGCAGTGAAGCATCTTCCTGAGATTTTCCTCTTCTGTCATTTTTCTAAGAGCAGAACAGATGTGTTGCCACAGTGACAGCTACTTGGACCCCAGTTCTACTCTCTACAGGGGAAAAGTCTATACTAATGCTTTTTTAATAGATGATTTAGGGAGCAATTAGCCAAATACACTAGAGCCTTCTCCCTAGGGGAGAGAATCAGCATGATTTACTGGAAGGGGATTTGCTTGGAAACCAAATTGAGGTTTAAACTCCAGTGTTGTTACTTGATGGCTGCATAAACTCGAGTAAGGGATATTACTTTTGAGCCTCGGTTTCCACACATCTATAGAGAATGGTAACAATAAGGTCTATTGCAGTTACATTCTCATTGTGGGACAAAGCACCTAACCAAAAGCAGATAATGGGATGAAAGGATTTATTTTGGCTCACAGTCTCAAAGGGAAGCTTCATGACAGCAAGGGAAAGCATGACATGAGCAGAGGCTAGATATCCCTCTGCCACAGCACGTGGTAAACAGCAGCAAAAAAGTGAACTGAGCTCTGGCAAGGGTGAGCTGGCTATGACTCCTGCAAAGCCCACCTCCAATAACATACCTCCTCCAGCAAGGCTCCACCTCCCAAACTGACACCATTTGGAGATCAAGCATTCAAATACATGAGTTTATGGGGGGGCAACTGATTCAACATCACATGTTGACCCTCACCCCCATAAACTCATAACCATTTTATGATTCCATTCAACTTTGAACATCCCCACAGTTTCTGTGAATACCAGCACTGTTCAAACATCTAAATTCTCTTAACTATGAGCCTGTAAAACCAAAAACAAACATAATAATAATAACATTGAATAAACATTCACAGTACAAAATACGGCATTGTGGAGCTGGAGCGATGGATCAGTAGTTAAGGTTCTTGCCTGCAGATCCTAATGCCCCAAGTTTAAATTTTCCAGTCCCCATGTAAGCCAGATACACAAAATGGTACATGCATCTGGAGTCTATTTGCAGCAGCTGGGGACCCTGGTATGCTCATTCTTTCTGTCTCTCTTCTATCTCTCTCTGCTTACAAATAACTAAATAAAAATATTGTTTAAAGAAAAGATGGCATTGCAAGGAAAGACTGAACCAACGCAATATCTAAAACAAGCAGGGCAAGCATCAAATCCTGTAGCTACAACAACTGTAACCAATAACAAAGTCTCTGGGGTTCCATTTCTGCCCCTCCAGCTTAACTGCCCACAGCTGAAAGAAGACTCAATTCCAAGATGGCAGCTCTCCTTCCTGCCATCCCAAAGTCTGGTATCTCTACATTCTTGGGGTCTCCACTGAAATCCAGTTTTTATCCTCATGGCTCTATCAGGCTCCACTCAGGGACTCCAATAACCCTGTCTCAGATTGCCTTGTGGCCATTTCCAAAAGCAAAACTGCTTTGTAAATCCAATGATCCTTTCTTTCCTGTAGGTTATACTTCCAAAACAAATATGGGGGTGCTTCACTACCAAATTGTTAATCCAAGGGGGAATAAAGACTTAAAGAACCATTGTGAGGAACATGCTATTCCTAGTGTCTGGCCTAAGTGCATGAAAATAACTGATATGTTTGTAGTTTAGAGAATTGTTGGTGTGTTTGTTTTTGTTTGCAATGCTGGAAATCCAATTCATGGATTGCTACATGTTAGACCATCAGTCTACCACTGAGATACGTCCCCAGAGCAGGGAGAGGTATTTTTATGTATCTTTCCTACACAACCTACTCATCCTTTCTAGTAAAAATTCTGCAAAACCATTCACAATGAAATCAGCTGGTATTGTCACCCTTCCACTTCAAATGGATCATGGAACAATACCTTCCTTTGAGTCAACTTTACAAGGACACAGGTGACCTATGGAGCAAGAACTTGTAGCTTCCTAAACAGAAGCTATGTCTTTAAAGCAACCCCTTACAGAGCACTTAGAGTGCACCTGGATTATGGTTCTGAGCTCTTTCCATGTATAAACTCATTTCATCTTCTCAAAAGCTCTAAGCAATAGACATGAACTATTATGCATTGTCACAATTCAGGAGCTGGGCTTGACTTAACCCACCCCAGCTGGCTGCCGGTTCCAACTCAGGCAGTCTGACTACAGAGCCCATGCTTAGCAACCCTACTCTCTTCAGAGTATGGAAAAGTATAGTTCCTGAACATGAAGTTCACCTCCAGGAAGGACAACTCTGTATAGCAAGCCAGATTCATTACTAATAGGAAGAGATTCAAGTTAGCTAAGAAAAAAAAAACATATATATATATATATATATATATATATATATACATATATATATATATATATTCTTGATGCATTTTAAAAAGTAATTCAATTTCACTTACTTCATGTAAATAAACATAATAATATATAATAAATTTATAAGTATATTTAAGTATTTATATAAACTATCTGAAATTGGAAAGCATTTTTTTAATTTATCAACTATAGATAATGACTGGGAAGAGAAAGAGCTTTCTCATTTGTCCTGGTGCTAACTTACTCACTGTTGGAGAATCTGCTTCTCTTTTTCAGATAGATGCAGATCCTAAGGAGAGAGCACCCCATCATACCTCAAAAGGGCCCCAGCTGAAACAAAAAAAAATTGGCAAAACAAGCAAGGGTGCTGTTTTCCTGGTGAACCAGGTACCATTACAAGGGTAAAGGAAATCAACACAGAGAAAAATCAACTCCTACCAAATCAGAGAGCCAGAGATCCAAAGGCCCCCAACACCTCATCACTGAAACAGACCAAATATGAACCCAACATGACTCTAGAAAATTTTGCAGAAGAGGGGGCAGAAAGAATGTCAGAGCCACATGTTGGGTCATGATATGCAGAGACATTTATCCTACCCATAACTGTGGGCCAACTCCACAATGCATGACCCATATACCTCACCAAGGAGGGGCCAAGGGAAGGGGGTAGGTCACGGATGAGCCTAATAATGGTACCAAACTGACTGTATTTGCTGAATACAAAACTAATTAATAAAAAAAAATGGAAAAAAGAAAGAGCTTTCTATGTTTGAAGAGCCTAACAAATGAGACATTTTGAGGACTATAAAAATTTGCATAAGAACTAGGTATTAGGTGATATTACAGAACTGTTCAGTTTCTTATTGTAACAATGGCATCGTGAAGATGGGAAGTATCCTTATTGTTGAACAGATAAAAGAGCATAATGTAGGCAACTTGGTTTAAATGATTAAGGAAATGTGAGTGTATGTGTTTGTGTCTTTGGGGGGAAAGTTCAGATAAATCTAAATGATTTGAAAACATTTTTATCAATGGAGGTATACTGACGTTCACTACATTATTCTTTCCATTTCATTGTAAGCTTGATGTTTTTCAGGTGAAAATTTAAAACTAAGCCCAGAATGAACTGGTAGCAGAGAAACCTTTCTCCTTAAAGGTAGACTAAAAGATTTAACCCTCAATAGGGATATAAGAGAATTGGAAAAGAAGGGTCCTGGAGAGGGTGGGATGAAGCTTAACCTTAAAAAGTTTTGGCTCTGACTTATGACTCTCAGTACCAGAAATCAGTTGCTACCCACATTGAGCTGTTGATCATAGAGACACATGAGGTCCCCAAAATAAGATAGGCTTCTGTCTAAGCCGTGATTACCCACCTGAGATAAAAAGGTGAGACCCTTTTGATGAAGACACCATATGCTGCCAACACAGAACACGAAGAGACCCTACTGGAATCCTGAAGAAGAGTCAGTCCCTAGATGGTTAGCCCATGTAGTGCTGGAAAGTGCTACATGAGTTACTGGGGGAAAGTGGACAACAACAGTGTAGTCAAGCAGGAGTCTAAGCTACTCAGAAGCAACCAGCCTGACAAGAAATACACACCAAGGCAATGGGGCCACACTGCATTTGTGTGTAGTCTGTGTGTGGTTTGATGGCTTTCTGATAGGCTAAGAGATCTGCTCAATAGAAAGGAACCCATGGGGCTGGAGAAATGGCTTAGCGGATAAGCACTTGCCTGTGAAGCCTAAGGACCTTGGTTCGAGGCTCGATTTCCCAGGACCCACGTTAGCCAGATGCACAAGGGGGGGCATGCATCTGGAGTTCGTTTGCAGTGGCTGGAAGCCCTGGCACGCCCATTCTCTCCTCCTCTCTCTCTGACTCTCTCTCTCTCCCTCTCCCTCTTCCTCTTTCTCTCTCTGTTGCTCTCAAATAAATAAATAAAATTTTTTTAAAAAAAAGAAAGAAAGAAACCCATGTATGGAACTGGGAACCAAGTCACAATCCTATGGAGACAATGATTATGTTCTCCAGTGTTAAGCTTTCACTAGTCTTTGGCTAAGAGAGGAGCTATGTCCATCAAAATCTCCTGAAATTAATAATACTTATCCAATTTAATCTATGCTGACTTCACTCTCCATTGGAGCATCTGGATTTTTCAGAAGGTAGTGAGACCCAAGGAGATAAACCACCCCTCACATTTCAGTGAAGGCCCAGGTGAAACCACAGAATTGGGGAGATGAGCAAGAATGCTGTTTCCATAGTGAGCCTGACAATCAGTGCCAAGGTGAACAATACAGATGCTGAGGATACTCAACACATACCAAAGCAGAAATCCAGAAGTTCCTAAGAGCTCATTACTGAAGTAGACTTAAAACACACCCACCAAGACTCAGGGAATTTTGTAAAAGAGAGTGCAGAAAGATTGTAAAAGCCACAGATTGAGACAACATACCCAGAGGCATTGCCTCCCTTCAATAACTGAGTGCCCACAACCTCAAGGGGAATACCAGCAACCCCACTGGGAGGGCTCCCATCGGAATGGGGGCAGGAAGGAGGGAAAAGATGGTACCAGCACATGATGTGTCCATACAGAGTATGTTCTTAATGAAAAATAAAATAAAGTAACATAAATTCAAAGACAGGGAGGAAGATCATATGTATACTGATTAGACACCAGCCTTCCCATGCAGAAAGAAAGAAGCCAGCTGATGCCATCAACCCCACTTGCATGACTAAGTACCTGTCCCTGCCACCAGCTCCCCCAAAAACTGATTTTATCACACTTTACCCCAGAGTGGGTGTCATATGGGCCATCTCAACTAGGGGTGCTGGCGTATCTGATGACTTTGCTCCTTGGGTGCCCACACCCAAAACTTCCTGAAGTTGGATCTACACCCTGTAACCTTACCATGCGATAGGATTACTTTAAACATTTCTTTCTCATAGTACCACCTATGAAACAGTACTACTTTAATCTCTTCATTGCAGGTGAAACATAAAATCAGAGAAGTCTGGGGCTTTGCTTGGGCCACACCATGAGAACCAGGGCTGTAGAGACCCAGATTCGCCTGAGTGCAAACACATTGCCCAGTCAGATGTTTAGGGCAGTGCCTATCACTGGGAGATGCCTAGTCTCTCCAGCTCTCCTCCATCTTCCACTTTCTCTAAAACCCAAAAATCCACATAATGTGATGGATATTCCATGTGATGAGACACTTACCAGCTAATAGGAAGAGATTGTCTCTAAGGACACTCCAAGCCAATCACTTCACTAATAGGTAGGATGTTGATGGTAATCCTCTCTCCCCTTTATTGGTTTGTTTTTGTCTAGTGAAAATTTTTTTTAAAATTTTTTATTTGTTTTAGAGGGAGAAAGAGAGAGAGAAAGAAAATGGGTGCACCAGGGCTCTAGCCACTGCAAATGAACTCCAGATGCATGTACTACCTTGGGCATCTGTCTTATGTGGGTCCTCAGGAAGAGAACCTAGGTCTTTTGGCTTTGTAGGCAAGTGCCTTAACCACTAAAATATCTCTTCAGCCCCTACTGACAATTTTATTCCAAATTTTAAAAAATCATTCTGGGTATCTCTATTCGTCTGTTTCATGCTACTACAATGAATTATCTGAGGCAGCTACCTTCCTAAAGAGAAAAGGTAGTTTTGGTTTGTTTGCATTTGTTGGTCTTACTGGTATTTTTTTATTTTTTAAATATTTTATTTATTTATTTGAAAAGGAGAGAGAGAATAAGACAGAGAGAGACAATGTGAGTGTCAGGGCCTCTAGCAACTGCAAGGAACTCCAGATGCATGTATCATCTTGTACATCTGGTTTATGTTAGTAGTACGGAATTGAACCTGGGTCTTTAGGCTTTGCAGGCAAGTGCCTTAACCAGTAAGCTACTACTCCAACCCCTGATCTTCTTTTAAGACCATCTCTCTACTTAGTTCAGGCTGGCCTCGCAAATTACTGAGATTACAAAGTGTGTGCTACCACAACCAGCATTTGTTTACAGAAAATGTTTGTTTAGTTTAGAAGTTTGGAGGCTCAAAGGCATGGAAATTGGTCAAGAGACCCAGATAAGGCATCTATTCAAAATCTAAACATTTTTCATGCACAGTGTTTTCCCAAATATTTGGGTCGCTTATAGCCCCTTCTTGTCATTGAAAAGTGGGTCCTTTGTCTCTCTTTTGTCAGCCTTTCTCTTGCATATCCTCTAAGCCTACAGCAAAGCCTTCCCTAAACCAAGACTGCCTAGGCCTCCATGCTCACAAGGACTTCCTGAGCTGTAATCACTGACATCTCTACAGTGTCCTTGATCTTCTCCTCCTCCCTACCCCTCTTTAGTCCCATGTCTGGTCACAGTCAAATCTTAATCCCTGGAGGCCACATTGTACACTTGGTGGAGCAGACATCCTCAATGAGTCATCACTACCCAGAGAAACCTTGGGCAGAGTATGTCTTCTTTGCTGTAGAATGAATATTAACATCCACCACAGAACCTGTGTGCTGAAATCCTAACTATCATTGCGCTGGTGTTATCAGGCAAATCTGTGAGAAGGCGATTTCATCATGAAAATGGAACCCCCACAAATGGGATTAGGTAACCCTGCAGATCTGCCTTGCCCCTCACACATGCGAGGCCTGGTGAAGAGGCTCCATCTTTGCACTGTAAAATGGCTCTAACCACGCATAACTCTGTCAGCTCCTTGATCTTGGACTTGTTTATAAACCAGCAAGTCTGTGGCACATTGTTATAGCACCCAAAGGTAAAAAAGTGCCACTTTTAAATAGCAAATGATATGACTTCTCCCTTGCTGAGTTGAGGAGGGGAGAAAACAAAGAGGTGCCTATCAGGCACTTCTCAATCTGGCTAAGCCAGATGCTATAGACAATCATTACTACTAACTAATCTGGCCAGTGGGCTCAGAAAGGACTCCCGTGAGATATGAAGGAAGGAATTCAGAAGCTCCAGTGTATAGTGGGAGTGTTCAGCATCCCTCACTGAGCTATCTTACCACATAATGCAAACACATTACCAATCAGGAAGGAAGGCAGGTCTGGATCCCTCCACTCTCTATTGACCCTCAGTTACTTTAGCCTTTCTGCTCCCCAAAGACAGCAAGGACATGCAGGGTTCTCAGCATGGTGGTTCAGGCCCTGCCTTGCTCTGGCCAGAACTGTCAAGCTCTCCACTTAGATACAAGACCAGGAGTGACGCAGTCCATAGGAAGATCAGGCCGTGCCCTACTCTGACGTACTACCTCCTGTAACTGTAGCATTAGGCTGTGCCTTGCTTGCCCTGGGTGACTCTATTGAGTGCAAATGCAAAAACAAGTTAGCTTCTCAATTCGTGGTGAATATATAAACACCACCATCTGTCCAGTACCCACAATGAGGCCACAGACTGATAAATAATCTGTTCATGAAGAGCCAAAAGGTACTGCCTATAAACTTATCAAAGTACACTGCAAACATATAGAACATGGGCATATTAAAGCATATGAGAAATAAGACTAACAAAGGATGCAATGCCTTCTCTTGGGTCTCATAAAAGGATACCTAACACTGATTCATCACCTAACCACCTAGTGGATGCATCAAGGGACCAAAAGAGAATTCATAGCTATCTCTAGGGCTTCAACTCAGCATTGTCCCCACTACTTGACACAGCCCACTTGAATTGCTACCAATCCATCCATCAGATAGGTCCTGTGCTTAACCTATGACTGGCATACCTCCAGTAATTCTACAACAATACAATTGGGTTCATTAATATCTCACCACCTACAGTGACTCTTCTCTGTGTACCTGTATCAGCTCTCTGCCTCTACCTCCAGGAAGGCCTTCTCAAATTCTGGGGCCTCTTTAACCCTTTTGTAGCCATTCTGTAAACTTTACACACACACACACACACACACACACACACACACACACACCTGTCTTCCTGTGTAAAGTATAATGTGTGACCTGAAATTTAATATTAGTAATTAAGACTAGAATAAAAGAACTTGTGATTCCCCAGAAGCCAGTTGTCAAGGGAAATTGGAACTTCTTGGTAAATTGCTACCAACCAAAATCACTTGGTACTTTATTAATATTTAGTAAATACTAATATTACAGAACAGCACAAATATGCCCTCTGTTTCTGAAACAGTATGCTCATGACAGACAGAAAAACCGAAGCCTCCCCAAGAAGGTAGTATAAGGGATGAGGAAGGGAAAGCACTTGGACAGATAGAGTGTTGGTGAGAGGATCGGGTCTGTCACAAGAGAGGGAAGCTTACCAATTCCAGCATCATCTTCATCTTTAGGTCAGAGAGGAAAACAAAGCAAGTGAACATGTTTGGACATGATAGGCCCAGAAGTTAGTGGAAGAGGTTATTTTTTCCCAGCACATTTGAGGCTATGCTAGTATCATTTCCCAGTAATAGAGACCAGATCACCACTTATGTATGTCTCTCCTTCAGTTCAAAGCATTATCTCCACGAATCTCTCTTACCAGGTTAACTGGGCAGCTATAATGCCAAATGGAAGTGGCCCACAGCTGCCCATCAAAGCAGGGATTGGGATTCACTTGGAATGAATAATAGGAGCTTTGTTTCTGAAGAGTATACCCATGGGTAGGAAGAATCAGTGGTAAATTAAGAAGAATTTAACAACCAGATCAGCCTGGAGGCCAGCAGTCTCTGGCCTGGTCCCATGTCCATAGCTGAGCCAGGAGATATTGGGCAAGTGTGTTTCAGGGAACCCCAATGTATTTAACACTAAGGATAAGAATAAAACCCAAATAAAACCATCCAACCAATCTGCATTCAGACGTGCCTAGACATGCCCAGCCACCTGTCGCCATTACCCTTTTAAATTGACTCACAATTGATGTCACACTAGCAGAAGACTTGAATTGAACCTAAGTTAAATTAATTACATCATTTTGCTCTCCAAGCTTAATTCCCTGAAAGTTACATCATAAAACTAGGGCATTACAAAGGATTAGAGACCAAAGGAAGGTAGAGACGAATAAGGTTTCCATATGCCCGTGACTCATGTCTAATAGTCATGTACCATACATGGACCTGCATGCCTCACCACTGATATCAGCAACAATCCCATGTGGCCACCACACATGCGGACTTCTGGCCTCACCTCCTGCCACTGAGAACTCTTGGAGGCCCCTGGCTCAGTCAGAAGTAAAGGAGGCCTCAGACTTCATTTGCACGGAAGGCCTTCCAAGTTCTGAACTCATTCTGAAAAGCTTCGAGACCAGTTTCCACCAATGTTTCCCCAAAAGTAAGTCCTGTCCACGAGGCTAGTAGTTGCTTTATGGACAACAAAGGGCCAACTACTCAATTGTGTTTGATCAAAGGTTTACTAAGTAAGGTTTCCTCAGTGGGGGCCTCCCAGGGGTTCTTAAATGGCTGGTGCATACGGTGACTATCCAAGAATACAGTTGAGTAGATAGCATTTCCCCACATCAGTCCACTACACAACCCTCTCTGATAAAGAATCCCACAGGGTCAGCACAGTGAAGAACACACTTTGGAGAAGCCGTTTTCATACCTACCCTCCCATCATTCTCCTGGGAATGAGACTGAAGGCTCCACTGCTGTGCCTCCAGCGAGGAGTTCGTGTCCATTTGTGCACAACAGCACTGCCGCAAGGACAGACGGCGCACCCAGACCACACACGGTTCCACGAGACTACAACAGAGCCGAGAAGTTCCCATTGCCTACGGTGTGTTTGCATTTTAGCTGCTATTACAAGAAGAAAAACTTTTAAAAATTTGGTTTAGTTTTAATTAACATACAAGGTAATGAGTTTGCTTATTGCATGTTCATAAGTCTTGTTGAATTCTTTTCTTTTGTGACCCACCAAGTTTAATTAACGTTGCTTGGGTGGGGAAAAGGCTATCTACTAAGCCTAGGCAACTTACCTGCGGCTACACCACTGAGGAATGTTCCTCCTGCCCTAGTAACCATTAACTGTCAATAGCTCCTTGGGAAAGGGTAGAGCCTCACAAGTCTTTCCCTGAAATGTTTTTAATTTTGGCTTAAGAAGTAAAATAAAATAAAATAAAATTCCAGTAAGCTAAGGAAAATTTGTTTCTAGATCGGGGGAAATGTTTTGAAATAAATTTAGTAGAACAAAGTGTTAAGTGCTTATAAAGTACATAGCAGTGCATCATAATGTCCTAGGCCTTCACACTAGCTCCTCATTCATCCACTTTCCCAATCCTGAAACCCCACTCATGGTCTCAGGTATGATCCCTCTTCATATCTCTCTTAAAAATATTTTCATTTATGTATTTGTAATTTGAAAGAGAGAGAGAGAAAAAATGGGCATGCCCATTTCTTGCCACTGCAGATGATACATGTGCCTCTTTGTACATCGGGCTGGACATGGGTACTAGGGAATCCAATCCAGGTGGTCAGGCGTTTGCAAGCAAACATTTTTAATACTGCATCATTTCTCCAGCCCCTCTTCTGATCTTTTGTACCATATTTTTACTTCATCCTCTTCATGCTTAGACATATAGATACCATCATGTTATAGTTATCTGCAGCATTCAGTACAAAAACACAGTGTGCAGATATGTAGACTGGGAGCCACAGACCATCCTCAGAGCCTTTACGAGGTACTGGGGAATCCAATCCAGGTGGTCAGGCTTTTGATTCTCCCATCTACGTTTGTATAATCGCATCCTATGACAGTTGCCCAAGGACAAAACCACCTAGGGACACATTTGTCAGACAGCCCCACTAATCAACACATGACTGGAATTATCCACTCAGAAATCTCCTGACAACAGAATGTGTTGCATCTAGTTTAAGAAGGAGGAGTTATAAAATGATGGTGGATGGGGTGCAGAATCTGCAGCAGGTGCCGAGGGTGAGAAAGACCGGATGATGCTAGTGGGGTCAGCAGCAGGAGGAGAAGTGCCCAGACACACTGTGGGCCCTGCTGTAGGGAAAACCAGCAGCAGCTCCCCCGCCACTCACATACCAACACAGCACCTATGGTGCTAGAACAGACCCTGAGCACAGTGGTCTGAGTCACACCGGCTCCCCATCACCATGCTTGCCTGCGCACCTGCATAAAGTCACTGCCTTGCCCCGCTTACTTCTGCATCCAGATCCACAGCAGGGGCGTGCTGGGCCAAGCTGTCACATGCCTCACCCTACACCACGGACTGAACTGTAGTCACCCAAAACTGATATATTGAAACCCTAAGTCCCAACATGATTGCATTTGTAGATAGGACATTGAAAAAAGTAATTAAGATGAAACGAGGTCATAAGATAGGTAGGTAGGTAGGCTTGTAATCCAATCTGACTGGCAGCTTCACAAGAAGAGGAAAGGTATCGGGAAAAACCTGACAAGACAGCTATCTACAACCCCAGGAGAGAGACCTCAGGGGAAACCAGTCCTGCTGATGCCTTGATCTTGGACTCCGAGCCTCCAGGACAGTAAGAAAATAAACTTCTGCTGCTTAAGCTACCAAGTCTGATTTATTTTGTTATGGAAGGCCTGGCAAGCAAATGCACTCCAGAAGCAATGGAGCCTGGAAAACCCAGCCTGAAGCATTCCAGGCTCAATAGCATAAGAAAACACTGAAAGAGGCATCCCTAAACTCCACCACCTATTATCCAAACAACCATCTCTCTCCAGCTCCAAGGGGCACTTTTCTGTGCCATAGGAAGAGGGTTACTGCGGCCCTGCTCTGGAATTTTATGGAGAGGCACCAAGACAAGCTAGGAAGTAAGTCCACAGTAGCACTGCTCACTACAGGTGCAAAGCAAATTTTACACAGTGCTTTCCACACCTGGAGCCAAGAGGACATAATTAAGATGCAATTTAGAAAAGCCTTGTTTCCAACAGACTTTTCTTCGGCCTGCTTTTGTCATGTTACAACACTGCTCGGGATCTAGGATGTCTCTCTCTTCCCTACTCACAAGTGGCATCTCTAGCCAGGCTCCTAATGGAAACTCCCTCACTACCATTTTCTGGCTCACTCTCAAGCTCCCTCTCACCCAAGCTGGATTGGGCCGCTGCCCACTCTTACTAGAAGGCCTTCGCTTCTCCTCCTTCCGCCCCACCCAAAGCCTGCACACCCCGCAAGTAGAAAGCAGGGTGGGGAAGAAGGAGAGGCAAGCAAAGAAGGGAAGAGAGAAGAGAGAAGGAGGGGCACAATGAGAGAAGAGGACCTGAGGCACCCCAGGACCCCTGCAGGCTCACACTGGTGACTTGGACCATTCCTTCTCACTTCCATCATGAGCATCTGGACATTCAACCTTCCCTAAACTGCTGCCACTCTGCATGTTGGCACTGAGTTCCTCCCACACATGCCCTCTGGCACCTTAGGCTCTGGCAATGCCAAGAACTTGATGTTCCTCCAAGTGAACCATGGCAGCCTACCCAGTATCCATTCTCCTCATCTTCCCTAATAGCAGGTCCTGGATTTACTCAGAGATGCAATTTGATCTGCTGGAAGACCGTACTTTACGGCCTCTCTTGAGTCTATGCGAAGTCACTGGATGCAGCTTCTGAGAAGTGTTTAAGGGTGCTGACTCAACTAGGAGAAAGAGTAGCCTTTTGCCTCATGCCCTCTCCTTCATTCTGTTGAAAATGCAGGCATTCTGGCTGGAAGCCCAGCAGTCATCTTGTGATGTGGAGGATAGAAATCACACGGTAGGGAATAGGAAGATGGCTCACTGACTAAAGTACTTATTGGGCAAGCATGAGGACCCACATTTGGATCCCCAGCACTCATGTAACATGGTTCAACAGGTCAGAGTGCTTGCTGCAGAAGTGTAAGAGCCTGAGAGGACCCGAGATGAGGTGGATCTCCAGCACCCTCATTAAAAGCCAGGCATGGCCACGCAGGTAAACCCAGTCCTGTGGCAGGTAGAGATGAGAGAACCCTATGTGGAGGCCTCAGGACTACTGCTGCCTCCCGAACCACGCCTCCTTCCTCTACAGAATGAGCATGCTTACTATTGGCTTGCCACAGTTGATAGCAGTGATCTTAAAGTGGGTCCTGGGTGATAACAGCACCTGGGACCCCAGAACTGACTGAATCAGAAACCCCAAAAGAGCAGACCCTCAACAGCTCTCCAGATGGTGGTGCCACCCAAGTTCAGGACCCTCTGCCTCCCTGTGGTGGAACTCTTTGCAGGAGGAGGTCATGTGGCAGCAGCCTTGTGTCCAAAGGCCCTGGAATATCCTGACAAACGACAGCTGCTTAGTAAATACTTGAGGAATTAAATAATAGTATGTTAAGTCTGACTGAAAATTGTAACTCTAGGTTCACTGAGAGACTCCATCATAAGCAAACAGAAGAGAGACAGAGGACACCCAATATCTACCTTGGCCTCCACATATGTATAAATGGGGTGTGGACATATGCACAAACACCTACATGCACTATACATACATACACACCATAAACACATTCACACACACCATACCACACATACTACATGCAAGCACCAAAAAAAAGAAGCAAGAAAGAAATAAAGAAGGGAGGGAGGGAGGGAGGGAGGGAGGGAGGGAGGACAGAAGAGAAGAGGGGGGAAAGGGAGAGATGGGAAAGGAAAGGGAATATCGCAGTTGCAGGCAGGCCAGCCAAGCATGATGGCACACACCTGTAATCATAGTATGGGGAGGCAGAAACAGGAGGATTCCCTAGGGCTTGCTGGCTACATAGTTTGGTGAGCTCTAGGTTCACTGTGAGACTCTATCTCGAAGAATAAAGTGTAAAGCAATGAGGAAGGCATGACATCATCCTCTGGCCTTCCCTACACACTGGTACACACATGAACTCATGCATATACCAACACCACGCACACACACACACAGCACACCACACACACCCATGCTCGGGGGGGGCGAGGAAGGAAGGGAGGGAAAAGAAAAGAAAACCGAGGAAGAAAGAAATCACATGACAAAGCAGAGAGAGAAGCGTCCTAGCATCCCTGAACTGCTTGCTTTCAGACTTCTTTATGAAAGAGAAGTAAGCCTTTATTGAGTTCAAGACATTTATTTTTCTCTTTCAGGCAACTAAATCTCGATTCAAAATAACAGTCACATGGCTTCCTGTGTCTGCTTCTTTGCACAGCTGCTCTCTGCTCCAGGAACCCTTCCTCCCTCCTGCGAGGCACAGGCAAAGCCTCCCCTAAAGAATCCTATGTGGAGTCCTCAGGCAGGGCTGCTGCTGCCCTCCTGAACCATGACTCCTCCTTCCACTGAATGAACATGCTTACTATTGGCTTGCCAGTTTATAACAGTGATCTCAAAGTGGGTAGCAGTACTTGGGAACTCCAGGACATACTGAATTAGAAACCCCAAAGGACAGGCCCCCTCAACATCTCTCTGCAGGATGTTGGTGGCACTCTGCTTTCCTGTGGTGGAACTCTTTGCAGGAGGAGGTTATGTGGCAGCAGCCTTGTGTCCAAAGGCCCTGGAATATCCTGACACATGACAGCTGCTTAATAAATATTTGAAGAAGAATTAAATAACAATGTGTGACTGCTAAGTTCTGTAGTCAATTTGATCAGATTAGGACTCAAGCAAGAGACATGCTTCTTGGATGGGTATGGGAGGGAGCTTCCAGAAAGGACTGATGGAGGGAGGAAGACCTTCTCCTGGAGTGGACAGCCCTTCTTGTGGTGGATGATCTATGAAGAAGCTCAAAAATTTCACAGGCCCTTTTGCCTAGCTACCCATGTCACTTGCTGATGCACGCATCTGCCCTGTTGCTGCCATCTTTCATGGGCATTGGAACCCAGATCCATCAGCCTTTCAATGTGGACTGAATACCAACAGCTCTCCAGGAATCCTCTAGTCCTTCAGGGTTAGGTTGGGACTGATGAGGCATCCATCCATATGGACTTGAAACAAAGGAGAGCAGCTCAGTTCCCACTGAGCTCTGCTGGGACAGATTCTTAACTAAGGAGCAGCAAAACATTACCTTCCCAGGCCACAAGAAAAACTACAAGATCAGTAAGAGGAATGACTGTAATAGGCTTTATTAAAAAGGAATTAACATGAGGGTACATGCATCTGGAGTTCGTTTGCAGTGGCTGGAGGCCCTGGCACACCCATTCTCTCTCTCCTTCTCTCTGCCTCTTTCTCTCTCTCTCTAAAATAAATAAATAAAAATAAAAATAAAAAAAGAGGATTCAGAGACACAGTAAAGACATAAACAGCAGACTTCTATTACAAACAAGAGTGCATCCATTGATATGGACAAGAGCCCTGAAATGGGAACTTAACTGAGGGCTGAATTTTGGGGAAATTCAAGTAGGTTGGGGTTGTCTCCGCCTACAATTGAAAGTGCCCTAGGCCAATTGATTCTATATTGAAAGTTTAGCAGTAACTGGGAGATATCTATTGAATTGAAAGAACAAGGTGAGCTGTCTGGTAAGCTACTACAGAGAAGTAGCTACTTATAACTTACCTGACTACGTTTCTAGCTAAACTCCCAGGCCCAAGGCTCCCAGAGCTCCAGCCTATCCCCAGTCAACCATAAAGTTTCTTAGTTTCTATCTCATCCCTAGAAGTTGCGGGGAGGGCAGATTTCTTTCTCAGACTGAGCAGCTACCAGGTTCTCTGTCTGTCCAGCCTGTAGACAGCTATGGTTGGACTCCTCAGCCCAAATCCTATAAACTAATCTAATAAATCCCTTTGATAATACATAGTCATTCTACCAGTTCTGTTCCTCTAGAGAACCATGGCTGATACACGACGGCTGGATGAAAACTTCTGAGAAGCAGTGGATAAATGAATAGTCTATGTCAAAATATAAGTTCTCCAGGCTGGGTATGGTGGTGCACATCTCTAATCTCAGCACCCAGGAGGTAGAGGTATGAGGGTCCTCAAGAGTTTGAGGGTACCCTGAAACTACGTAGTGAATTCCAGGTCAGCCTGGGCTAGATCAAGACCCTAACTTGAAAACAACAAAAAAAAAAAAAAAAAAATTCTCTGCCACAGAGGGACAGTTGGAGTCTCACAGACTCTTACTTGACTTCAAATCCTTGAGGATCATTGTTATCAAAGCCCTGGAATGTCTGTGACCCCTTCACCAGTCAGACACTCTGGTGGACATATTCTATAGCATGACTCCTACTAGGGACAAAAAGGAAAATAAAAGCATCAAGGGACAATAGCTCAAATAGTATAATGCTTGTCTAGCAATTACAAAGCCCCAGAGGCTCAATCCCCAGCACAGTATGAAGCAGGCAAGGTAGTGCACATGTGTTATTCCAGCATTCAAGGGGGTAGGGGCAGGAGGATCAGAAGTTTAAAACCATCCTGGGTTACATAGTGAGCTTAAAGCTTTGATACATGAGACCCTTCCTCAAAATAAATAAATAATAGATAGATGAATACATAAATAAATATGCCATAAAGAAAGGACTAGAGGTAGCACTGAGCATTTCTGTGCTTGCCTCAAACATCCTGTGAAAAGTCAGAAACTGTTATTTGCCTTCTGAGATGGTTAATCTTAATTACCAACTTGATTGGATCTAGAATCACCTAGGAGAGAAAACTCACTGGCCAGTCAGTTTAGCCTAGTTGTTAAGCTTCTTGCCAGTGAGAGACCCTTTCTCAAAAAATATGGATAGCATTCCTGAGTATGGAACCCAAAGATGTCCTCTGGTCTCCACACAGATACACACACATGTACAGAGGTACTCACACAGCATTCCATGAGCTAGTGATCCCAGACCATGCAGTAAGGAGACAGAAAATTGAGCACAAGCATTTGTCACTCTCTGATCCTGACTGCAGATGTGATGTGGCCAGGTACATCAAGCTTCTGCTGTCATGATCTCCTCCATGTCAGACTGTACCCTTGAACTTCCTCTCATGATAGACTGTACCCTTGAACTTCATCCCATGGTAGACTGTACCCTTGAACTTCCTCTCATGATAGACTATACCCTTGAACTTCCTCCAATGATAGACTATAACCTTGAACTTCCCCCATGATAGACTGTACCCTTAAACTTCCTCCAATGATAGACTGTACCCTTGAACTTCCTCTCATGAAGGACTGTACCCTTGAACTTCCTCTCATGATAGACTGTACTCTTGAACTTCCTCCCATGGTAGACTGTACCCTTGAACTTCCTCTCATGATAGACTATACCCTTGAACTTCCTCCAATGATAGACTACAACCTTGAACTTCCCCCGTGATAGACTGTACCCTTAAACTTCGTCCAATGATAGACTGTACCCTTGAACTTCCTCTCATGAAGGACTGTACCCTTGAACTTCCTCCCATGATAGACTGTACCTTTGAACTGTGAAAAAAAATAAACTCTTCCTCCCTTAAGCTGCTTCTTGTCAGGTATTAGGTCACAGCAACAAGGAAATTAATTAACACAGCTACTTACGCCACCTGTGACATCAGCCCTCCTGAAAAACTGTAATCATCACTTTCAACAAGAGAAGAAACAAAAACCCAGAGAGGAAAGTGGCCTTCCCAGGGCCACACATGTGGATATATGTCCTGCACTTCCCCCTCTGTTTGTGAAGGGTAGCCCTCATACTGGCAATAACACCCTCCTCTGGGAGCTTCCCAGAAATGAATCTTAGTGGTGTATTTAGTACAATTACTTGACCCTCATCATCATCCACAGAAGTTGTTGACTCCCAGAGAACTTCCCTTTTGGCTGTGACATTTGAGTACATGGACAGAAACAGAAAACTGAGGCCAGATGCCCTGCTTTTTAATGTCATTGAGTCCTAGCTGTGTGTCAGCCTCTTCTGTACTCTAACTGGGCTGCCAGCATGTCCTAAGGTTGGACAATAACAGTACCTGCATCTTTCAGGGTAACTGTGAACACAACAATACTGAAGGACAGAGCTTGGGGCTCAGTGACTTCAAACCATCAGCAGTGGCTGACCCAACTGCTATGAGAACATTCCAGCCATGGAACGTCAAACCCAGCTTCTCCTGGCAAAAAGCTGTTCCCACATTTCTTGTGACAGATGTGGCTCTTGCTTTGATCCCTCCTTCCAAAAAAGTACCATAGTCCTTTTGCAAGCCCTTTGTTCCCAGAGCAGTTTAGCCAGGAATTCAAGGAGCTGCTGTGGGAAGCTATTTGGACATAATCCCTGGTGGGAAAAGCAGCTGGCCCTCCAGCTGGGCCCAGGTGGTGAGAATGCAGGCAGAGGTGGGCTGGGATGAGGCCCATAATGAAAGGATCTGCAGGCAACCATCAACGTAGCCAGCTCAGCAACAGAAACCTCAACTCTCCCAGCCCCCCAGGAGAGGGAGAAAGGGCAGGGTGTTCCCTTCCTATGACAACTTTTGAGAACACAGGCTGGCTGGCACAGGGAAGCATGGCCTGAGGAGACAAGCAGCATTATAGGAATTGTCCCCTGCATGTCCATCCCCAGAGTGTTTGGTGTGCTTGATCTTAATAGTGAGTTCTAAAACTTGGAGTGCACACAAATCACTTGGGGGTCTTCTTCTAAAGCAGAGTGGAGTTCAGTGGGTGGGGGTGGGATGCTGCATTCTAACAAGAGCTGCTGGTCCACACTTTGAAGAGGACCAGGAGGAAGAAGGATGGAAGGAAGGAAGGAAGAAAGGAAGGAAGGAAGGAAGGAAGGAAGGAAGGAAGGAAGGAAGGAAGGAAGGAAGGAGGGAAGGAAAAGAGGGAGGGAGGGAGGGGTAGGGAGAGAAGGGAAGGGGAAGGGAAGGAAGGGGAGGGGAAGGAAAGGGAAGGGAAGACAAGGGGAGGAGAGAGGAGGGAAGGAGGAGAAGAGAGGAGAGAGAAGGAAAGGAAGCTGGTATGGAGGGAGGAAGGGAGGGATGTGGTGGGAGGGAGAGGAGGAGGAAGGGAGAGAGGAAAGAAGAAAGGGAGGAAGCAAGTTCACCTGGGTTGGTGCATGGCTTGGCATATCGTTGACAAGTTTCCCTTTTCCTATGTCAGTTTCCTTTTCGTATATTTAGTTTCCATTTCCATATATTTTCACAGAAAATTTGACTGCAATCCACCAGGATCAGCTAGGAGCTTCTGAGGAGCACCACTCAATGGCCGTGAGAGTTCAAGCTTGTCTGTAAATTCATCTCCTAATTGAGATCTTATGATTACACACGACAGAAAACTTGCATCCAGCCATCTTAAAGGGTATTATAGTTCTCTAAACTGAAAGATCCCCTCAAGTTCAGTCACAGCTGGACATAGGTAGTGATGTCAAGAATCTACCTGCATTTCTTTGTTCCTTCCTCAGCACTGACTTCTTCCTTGAGTGGGCTTTCTCTGTGATGTGCCAAAGATGACCCACCCTGATTGCAGGGTGACAGAACTGTCAGAAAAGGAGATCTTTCTGAACAATAAAACAGAAAAGAAAAAACCATTGTCCAGGGCTAATTCTTTTAGGCCGAAGTTGAATGGTGCCCCTGAGCCCCGTATGAGATCCATCATGGAGGTTAGAATGCAGCCCCAGCACCCTTATTATTGCACTGGGGCCACCTCAGCCAAGTGCCTTATTTTCCTGTATCCTTTTAACAATAGTAGTCATGGTAATTTGAATCAAATTTCCCTCATAGGCTCATGTGTTCTGAATGGCTGGTCCCTATCTAGTGGCACTTAGGGAAGTAGAGGTGCATTACAGGAGGTGTGTCACTGGGGGCCGACCTTGAGGTTTATTAGCCTCCAGTTTGCCCATGCTAGCTTAGCTCACAGTTGCTGCCATCTTCTACATGCTGTGGCAAAATGTAATACCCAGCCTCTGCCCATGCCATGCTTCCTCCTGTGATCATGGAGCTTCCCCTTGACTATAAGCTGAAATAAATTCTTGGAGCTGGAGCTATGACTCTATAGTTAAGGTGCTTGTCTGCAAAGCCTAACAACCAGGGCTCAATTCCCCAGTATACCCATGTAAAGCCAGATGCACAAAGGGGAGCATATATCTGGAGTTCATTTGAAGAGACTAAGGCTTTAATATACCCATTCTCTCTCTCCTCTCCCTCTCTCTCTCTCTCTCTCTCTCTCTCTCTCTCTCTCTCTCTCTCTCTCTCTCCTCTCCTCTCTTCTCCTCTCCTCTTCTTACAAATAATTATTTAAAAAATTAAAGTCTTTCTCCACTTTCAGTCACTTTTGGTTGGGTGTTTTTGCCCCAGTACTATAAAAGAAAGCACAACACCAGTCATTGGATTTAGGATCAACACAAATCCACAAAGACCTCCCCTAAGTAATGATATCTGCAAAGACCTCTATCCAAATAAAGGTGCAGACTGAGCCTATGAAGGGACATGGATTTGTTTAATGATATATAAGTTGAAAACTGGAAGTAATATTCATTATGATACTAGAAAAAAATAATGCAGAGGCTTAGAAAGTAAAATCACTAGCCATCAAATCCTTAATGTCACTAAACTAGGTCCATCTTGACTTCCAAGCCATATTCCAATAACTGAGATGAGTTTTGTGAGAGATCATTAGTAAGCCTCATGTGGCTACTCTCAAATCCCCCTTAAAGATGATAGGGTTGGAAATATCTGTGGGATGAGGCTAGGGGAAAGTTTGAGGAAAATTTCATCTACTGTTACCATATGACCCACATGTCAGAAGTGTTAACAATAGTTAATAAAAGCAAGTCACCAGAAACAGGTGACATTCAGTGTCTATTCAGTAACTAAGGGCAGATGATTTATCCATGGTTTCCCCTTGCTTTCAAAACCAGTCCATTGTGCTACTACCTAGAAGCCACTGTGCCTGGTCCACTCCTCAAGGCGATCTCTCTCAGGAAGCCCAGATCTTCAGCAATGAGGAATCTGTTCTCAGTGGGAGCATCGCCTAGAAGTTGAGCTAAATTTGTAACTGGAATTCTCTTTAAGCAAATCTCACATCTGCTCAACTGATCCAACTTCACATATGTCTGTGATGTCAAGAGCTCTGGCCCTCTAGGGACTTCAACTTCCGGCCCAGACAGTCCAGCTGCATCTAAAAATGGAGTGTTACTGTGTGAAGACAAAGTCAGCTATTTTTGACTCTCCAGCCTCAGGAGGCATATCTTCCAACTTGGCTGAACTAGACCCATCTTTCAGAATGTCCATCACCAAGATTCTATTCCTCAGTGCAAAAGTAAAGCCAACTTTGAGTTTCTTAGAAGACTATATAGTGGAAACTCTTCAGGGTTGTTGTCACTAAGTTCTAGGATAAAGCAGAGTTTCCTTGGAACAGAAGTCACTTTTAAAATAAGAAAGACACATAAAGACACTCATTTGAATATGTTGAAATATATTTAAAAATAAATCCTAGGAGTTCTGCTAAGGTCATCACACCATGTTGTGATACTAGCAACTACTGACTTAGGTTTAAGGATAAATAGCAAAATTTATCCTTCAACAATAAAATAAAGCTAAGCTGAACAAAAACAGTAAAGACACAAAAAGTACATGACAAAATTCCCAGCATTTTCCATTCAACTTTCCTTGGAAAAGCATCCAGTTCCCATTTGCTATGGTGATGCTTCCGGGACCCAAGATCTTGGACCAGGACAAAAAGTCCTAGGTCTGAGTCACAGTGCTGCCATTACCCAGCTGTGTGACTCTAGGAGAGTCATTCCAGCTATCTTAGCCTCAGTTGTCTTCATTTTCTAAAAATATCCCCACCAACTCATTTATATAATTGTTAGAACATTTGTTTGGACCAACCCTACAACAGAAGTTTTAAAAATACTACTGGTCTTCCAGTTAAAATGGCAGCTTAGGAACCACACCAAAGCTGCCTAGGGCAGAAAAAGCCAAAGAATGACCAGCAAAATACACATGTTTACTAAAAAACTAGGAGGATAAGAAATTAAAATGGCAGCAGAGAAGTAGGAGAGATCCAGAGCATCCAGAGCCCACATGGGCAGGCCTAAGTGGCTCCAGCAGGGGTGGCTCCTGCTCCAGCTCTGGCAGCGGTGACTTCGGCTCCAGCGGCAGTGGAAGTGGTGGCTCCAGCTCCAGCATTTGCAGTGCCGACTCCGGCAGCAGCAGCAGCAGCTCTGGCAGCAGCAGTGGCAGCGGTAGCTATAGCAGCAGCAACGGCAGCTTCAGCAGCATTGGTGCCAAGTCTGTGGGGCCACAGCTGCCAGGCTCGGCTTGCCCCACAGGAAAAGCCAGTGCTAGGTCCAGAAAACAGAACAGTGGTCCAGCGATCCAGCCGGCCTACTTGAACCCACAGGGCACCAAAGAGTGATGCATAACTGAGACCAAAATCATCCAAAAAGGTAACTGGGGTTGCACCAGGGAAGGGTCTAACTTGGTCACAAGCTGACTTGGAACCCTCAATAGACCAGAAATATGACCCTCTTTGTTGATAGAGGATCTGGTTGTTATAATATCTACTCTTGCATAAATATTTGGTGCTGTTTTTCATTGAATGTGTACATTGTTTAGTTAAAATTTAGAATCTATCTGTATTTTTTTCCACTCAGCCTACTTGAATACTCGCCTAGCAGGGAAACTCAACCCCTAGGAACACCTTTGTAGATCCTCTGGGAGTCTTAAGAACCACATCTAACACCTTAAGCTCCTACCCTGAAGATATACAACATCAGAGCAATTGACACAGCTAAGAATACCCAGCTAACTAGAAAATCCTAGCATTAACTTAATCCAAGATGCAAAAATATATACATTATAACACAAAAAACACTAAAAAGCAAGACAATATAAATCCACCTAAAAGTATTAATGCATCAGAAATGACCTCCAGTGAGAATGAGTTAGAGGAAATGCCTGAGAAATATTTCAGAAAAATGATTGTAAATATGTTCAAAGAAGTAAAAGAAGAAACAAAAGGAATCAAAGAGGAAATCAAAGGAGTCAAAGAAGACAGAGGACACCAATTTAATGAAATAAAGAAGTCAATAAAAGACATAAATAAGGAAATATAAATAATAAAGAAAAACCAGTCAGAATTACTAGCAATGAAGAACATAGTTAATGAAATTAAAACTCTGTTGAAAATCTCACCAGTAGAATGGATGAAGGAGAGGACAGAATATCTAAGCTAGAAGACCAGGTGGCAGATCTAATACAGTCCAACAAAGAGAAAGACAAACTAATAGAAAAGTATGAGTGGGAATTTCAAGATATTCAGGACCCTATGAAAAGATCAAACATAAGAATTCAGGGCATAGTATAAGAATTTCACTCCAAAGGCATAGTAGGCATCTTCAACAAAATCATAGAAGAAAACTTCCCCCAACTTGGGAAAGAGGTGCCAATGCAGATAAAGGAAGCCTTTAGAACCCCAGCCAGACAAAACGTGGAAAGAACCTCTCCTCGCCATATTGTAATCAAACATCCAAACACACACACCAAAGAAAAAAAATCAAAAGCAGTTAGAGAGAAAAATCAAGTTACCTACAAAGACAAGCCGATCAGGATTACAGCAGATTAGTCAACACAAACTTTAAAAGCCAGAAGGGCTTGGAGTGATGTATTCCAAGTTCTGAAAGATAACTGTCAACCAAGGGTCCTTTATCCTACAAAGCTATCCATTCAAATAGATGGAGAAATAGGGACATTCCACAACAAAAGCAGACTAAAGGAGTATTTGAAGACAAAACCAGCTCTAAAGAAAATACTTGAAAGAATCCTCCATGCTGAAGACAAGGAAAAGCACACATATAAGGAACCTGGAAAAAACAAACAATACTCAAATACTAGCTAACTCAAGAGAGCAAAGGTAGAACTGGAAAAACAAAACAAAAAAATGGCAAACATAAATACACACCTTTCAATAATATCTCTTAATATCAATGGCCTCAATGCCCCAACCAAAAGACGTAGGTTTGCAGACTGGGTTAAAAAGAAGAATTCTACAACTTGTTGTCTCCAAGAAACTCAACTTTCTACAAAGGATGGACATTATCTTAGGGTAAAAGGTTGGAAAACGGTGTTTCAAGCAAATGGGCCTAGAAAACAAGCAGGGGTTGCTATCCTAATATCTGACAAGGTAGACTTCAGTCCAACATTAATCAAGAAAGATGAGGTAGGTCACTTTATATTGAGTAAAGGCACACTGCAACAGGAGGACATTACAAACCTAAACATATATGCAACTAACATGGGGGCTCCCAACTTCATCAAACAAGCACTATTAGAACTAAAGTCACAGATAACACCAAACACAGTGGTAGTGGGTGACTTTAACTCCCCACTCTCATCAATGGACAGGTCATCCCAGGAAAAAATAAACAGAGAGGCATCTGGACTAAATGAGGTCATAGAAGGAATGGACCTAACAGATATATACAGGACATCTCATCCAAATGCTGCAGAATATACATTCTTTTCGGCAGCACATGGAACATTCTCTGAAATAGACCATATCTTAGGACACAAAGAAAATCTTAACAAATACAGGAAAATTGAAATAATTCCTTGCATTCTATCTTACCACAATGGAATCAAACCATAAATCAATAGCGAGAAAAGCTATAGATCATACACAAAATCATGGAAACTAAACAATACACTACTAAATGATGAATGTATCAATGAAGACATCAAGAAGGAAACCAAAAAAATTCATAGAGTCAAACAACAATGAGAACGCAACATACCAAAAACTCTGGGACCAATGAAGGCAGTTCTAAGAGGTAAATTTATAGCCTTAAGTGCCTATATTAAGAAATTAGAAAGGTCACAAGTAAACGACCTAATGCTTCACCTTAAAGCCTTGGAAAAAGAAGAACAAGGCAAACCAAAAATCAGTATACGGGAAGAATAATAAAGATTAGGGCAGAAATTAATGAAATAGAAACAAAAAAGACAATCCAAAGAATCAATGAAACAAAGAGTTAGTTCTTTGAAAAGATAAACAAGATTGATAAACCCTTAGCAAATCTGACCAAAAGAAAGAGAGGAGAGACACAAATTAATAAAACTAGAGATGAAAAAGGCAACATTACAACAGATACCAGAGAAATTCAAAAAATCATAGGGACATACTATAAAAACATATACTCCACAAGGTATTGAAATATGAAAGAAATGGATGATTTCCTTGATTTATATGACCTACCTAAATTAAATCAAGATGAGATTAACAACGTAAATAGACCTATAACAAGTATGGAGATCCAAGCAGTTGTCAAAAATCTTCCAAATAAAAAAAGTCCAGGCCCAGATGGATTCACTGCTGAATTTTGCCAGACCTTCAGAGAAGAACTAATGCCATTGCTTTGTAAGCTTTTCCATAAAATAGAAAAAGAATGGATCCTACCAAACTCCTTCTATGAAGCCAGCATCACCCTGATACAAAAACCAGACAAAGATAGAACAAAAAAAGAAAATTACAGACCAATCTCCCTCATGAACATAGTTGCAAAAATTCTCATCAAAATATTAGCAAACAGAATACAAGAATATATCAGAAAGATCATTCACCCAGACCAAGTAGGATTTATCCCAGAGATGCAGGGACGGTTCAACATATGCAAATCAATAAATATGATACATTATATAAATGGACTGAAGGACAAAAATCACATGATCATCTCATTAGATGCAGAAAAAGCATTTGACAAAGCCCAACATCCCTTCATGATAAAAGTCCTACAGAGATTAGGAATATAAGGATCATATCTCAATATAATAAAGGCTATTTATGACAAGCCTACAGCCAACATATTGCTAAATGGGGAAAAACTGGAAGCTTTTCCACTAAAATCAGGAACAAGACAAGGGTGTCCACTGTCCCCACTTTTATTTAATATAGTACTGGAAGTCTTAGCTATAGCAATAAGGCAAGAGACACACATAAAAGGGGTACAAATAGGAAAGGAAGAGATCAAGTTATCATTATTTGCAGATGACATGATTCTATATAAAGGACCCTAAAGACTCTACCAGCAATCTGTTAGAGCTGATAAACACCAACAGCCACATAGCAGGATACAAAAATAAATACACAGAAATCAGTAGCATTCCTATATGCTAACAACAAATACACAGAGAATGAAATCAGAGAATCACTCCCATTCACAATTGCATCAAAGAAAATAAAGTACCTTGGAATAAACCTAACCAAGGAAGTAAAGGATCTCTACAATGAAAACTATAAAATACTCAAAGTGAGAGATTGCAGAGGACACTAGGAAATGGAAAAACATCCCTTGTTCCTGGATCAGAAGAATCAATATTGTGAAAATGGCAATCTTACCAAAAGCAATCTACACATTTAATGCAATCCCCATCAAAATTCCAATGGCATTCTTCAAGGAAATAGAAAAAAAAATCCAAAATTCATTTGGTATCACAAAAAACCTCGAATATCTAAAATAATACTGAGCAACAAAAATGAGGTTGGTGGTAGCACTATACCTGATTTTAACCCATACTACAGAGCCATAGTAATAAAAACAGCAGGGTACTGGCACAAAAACAGACATGTAGATCAATTGAACAGAATAGAGGACCCAGATGCAAATCCAGGTAGCTATAGCCACCTGATATTCGATAAAGATTCCAAAAATACTCATTGGAGAAAAGACAGCCTCTTCCCCAAATGGTGCTGGGAAAACTGTGTATTTATCTATAGAAAGATGAAAATAGATTCTTCTCTCTCTCCATGCACAAGAATTAAGTCCAAATGGATTAAAGACCTTAACATCAGACCAGAAACTCTGAAACTGCTAGAGGAAAAAGTAGGGGAAACCCTTTAACATATTGGTCTTGGCAAAAACTTTCTGAATATAACCCCAATTACTCAGGCAATAAATCCACAGATTGACTGCTGGGGACCTCATGAAATTACAAAGATTTTGTACGCAAAGGGAAGCTGTGAATAAAGCAAAGAGGCAACCTATAGAATGGGAAAAAATCTTTGCCACCTATACATCTGATAGAGGATTAATATCTAGAATATATAAAGAACTCAAAAAAAAAATAATAAGAAATCAAACAAGCCAATTAAAAAATGGGCTATGGAACTAAATAGAGAGTTCTCAAGAGAAGAAATACGAATGGTGTATAAGCATCTAAAAAAGTGTTCTACATCTCTAGTCATCGGGGAAATGCAGATTAAAACTACCTTGAGATTCCATCTCACTCCTATCAGATTGGCTACCATCATGAAAACAAATGACCATAAATGCTGGTGAGGATGTGGAAAAAGCAGAACCCTTCTACACTGTTGGTGGGAATGCAATCTGGTCCAGCCATTGTGGAAATCAATGTGGAGGTTCCTAAGACAGCTAAAAATTGATCTACAATATGACCCAGCTATAGCACTCCTAGGCATATATCCAAAGGACTCATCTCATTTCCTTAGAAGTACATCCTCTACCATGCTTATTGCTGTTCAATTCACAATAGCTGGGAAATGGAACCAGCCTAGATGTCCCTCAACTGATGAGTGGATAACGAAGATGTGGCACATTTATACAATGGAGTTCTACTCAGCGGTAAAGAAAAATGAAGTTATGAAATTTGCAGAAAAATGGATGGACCTGGAAAGTATTATACTAAGTGAGGTAACCCAGGCCCAGAAAGCCAAGCGCCACATGTTCTCCCTCATATGTGGATCCTAGCTACAGATGATTGGGCTTCTGCGTGAGAAGGAAAATACTTAGTAGCAGAGGCCAGTAAGCTAGAAAGGAGTTATAAAGGGAAGAGGAAGGAAGGGTGAGAGGTACTTAATAGGATGATATTGTATATATGTAAGTAGAGGAATAGATTAATGGGTTAAAAGGCTCAAAATGAGGTCTGGGGAAGAGATTGAGTAAAGGAAGGGTAAAGAGGCAGCTAATAAAAATCTAAGAGGATATAAATAAAACATATGTAATCCTACTTTTTTGGACAATGGAACATTCAGGAGCCGTAGATCATTGCTAGAAACTTTTCAATGACAGGGATGGGATACCTCCAGTGAGTTGTTGGTCAGGCAAGGCCACTGAGAAATCTTGCTGGCTCTGAGCTGATAACCTCCTCCATGTAGACCAGCTGACAGAAAGCCGGAAGAAGCCATTCTGCATGCAGTTCAATGGGAGAAAGAGAAATCACCAGTGAAGATACTCATCAGTGGACACTGTAATCCTTATAATTGGCCAGCCAGGCCAAATGAGCCAACAGGTGCAATAGTGGCATGTCTGTTATGGGGGAAACAAACTGCCCTCTAATTGGACTGGAGGCCCACTCCATGGGAAGGGAATATATCCCTGATACTGAAAACTTAAAACAGGGGTAGTCATGAGCCCTAGGGGTGTAATGTCTGCTGTTGTCTGGCCAAATGTATATACTATGCTTTTCAAACTGCCTAGTAAACACTTCTGTTAATGTTCACACCCTTATATTAATGCTACTTTCGCTTTTGGTTGAGAATCTTCTCTTTTCAGATGGCAGTAACCTTGAAACGACTCAGAAGGTATCTTGGTGAGGGAAAGAAATGACTGCAGTGCTCAGTACTGCAGTATCTGTATCACGCCTTCCAAGGCTCAAGGTCTAATGTGGAAGAGGTGGCGGAAAGAATGTAAGAGCCAAAGGGAGGGCAGGACTCCATACAACATGCTCTCTCCAGACACAAAATGGCCTGGATATTCATGGCCTCACAGTGCCTGACACTACCTGCATAAGACCATCATAAGAGGAGGAAAAGATCAAGACATCAAAAGTAAAAGAGAGACTGATTGAGATGTGGGGGGGGGGGAGATATGATGGAGAGTGGAGTTTCAAAGGGCGAGGGAGGGTATTACCATGGGGTATTTTTTTATAATCATGGAAGTTGTTAATGAAAACTTTAAAAAAAATACTACTGGTATTAAATGAGATTTCTAATAAAATTGGCTTAATATTTACAGTATTTGAGCATATTGTGGCATTCTGCAAGGCGCCAATGAAGTGTATGAATACATAAACAGAAGGAAGTTCTTCTCTTCATACTGACAACACTTTTCAGTCTTTATTTTAACCTTAAGTGTAGAGGGCTGAAATCCCCACACTCTCCATGAGCTTTAGCCCTACAATTTCTGCTCTTGTTATGTATTTTTTCTTTTTTAACATCATTCCCCTCTGCTTTTTCCCTCCTCTGTGCCTATGAACAAGCATTTCATTCTCCTTAATCAATTGTTTTGGAGGCATATTTCTTTAAAGTGGTATTTATTTGTGCAGGTGTGTTTTTAACTTATGCACATGGCATGAATGACTCATTCCTTTCCCAGAGTTTTCACTACATCCTTAGGATCCAGCTACATTGTTCCTGGTGTCCTGACTTGCTCCTTGTCATTGCCTGGCCATGTCGTTTTCACATGTTGTAATGAGAGTCATCTTTCTTCCTGCTGCTTGGAGAATTTTCTTGACTGCCCTACATATTAGGTCTTCTCCCATTCTGCCATCATAGACTCCATCCATGGTGATTAACAGTTGGTCACTTAGATGGAATTGCACTCCTCTCCCCACTGCCTTATCATGTGTACTTCCATTAGGATTATCCCTCTGTGCCACCACCTATTCCCACATTCCAATGGCCCCACTACACCATGGTAAGCATCCCACCCAAGTAAGCCAGTGTTGTGTGACTTCCTGGGGAGCTGTGAACTAATGCCTATTCACTCCAGACAGGACAATATCAGACTAAAGAAATGATTCCCTACCTGAGATGCTGACATACCTAGCAAGCATCTCAAGGACCAGACAATAGGGTGAGTAGGGTAAGGGAAGGGTGGGGGACACAAAACTGGACCCAAATGGCAATGGTACCATAAAATTCTACATCCTAAAAGACAGACCAAATAGTTGAACCTTCACCAGGCCCTTGGAGGGCACACCTAAATCACAAGGCCCTGGAGAGGGTGCAATGAAGACTGACCTTAATCTTCTCCTGTTTATCTCTATAAATCTATCTATATATCTCGCTTTCTCTCTTCCTCTTCTCTCTAACTCTTTTATATTACTTTTCTTCTTCTTCCTTCTCTTCTTGGGCACTGACCTATAACTCCCAGTACTAGTAAGTGGTTATCATCTACAGTGAGCTCTTGATCAGACAGACCTACAAGGTTTCCCAAAAGAAGACAGATTTCTGTCAGAGTACTTGATGACCCACAAAAAACTAGTGGTAAGACCCTACTGTTGAAGACACCATATGCTGTTGGCACATAACATGGAGTGACATGGCTGGAAGCTGGAAGAGAGTCAGTCCCCATACAGTTAGCCCATCTAGTGCCAGAAGGTGCTACATGAGCGACTGGGGGAAAATGACCAATATCTGTCCATGCAACTAATGGTTTAACCTACTTAGCAGCAAACAATCTGACATGAAGCTCACATAAGTGCAATACTGGTACACAGCCATGGTGGGAAACCAACTGCTTTTTATTTGGCTAACTGATCTGCTCAGTGGAACAGAACCCATAGCTGGAGCTAGAAAACAAGTCAGAATCATATCCAAAACTGAGCCCACTCTCCATTATAAGGCTCCTATTAATCATGAGCTACAAGAGGACCTATACCTATTAAATTCTCTCTTAAAAAGAAAAGCAATGGTTATCCCATTTATCTGGTGCTGACTTTACTCTCCACTGGAGAATTTGCTTCTCTTTTTCAGATAGACACAGATCCTAAGGAGAGAACGACCCCATCATACTTCAAAAGGGCCCCAGCTGAAACTAAGAATAAGTGGGGAAATAAGCAAGAGTGGTGTTTTCATGGTAAACCTGGTACCAGCACAAGGGTGAACAAAATAGACACAGGTAACAATCAACTCCTACCAAACCAGATATCCAGAGACACAGAAGCTCCCATGACCTCATCACAAAAGCAGACCTAAAATGAACCCAACATGGTTCAGGGAAATTTGCAGAAGAGGGGGAAGAAAGACTATCAGAGCCACATGTTGGGTCATGATACACAGAGACATTGCCTCCTAACCATAACCCACAATGCACGACCCATATTCCCCAACTAGGAGGGTCCCTGAGGAGAAGGGAAGAAAAGGGAGGAGGCTAACAATGGTACCAACTTGACTGTATTCACTGAGTACAAAACTAATTAAAAAAAAAAAAAGTAAAGATGTCCAAGAATACAAACGTCATAAAGAATGAAAATTTAAAATACCAAAAAAAAGTGATTCACCCCCCCCGCCCACCCCAAGTCTAGCTTAGTGAACCAGTAAGTTTATTGGGATTACAGGGTGACTCCAAGGCAGCTACATTATTGAAAAGTCCACCCAGCATGGCTGATAACTCACAAAAGCTGCATTCCTGGAGGTCCCTGCACATGTTTCAGTCAGCTCAGCTCCTCTCCCCAGCAATTCCTACTGCATCTCTAACCTTGGGAGGATCCTTGTGAATCTAGTAACTCCAGGAGCTTCCTGATCCCTGTAAGTTCCTTTACTTTCTGAGTCTTATGAGCCTCCCTCCAGGAGGGAATGTTTCAATGTGGCAGAAATAGCTATGCAACAGCAAAACTCACCTCAAGGCTCAAACTCTCCTGTTGTGCAGTTAAAGGTCCCGACAGAGCCCTTTATAGCTCAGACTGCTTTGCGCTACATAAACCCCACACTCTGCCTTGCACAGGTGGGTCGCTCTTTTTTTTAATATTTTATTTTATTTATTTGTTTGTTTATTCATTTGACAGAGGGAGAGGGAGAGGGAGAGAGAAAGAGATCATGGGCACTCCAAGGCCTCCAGCCTCTGTAGACGAACTCCAAACATGTGCACCCCATTGTACATCTGGCTAATGTGGGTCCAAGGAAATTGAACCTGGGTCCTTTGGCTTTGCAGGCAAATGCCTTAACCACTAAGCCATCTCTCCAGCCCTATTTTACTCTTTCAATATGCTCTTGCTCCTCTTTTTTCACTGGGAAATGAAAGGACTCACATCTATTGCTTTTGCATTTTAGAATGTGGAGCATTTTGCCCCCTCAGTACATCACTGATACCTGCACACATATAAAGCATGGCTAGGAGCAGGGGAGATGGTTTAGCAGCTAAAGGTGCTTGCTTGGAAAGCCTGTCAACCTGGGTCCGATTCCCCATGTGACCATACTCTTTCTTCCTCTCTCTCTCTCCCCCCTCTCTTTTCTCTCAAGTAAATTAATCAATTAAATTAAATAAATAAAAATAAAAACCATGGCTGTCATGATGGGAAATAAATCCCAATGGCTTAAGATATGGTACTTTGATTATAGTCATAATCAGAGAACGGTGGGTAGTTTGAAGAAGGACACACATATTTCTGTGTTATAGATCAGAAAGATGAGCCTTTGACATTGCAAAAAGACATTTGACACATGTTAAGAGTGGCAGAATTGATTTTGTCCCAACTACTGCTTCTAAGGAAGAGCAGCTCTGCTTTGAATTATACTCAACTCAGCCAACACAGGTGACTGAGAATTTTAAAGGGAAAATAAGGAGAAAACAAAAACAGGATATGGGAAAGGAAAAAAAACAAACAAACAAAAAAACAATGAAATGAGACAAGAGGGATCCTCAGCAGGTATGAACCCCTTCCTGTCAGCAGGCCCACCATGCCCAAAGCTCAGAGGGCAAGGTCTGAAAGTCTGGGATCACTCCACGCCCCTTCCTTCAAAGTATGTGCTTTCTATCTATTATATTTATTTGGGCTCCAATTTATAACTGGCTTTACAAAGAGCCTCCTAATGCTAAACTATTGCTGTTGCCCTCAGCAGATTTTACTTTCCAGACCTCAGCTGCCACTGGAAGTGTGGTGACCACCATTGAATAGAATATTCCCCTCCTAATTATCTGCACCCTGGGCCCTTCAGTCTCAGATGCAGCCTTTCTTCTATTAAGGGCCAATGCTTCTATTTACACCTTGATCTCATCTCTTCCTCATTTCCTCTGGGTCTTTGTGGCATCAATTTTCCCATGTTATATGCCAGCATATTAAATTTCTGTCTGCAACATTTGGAAAAAAAAAAAAACAAAAACAATGAAGAACTAAAAGAGACTAAGCCAGGCATGGTGGTGTATGCTTATAATCTCAGCACTTAGGAAGAGGGGGCAAGTAGATGAGGCCATTCTTGCAATATAACAAGTTTGAAGCCAGCCTGGGCTACATGAGACCATGTCTTAAAAGGGGGGGGGGTTGTGCATGGAAGTTATCAATAAAAAGTACCAAAGCGGAGGGGGGAACTGTAACCTAACCCAGAGAGAGAGAGAGAGAAACTCGAGGCAACAAAAAAGTCGTGAGTGGAATGCTCCCAAAATGGTTTGGTAGAGCAGATGCAGACAACCACGTATATCATGCATTTTTACAGCATTGCACACGCTTGAGCAAAAACTCCTCAAGGACTGCAGTCACCCTTAGAGACAGGCCAGTGCAGGTAGAAGCCAGACTAAAGTGTGGTCAAGTTTCTCAGCACAATGTTCAGGCACACCTTTGGATTACATAGGACATAATTGGCTAGGTAACTCACATGGGGCTATGCAATCACCAAGGGCCAAGACTAGATTTAGACACAAATCTACTTCACCACAATGCCAGGATTCAGTCTGTGCCTCAGGGATTTGTAATTTTGCCAAGGTGCCAATGTTGGATGAGCCCCAGGGAAAGGGTCAGGCAGCTCGTGAGTCTGCCCATCTTCCCTCAGCCTCGAGGCGCTCCTCAATCCCCAGGGGAGCAGGAACTCTCACTAGAACATCACCAGAAATTTGTCACCACTTGAGAAATTGGATTGGAGAAACTTGCTAATTTTAGATATAAATATATACAAGCACTACTTGAATCTTAATGACAATGTACTTTAGGGGAAAGCCTAAATGATTTCAATATGGGAACTCATAGAAGATGCTAGAATCCCTTTCTATCATCACCATCCTGAGGTACACACAACTCCCTGAGTAAGTTCTGGCAAGGAAATGCCCTTCCTTTCGCATGGAAGTTAGCCAGGAGGCACTGTGTTGCAAGCCACACCTCGAGCAGAAAGAGACATTAGCAGCCCTGCTTTTTGTGGCAGAGCACACCAGGTTGTAAAAGTGACATTCCCCCTCAGTGTCCAATTTAGATAATTATAGTTTGCCTCCCTCAGGATCCAACTGGCTTTGGTTGTCATCATCAGCACTGTTCTAAATTACTGGGCAGGGCAGGATTACATGGCTGAGCCTACTGCAGGGGAAGCAAAGAAAGAAAGGTAGACTCCCCATCTGCCGAAATGATTGTTTTGTATAAGCACCAAGCACCTACATTTGGCATAATTAATTGCAAAAGCAGTGGCTCTGTGGCTTTTTCAGGTGAATCACCCTTTCCAAAATCCACACCTCCGCATGAGTCCTGGGACACTAAATTCTTCTGCAGAGTAGGCAGAGTTCCAGACCACCCGCTGTCCTGATTCACCAGCCTCCCCTAGGGAGCAAGGGCTCACTCTTGCTGGTCTGAGTCCCAGCTCTGCCACTCTAAGCTGTGTGACGGAGGTGTATCTCAACTTGTGTGTGTGTGTGTGTGTGTGTGTGTCTGTGTGTGTGTGTGTCTGTGTGTGTGTGTGTCTCTGTGTGTGTGTGTGTCTGTGTTTGTCTGTAACACAGGATAACAAAAATACCTTCTTCACAGGTAGTCATGAGGAGTAGCATGTACCCACACAGAACCATGCCTGGCCCAGTACTTGCTCCATAGCACTGCCTTTCTTAGCAGTGACCCACGACCAGGCTGCAGTCCTCTCTGAGCTGGACTGTGGCCCTCAGCAAGCAATTACAATAGTCTTCTCTTGTTCAGTTTCCACCGTGTTAGCTGCCCTCAGTCAATTGTGGTCTGAATACATTAAATGAAAAGTTCCAGAAATAAATAATTCACCAGTTTTAAATTGCATGCCATTCTGAGTAGCATGATAAAATCTCACCCTGTCCAGCCCTGTCTCACCTGGAATGTGAATCAGCTCTTTGTCCAGCAGCTCCGTGACACACGTGCTCTCACTCATTAGTCACTTGCTACTCGTCTCATTTATCAGATCGACTGCTAATGTGCCACAGTGTTCTATCTGGGCATCCACAATGCATCTTGATATTCGGCGTCTTAGGATGATGCAGGATCCTTCTTCAAATTGAACATCCCTAACCAAGACTCAGAAATCCAAAGTGTCCCAAAATTCAAAAGTTTTTAAACACTAATATGATACTACTAGTGAATAATTGTACATCTGACCTCACATAACAGGTCACAGTTAAAAATAGGCATGCTAAAAAAAATAAATAATGTATAAAATCACCTTGGCTACGTGTATAAGGTATATATGACACATAATGAATCTTATGTTTACATTTGTGTCCTAACCCCAAAATATCTCACTATGTATATGCAACTATTCTAAACAAACAAAAAAAAATCTGAAATACTTCTAGCACACAGCCTTGGAAAGAAGAGGCATTTGACCAGGCATACAAATGTTGACAGTAGTTAGTACACATAGACTACTGCTAACAGGAAAGATGTTATGAAGCATCAGTGGGTTTGTGGGCTGTGGAGAACAGAACGGGCCAAAAGCGTTCCGCATGAGCTCTGTCACATACTGGCTGGGGGAGGGGTGTCTTGGATCACACACCTCCATTTTTGGTGACACCACTTCCCCATATGAAAAATGTTACAGAATAAATATGGCATTTCTTAATTCTCTTTCGTCTATTCTAAGACTTCCAACCAGTGCCTGTCCTGAATGGGATGTCCTTGCAAAGGTGATTTTAGAATCATTACACTTTTGGCACTTATATGTGTGCTGGAAGTAAACTGCCTGAAATAAAGACTAAATGGTGGAGTCTAGAAAGGAGATTCTGAGAGACCCCTACGCAGATGCCCAAGAGCACGGCTCAGACTGGAGACGGGCGAGCAGGAGGAGAGTGGATTTCTCAGGCGGAAGAGACTTGGTGACATTTCTTTTTCTTTTTTAAAACAAACTATGAACTTAGTGTATGAGCAAATCACGTGTTGGCTATATTTCCATTGAATTACACACCTACCCCTTCTCCCCTGTCCCTATTCCACTGAGAGCGCTCCTCAGCGGGATTATTGGTATTCACCATAGGGTCATGAATGCATCAGTCAGTCTCTGTGGGGTGAGGGTGGGAGGGAACAATGTCTCTGGATACTCCTGCCCATCCTGTGGCTCTTACAATCTTTCTGCCCCCTCTTCTGCAATATTCCCTGAGCTGAGCCTTGGGTGCACTATAAAGTCTGAATTTAGTGTTAAGCTTCTGAAACCTCTGGATTTCTGCTTTGATGTGTTTTGATGTGTCTATCACCATCTCCCTGGAGCTGGGTTTCAGGCTAGCAGTGTGAGCAGCACTCATGTTTAAACTGCAACTTCCTCTGTGATGTCCCCTAGGCCCTGGCAGATGTGCTAAAGGTGACTCATCTCATGCTAAGCAGTCAGCTATCTCTTCTTATCATATTGGTGGATTTTCCTTCTCCACAGTTTTCACTGCCATCTGTAACCAAAATAAATAAATAAATAAAATAAAAAAGAAAGAAAGAAACACCCAGATTCTCTAACCAAGAGTGATAGCAGCATGGATTAAAGGGGTTATACATTGTTATTTATGAGACTTTTTTTTTTTTATTTGAGAGCGACAGACACAGAGAGAAAGACAGATAGAGGGAGAGAGAGAGAATGGGCGCGCCAGGGCTTCCAGCCTCTGCAAACGAACTCCAGACGCGTGCGCCCCCTTGTGCATCTGGCTAACGTGGGACCTGGGGAACTGAGCCTCGAACCAGGGTCCTTAGTCTTCACAGGCAAGCACTTAACCGCTAAACCATCTCTCCAGCCCTTTATGAGACTTTTTGATGGTTTATAATGACTCTTTTTAGCCAAAGACTGGTGGAACCTTCTCTCTGAAATCTATGACCTTCCTAACCATAGGATTCTGATTTGGTTTTCAGTACCAGGGATGAGTTTCTCTCCCACTGAGAAGACCTCATATCCAATCAGAGAATCATTGATTACCTGCATAGGCACAGGTGTGTATGTCTTGTCTGGCTGGTTGATTTCATACCTTGCAGGATCCCCTGCTTGTTCATGCCATTAGTGGCCATTATTCCCCAGCAGCACCCATAGCACTTTCTGGCACTATGAGGGCTAGCCAGCATTTTACATTTCAGTGTGATCTCTTGATGTCCCGAAACTTCAGTCTGTGGTGTCTTCAGCAATAGGGCCTTACCATTTAGCTCTCTTGTGGGCACCTAAGTGCTTTGGCAATAGCCTGTGTTGTTTGGGGGACTTGATGGGTCTTCCCTACCAATGGCTCACTGTGGCATAACCAACCCAGTTCTGGCACTGGGATTTTCTACCCAGTGCCCATGGTTTTAGGATTTAACTTTCTCCACCCTTTCCCAGGGCCTTTCTGACTGAGCAATCCTCCTACCCTGCCTCCTACTAAAGGTTTTATCATTTGCAATCTAGGAGGAAAGTTTATATGGTACTGATTCATGCTGTCATTAGTTTTATGCATTACCCTACCAACATCATCTCCCTTCCCCCTATTCCTAAGACCATTCCACTCCCTGCGTTCTGTCCCTCAACTTGCCTGTAAAGTATCCCCTCCTCTCTTCCCTCCTTGTTTCCACTTTCTTCTAGTTTCATTTCAATACTCCTGATGCTTACTACTGCTTATACATACTCAAGCTGTTACAATTAGAAACCACATATGAGAAAATGCAGCTTTTTGTCTTCCTAAGCTTTCTAACCTCACTTATTATAATTTTTTTCAGGTCCATCTATTTTCCTGAAAATTTCATTATTTCATCTTTCTTTGCTGTGGAGTAGAATTCCATTGTGTATATGTGTGCTACATCTTCATTAATCATTCATCCATTGATGGGATCTTAGCTAGTTCCAGTTCCTAGCTATTGTGAACACAGCAGCAACAAACATAGCTGAGCAGGCATCTCTACAGTCAAGAGTGGAGTCCTCCTTAAACATTTTTTATTTATTCATTTGAGAGAGAGAGAGAATGGTTGCACCAGGGTCTCTAAACACTTCAAAAAAAGAAAAAGAAAAACTCCAGACACATACGCCACCTTGTGCATCCGACTTATGTGGGTTCTGGGGAATCAAACCTAAGTCCTTAGGCTTTGCAGGCTAGTGCCTTAACTGCTAAGCCATCTCTCCAACCCCCAAGAGTAGAGTCTTTAGCATATATACTCAGAAATGGCATACCTGGATCAAATGGTAGATCTATTTTCGGCTGTTTGAGGAGTCTCCATACTGATTCTTGGAAACATTGTGTAATTCAAGAATGGAAGGGGGCATTCAGAAACACTATCAGGAGCCTGACACCACTGCCATAGCCCACAGGTGACTGCAAAATTCCAAATCTTTTGGCTTCTTTGAGAAGAACTGGCTGGGACCCATCTAGAAAGGAGCACACTGTTGATATATTTGGCCTCAGCACCAAAAAACTCAACAATGTGGTCTCTTCTGGTGCTCTCCAACACGAATTTAGGCAAGTTGATCCAACCATCAATAAAATCATTACACACTGTCCAGCCTTTCTTGAATGGGAGCCACATGTTGATACCTAAGAGGAATGAATGAGAGTACAGAAGGTCAAGTCCTACAGAGCCAGCAGCCAAACCAACTGAGGAAAGTTTGGGGACTTTAAGCTCAAGAGCAAGTTCAAGGCTGCCTAGACTCTAACTGGATCGGTACTTTGCTTTTCAGTTTACACAAGGCATAAATATTGGGGTAAGCACCTCTGGCAGTACCTTTCAAAGAGGAGACAGGTCTCCCTATAATGGACATGGGCCATGAGCCTCCACTGTCTACCAGGTCCAGGTCTTGGGGGGGGGGGGTTCGCAGGGGCCATATAGACCTGTAGAACCACAAACAGAAACCACCAAACCATTCCCTCCACCCCCTGTGGCAGTGCTGGAACTGTGCTAATTGTTACAACACCACTGCATCTACCCTGCATATCCAATGTGGAAAGAGAACTCAGGGGTGTGAGTGGGAGAAGGCATAACATCCATCCTTTCCATGCATCCAATCCAGCTCAATACCCTCTGGCACCTAGAAATGCACGCCACATCCCTGAGCACTTGGCACCTGGTAACCAAGGAGGGGCTCATGCTGACATACGCTCAGCCTCTCCATGTGGCCTGGACGAGAGCCTGTATTTCTCAGTTCCCCTCTGAAAATTGTGGTGATAACAATGCCTGTTGATGGTACAGTAAGGGATGGAGGGGGAGTGACTCGTGGGAGCCACCCATTGGCTAGAAACACAACACACAAAGTCGGGGATGCCAAATGACAGCATCATCTCATCAACAAGAATGGCGCTGGAGGACTTTTGTTACTGAGATAAAACTGGCACAGAAGTACATGGCCCCTCATTTGTGTGGAACCTAAACGAGTTGAACTCATACATTCAGAGAGTTCAGTGGTTACCAGGGTCTGAAGGAGGGGGTTCAACAAGATATTGGTCAATGGGCATAAAATTTCAGTTAGACAAGAGTAAGAAAGCTATTGTCCAATGTGGTAACCATAGTTAATTGCATAGTATTGTCTTCTTGAGAATGCTTAAATAGATTTTGAGTGTTCTTATCTGTTGTGGAATGTGGCCCTCCATGCATACCAAACATTCCCATTTTCATCAGGCCAGCTGTGATACTCACAAGAGACCCTCAAGATAGAGGGTGGAAAGGATCATGAGACCCTCACCTGAGACCTCAACCACTTCCTTCTGTGCCTCCCTGGCCTGGCGCTATATGTAACTCCATCCCAGCTGCATGTGATATTGTGGGTTCAGGAGGAGCTAAAATGTAGAGTGGGGAATGTTAAGTGAAGGGAGACACCATCTATTCAGCTATGAGTGGCTGGGGGAAGACTCTTCAGTGATGTGGCTACTTTGGTGTTAGCTGTGCTCCTGAAAGTCACTCTCATCCATACACTGTAAGTAAGCCAAAGAGACTTACTGGTTCACCAAGCTGGACTTGGTGGAATCATTACTTTTGTGTGTCATTGGTGCCCTGTCTATGGGGAGCAGTCATTGCTCACATCTCCTAGCAAAAGCTCATGCAGCGTTACCACAAAAAATAAATGTGTGAGGTAATACAGATGCTAGCTTTACTGGGCCCTTCTAAATATCTACATACTTCAAAACAACATGTTATGCATGATAAATATATTCATGCAACTCGTTGTCAAACAACTTTAAAGAAATCTGTTTTCTCATTTCTCTCAAATATACTCAAATATTATTTTTATGGCTAAGTAAAGAAAAATTTAATTGTCTTACTTCCACTTATTCAAGTAACTGTAATTAATTAAAATGCACTAACCTCAGACACACAAATGCAGAGGTATTCATACACAAATGTACTTTGCCACCTCAACCCTGCTGCTCCCTAGGGATCTCATCTCAGCAAATAGTACAGGCATGACTCAGCACCCAGGAAGGCATGACTAACACCAAGTCTCACTACCAGGCCCAGTTCCAATCTTGACTCCATCTATGCCTATAAGGTTCTCATACTCCTTCTCACATCACCCTGCCTAAGATGCCACCCTCCTGCCTAGGTTATTTCAGCCATCTCCAACCAGGTCTCTGTCTCTGCTCCTCTTCCGGCAGCTCCAGTCGCCCTGCCCCAGTTAAGTGAGGTCTCTGGGCAGCAACTCGGTCCCTATTACTCCTTCCAGACCCTTCTACAGCTCAGGATTGGGTCAGTTAGAGCCTAGGTAATTGAGCCTCTGGCATTGTCTTGGGCCTCATCTCCAGATACCTCTCCTGACCCCTGCTTTGCTTTTCTGACATGGGTGGAATGGGCCTGAAGGTCTACAGGTTCATCTTGCCTCTGGTGTTTTCCAACCCTGTTCATTCACTCTGCCCTCCCTCCTCTACCTGGGACGTCCCAGCCACCTCTGAGTTCTATGTACAGGTCTCCCCTGGAGATCCTTTCCCTGGCCATCCCATTCTCACCCAGCAATTGGAGTACAACTGTTTGCTGGCATACTCCTTCTTTCATCCCCGGCCCTTACTACAGTTCTAAATGCTACATGTGGGTCATCTTCCTAGCGATGGCTGATATTGTCAACTTAACAGGTTCTAAAAATCAACTTGTAGGCAAATCTCTGAGCATGTCCGTGAAGGGGTTTCTAGATTAGGAAAACCCCACCTCAACGAGGACAGCACCACACAGTTGGCCGGGGTCGCAGACAGAATAAAAAGGAGAAAGTGACCTAAGCACCAGCAGCTAGCATTTTCTGCTTCCCGACCACGTGTTGATCATGACCAGCTGCCGCCTGCTCCTGCCGCTGCGCCTTCCCCACCATGATGGACCTTGTTCCTTGGAACTCTGAGCCAAAATAAACCCTTCCTCCCTTAAGTTGCTTCTTGTTGGGTATTTGGTCACAGCAGGGAGAAAAGTGACTAATTAGTCTCTACAACTACATGGAGTGCTGTCTTGGTGTCGCATGTGGCTGGACACATGCCAGGCAATGATGGCTGAGTAATCCCACAGGAATAAAGACTATGTTTTTATTATAAACTGCTTTAAGAATCTGCCATTAAGCATGATTATTGATGTGAATGGCCCTCAAGTAAACGGGTTGCTTGTCATTGATCTCAGGCGGTGACTCTCAAGCACAACAGCCTGTTACAACAACAGGGAAGCTTTCAAAACATGCTGAAGCCAAACTCCTAAACCCAGAGAGTTTGTTTACATGGTCTAAGTAGAACCAGGCTCTTGGATTTTGTTATTTAGTTTTCCTCACTGACTGTTCTGCAGAATCAGGATGGAGAAGTGACTAACAGGTATAACTAGGGACCAACTGAGCCCGACAACCAGGAAACAGCAATACCTCAGTCTGAGAAGCCCATCCAGTGTGGAAGAAGAAACCAGCCAATATTTGATGGAGGGAAGAAAAAAATTGGATCTGGTCTCCTGTTGGAGACAAGATGTAGCCTCTTTGTCAGGGATTCTCATCAAGGAGGCCTGCAATAGGCAGATCATGGGCAAGCAGGACTTGGGGCACCCTAGAAAACTACTACATATGATCTGGACTGAGGCTCAGCAGAACAAGTCTGTAGTATTTAGCCCTACATGACAGCGACCTGCTTGTGAGGCTACGAGTCTTAAGAAACCACCTGGTGCTCAAGATGTGTCTGCCACACCACCCCAAAACTCTCCAGGGTCCCAGGACTGCTAAGTTTGAGGATTTTAGAGATAAAAGCAGAGAAATTCCTGTCTTGTCTTCATAGCCCACTTTGTTTGTCTTTCTGTTTGTTTTTGTTTGTTTGTTTGTCTTGAGACAGAGACTCATGTAGCCCAGGCTGACCAGGAACCTAACTGGAGCAAATCAGCATATGTTATGCCCAATTTTATATAAGACTAGGTATAGAACCCAGGGCTTCATGCATGTTAAGCAAGCACTCTCCCAACTGAGCTACCTCCCCAGACTACACCACCCATTTATTATTTACACACACACACACACACACACACAATCAACAGATAATACTCTTTCATCGCCTCTCCCCTGCTCCCATTTGCCTGGAGCCCTCTTCAGTGGGGTTTTGGAATTTACTGTGGGATTATGAAGGCCTCAGTCAGTCCCTGTGGGGTAGCAGGGGACTGTGCCTCGGGGTATTCCCACCCACTCTGTGGCTCTTACTATCTTTCCACCCCCTCTTCTGCAATGTTCCCTCAGCCATGGCAGGCCTGTTGGCAGTCTGATTTAGTGTTGAATTCTTTGTAGCCTCTGGATTTCTGCTTTGATAGGTTTTGATTGATCACCATGTCTGCCACATCACCTGGGAGGTGGTTGTCAGGCTAGCAGTAAGAGCAGTGTTCATGTTGTCACTTCTTTTGCAAGTTCTCCTGGGCTGTGACAGATATGGAAGTAATAAGTCCTGTGGTAGGAAGTCAGTTATCTTCTTGTCTTATTGATGGCTCTCCTCTGTATTCTCTGCCATCTGTGAAATAAAGCAGATTCTCCAACCAAGAGTGAGAGCAGTTTGGGTTAAAGAGGAGTATGCAATGTTATTTGAGAGATCTTTGGTGTGCAAGTCTACTCTTCTACTCCAGAAAGCAGTCAGTGCTTCTCTCTGAAGTCAGAGTTTCCTAACTATGAGAATCTGACTTGCTTTCTAGTACTGGGTATGAGTTCCCTCCCACTGAGCAGACTTCATGTCCAATCATAGAACAGTTGGTTACCCACAGAGGCTGTGTGCCACTATTGCACAAGTGTGTACTTCTTGCCCAGCTGGTTTATTTTACGGTCTTCAAGGTACCCTGCTTATTCATGCTGTTAATGACCATTTTCTTCTAGCAGCTCCCATAAGGCTCTCTAGCCCCATGAGGGCTAGCCAAAAGGGAGCTAGTTTTCCTTTTGGTGCCAGCATGGTATTCTGATATCCTGTGACCACAGCCCTTGGTGCCTTCAACAACAGGGTCTTACCTCTTATCTCTGGCAAGTACTCAAGTATTTTGGAAATGACCTACATTGTTTTGGGGACCTTACTGGTCTCGGCCAACAGCTCTCTATGGATGGCAACCCAACTCTGGACCTGGGAATTTGAGGGTCCATGGTTTGAAAGTTAAGCTTTTTCTACCTTCTGTCCAGACTGCCTCCTCCCCCTTTATTTGTGGTTATAATTGTGGAATGCTAGTCAGAATGAGGATTTCTATGAAACTGATTCATGTTGTCTTAACTTTTGTTTGATTCCCTCCCCAGCCTGCCTGCCCTCTACCCTTCCATGTCCCTCCAACCCCGATATTCTGCCTTCCCCTAACTTGTCAGGTAACTCCTCCTCTCCTCTCTCTCTCTATCTTTTCTCTCTACTGGTCTCATTCTAGCTTTATGTCCCTATTTCTGGTGCTGATTACCATTTACTCTCATCTCTAACTGATCCCAGTAAGGAACCAAAGATTGAGAGAACATGCCATGTTTGTCTTTCTGTGCCTGCATGACCTCACTTACAATAAAATTTTCCAACTCTATCCATTTACCAGCAGCTTTCATTATTTCATTTTTCTTTGCCACTGAGTAGAATTCCATTATGTGCATGTACCACATCTCTATTATCCATTCATCAGTTGATGGATATCTGGGCTGATTCCAGTTCCTAGCTTCTGTGAATAGAGCAGCCACAAACATGGCTGAGCAGGTATCTCTGCAGTCAAGAGCGGAGTCATTAGGGTGTATGCCCAGAGGTACCACCCCATTTTGTGTTTGATGTTTTGATAGTAAACTCTTCTTTTGATAAAATCTATACTGGAAAAGTCCCAAAGTCTACAAAAGTGCCCTTTATGAGTCTGACCTCCTCTCCCTCCATCCTCTGGCCATCATTTGTTAGCTCAGTTTAGGAGTCATTTGTTTTCATCTGTTTATGTTTTGTTTTCATTTTAAAGATAGTTCTGTGCTCCAAGGAAAGGACAAGATTGACAACTTGAAAAGAGAATGGTTCCTTCCTCTCCAGCCTGGAAGGACCAAGATCCCCTTAGCAATCAGTCAGCTAGACTAAGTGCCCTCCAGGTGATGAGAAAGAGCTGGTGATTAACAACTTATGAAGAGGGGCTGGAGAGATGACTTAGTGGTTAAGGCACTTGTCTGCAAAGCCAAAGGACCTTGGCTTGATTCCCCAGGACCCACGTAAGCCAGATGCACATGGTAGCACATGCATATGGAATACATTTGCAGTGGCTGGAGGATCTGGTGCACCCATTCTCTCCCTTTTTCTCTTTCTATGCCTCTTTCTCTCTCTCTCTCAATTAAATAAGTAAAATAAAATAAAAACCCTATGAACAATGCTGTGTCAACCCAAGGGGATTCCAGCACGGACATACCCGGGAGGCCCCATCCATGGGCCAGGTTTATTACAAAGCTACTACCTTTATGAATACCAGGGCCAGGGATTAGACTCCAGACATATGAAGCTTAGGCCTGGGAAGACTTAGAGCGCAAGTCACTAAAGAGCATGGGCAATGAGAGACCAGACTTAGGAGCTACAGAGAAGGAGCAGTGAGACACCAGACAGTTCTGAGCAAAGAAACTGAAGGCATAGGGTCACAGCCAAAAGGTATTACCAGGGAGCTGTATTTCTCACCAAGCTGACAGATTCCAAGAAGGGGTACGATAGCCAGGGAGTCGGGGTTCAGAGAGTTTGAGGGCCTACCTACCTTAAAGCCCTTATTTCCAAGCTCTGCCATCATTCTAAACAGGTTTGTGGATTTTAGTGCGTTCAGGGAGACAAATTGCAATTCATTGCCCCCGAGGTCTGCTAGAAGTGTAACAGCTGGGCGGGGGGGGGGGGGGGGGGGGGGGGGGGAGAAGAGAGAATATGGTCCATGCTGGAGAAGAAATACCTAGCAGCCCCACCTAGTATTCTGAGAACCACCCTGACCCCAGAAAGCAGGCATGGCTTGCCCACTTGTGGATGAAACAGGCTCACTAACATTATTCCATCTTTACTCCTAAATAGCTAAAAGAAGGAAATTCTATTAACCCACTATTTTTTTTTAATTTTATTTATTTATTTATTTGAGAGCGACAGACACAGAGAGAAAGACAGATAGAGGGAGAGAGAGAGAATGGGCACGCCAGGGCTTCCAGCCTCTGCAAACGAACTCCAGACGCGTGCGCCCCCTTGTGCATCTGGCTAACGTGGGACCTGGGGAACCGAGCCTCGAACCAGGGTCCTTAGGCTTCACAGGCAAGCGCTTAACCGCTATGCCATCTCCCCAGCCCTATTAACCCACTATTGATCAGACCCTCCTCTCTCTTGTGTAGCCCCTTACAAGCTGCCTTCCATATCTATTTCCATAATTAAACTTCCCCAACAAAAACCATGAACATGTGACAGAGCACAATGGAATTGACTGAACCAACCTTTTAAAAAATATTTTATTTCTTCTTTATTACAGACAGAGAGAGGGAGAGAGAATGGGCACACCAGAGGCCATAGCACTGCAAAAGAACTCCAGATGCATGTGCCATCATGTGCATTTTGCCTACATGGGCTCTGGAGAATTGAACCTGTGTCCTTAGGCTTCAAAGGCAAATACCTTAACCACTAAGCCATCCCTACAGCCCTGAACCAACCTTGACCTACAAAGAGTCACACAATCTTGTGTGTCTACTGAGAAATGACCACTCACAGTGTCCACAGCCACAACAATGAACAGCACTGAACAACTTCCCTAGGCCAGATGCAGTTTAAAGAGTTCTCAGTCCACTAACTTACCAGAGCTCACTCCCGCCCTCTGAGGTTGAGACTCTATGTCCCATTTAACAGAGAAAAAAGGAGCAGAGATCTAGCCAATCCCAGATAGGAGGTACGTAAGGTAGATTTAGTACCCAGAGAGTCAAGACTAAAGCCCTCATTTCTATCTTCTACTCAGTACTACCTTCCAGCAAAAACTATGCATTTTAAAACTAGTTTATGAGATGTTCCTGTATCATGTAGTTTCCTCTTTGTCTCAAGCCAACTAAACTCAGGAGCTGAACAGTGTTATTTTTTTTCCACAATTCTGAGCATAAACTTGGAGGTTTTACACTTCATGTGCTTACCTAGGGCTCAGTGGTGATTCAAGATGGTCTCACTCCTGAACCTAGTGTTGTCTTGACCTCGGCTCAGATGACAGAAATAAAATCAACATTTAGAAAATGAGTCTGTGACATTCACATGGCCATGTCCAGGGTTCGCAAGAACAGGCAGGCCTCAACGCACAAGTATTTCATATGCCTTATCATCATGTCTGCTAATGGCATCACATGATCAAGGTCAGATTCAAAACATGGAAATGCACACAGCTCTTCTTGTAGGAAGCCCTACAAAGTAATATTTTAAAAAAATGTTCATTTTTATTTATTTATTTGCAAGCAACAGACACAGAGAGAAAGAGGCAGAGAGAGAGAGAGAGAGAGAGACAGAGAATGGGTACGTCAGGGCCTCCAGCCACTGCAAACAAACTCCAGGCACGTGTGCCCCCTTGTGCATCTGGATAACGTGGGTCCTGGGGAATTGAGCCTTGAATGGGGGTCCTTAGTCTTCAAAGTCAAGCATTTAACCACTAAGCAATCTCTCCAGCCCAAAGTCATATTTTTTAAAAGGTAAGGTTGGCCTGGCTGGAGAGATGGCTCAGTGAAAGGTACTTGCTTGCAAAGCCTGCCAACCAGGATTTGATTCCCCAGTACCCACATAAAGCCAGATGAACAAAGTGGCAAATATATCTAGAGTCTGTTTGCAATAGTAAGAGGCCCATTTTCTCTCTAAGTAAATAAATATATATTTTTTTAAAAGGTGATATGCCAACATGGTACTTTTTGCAGTCTGCTACATAAACCATCATTCGCACATGTGCACACACCTATGCATAATGTCCCAGGAGTTTAATGTAGTGCCAAGCTTAGTAGAGACTCAAGAAGTCTAGTTTAAATGATGGCCTCTGCTCTTGTTAGGCAACCAGAATTTGAGAAACTCATGAGTCACATGGAGCAGCCCAACCTCAAGTTTGCTGATTTTTTTCTCTATAACACCCTTCCCTGTGGTAATAGCAAGAGCCATCCTGAAACTTAACAGCCCCTTTTGTTTTAAAAAGTGTGTGTACTCGGTTTGATGTACATGGAAACTCTTGGAGCCTGTGATTCTTTCCCCAGAGCTCCTATTATGACGGGTCGTTACACTTCCATTACTCAGTGTCTGTCTCCTCTACCAGGAACTAAGCTCTCTCTGACGTCAGTCCATTCTGGTTCTATTAGTAACTAGGTTCCCAAAGCCAAGGATACACATTCATTGCAGGAACGGATGTGTATTATCTTCCCCTTATAGATGTGAACACTGAGAGTCAAATTCTCAGAGCCCACTCCTGGGGTGTGACGTGACAGGAGAGTCAACCCCAGATCTTAATACACTTCAGAACTAGTTGTTCTCAAACTTCCCCTGTAACAGAATCATCCAGAGGGTTTGTTAAACAGTCTGCTGGGCCCCAGCAGCAGGGTATCTGAGGCAGTCAATCTCTTTCTCTCTCCTCCTCCTCTTCTCTTTTCTTTCCTCTCCTTTCTCCCCTCCCTCCCCTTTTAGCTTTACATAGAGGTCACCTCCCCATCGCTGGAATCTAGATTGTTGTTGGGCCTCCTTCCTCCCCAGCACCCTGCTGACAGAGAGAACCCAGCTGTGGCAAAGAGCTCATTCTGCCCAGCAGGCGGACAAAGACTCCATATATTTTGGCAGCCAAGTGACAACAGGGCCCACAGACCCCATTCCCATCTCAGCACACCTGACGCATGTCCAGGAAAGAGACAAGTATGAAATTCCCCAAGCAGAGAAGACAGTTTGGGAGGTTTCTAGAAGGCTCTCAGAGCTACACTTTCAGACATGACACAGTCCAATTAAAAATCCGTGCTCCTCTTCACTTTCTTCTTACTTTCTATGTTTTTCAACAAACTGTCATGAATAAGGCTATAAATAATAAAGCATACGCTTGGATGTGTGAAAATAAATGGTACAGTTATGCCTCCTTTGTAGCTGGTTCCACCCAGATAATTAATATTTTCAACCTGTGAGGTTTGTTTATATTTTGAAAGTCCCAATCCGCCCCTTGTGGGTAACAGTGGTCACAGAAAAGCCTCACTCCCTAGCTAATGGCTTGTGAGGACAGAGATGGTCCGTGTTAGAGACGTTACAAGTGAAAACAATTCCATGGGGAAAATGGAGAAATCCAAACTATGTTGAACAACAACCTTCGGTTGGAGCTGAGTTGGGAGGTGGGCAGATGCTGGAGCTCAGGTTTGCTCAGCTCCTTTGCAGCCAGACCTGTGTGATGTACTACATGTGTTCATTTCCATTTCACACATCAAAGTCTTGGAAATAACTCTGCCAGGACTGAGGTTTAAGTCAGCACAACTTAAAAAAGCTTTGTGTCCATTGTTCTGTTAATTAACTGTGTCAACAAGATTGTTGAAAAAATGTTTTTCAAGCCCCTTAAGAGAACAAACACTTTTAAGCACCTCTAAGTCCTTCAGGAATACCAGGGGATTTAAATTGGCAGTCATCAACAATCACTAATTATAGTCATTCTTGGCTGAGTTGCACCAAGGGTCTCTTTATTTGATAACACTTGTTAACCTAGCATGCATTTGTTAACTTGTTAACCTACACTATGTATTTAAGGCAAGATTAGATTCAACTTCATTCAAATCTGCATTTATCAAGTTCCCTGTGGCATGTTAAATACCAAAACTAATTACATTGAAATAGGCTGTACAGATTGAACCCTCCTGCCTTTACAAACATAAAAGTGTAATTTTGTGATACTTTAGATTTAAACTGCTAAAACTGTTCCAATGTTGAGATCCACCATTTCATCTTTGTATGCTCATCCCAAAGGGGCCCCCAAAAGAGGCACAGAAACTAGTGTCCAGGGTGGATTGCTCTAGAAGACGAAAGGAGAGTGATTAGCTTCTCCTTGTGTTACAGTCTCTAATGAGGAGACTGTTAAACTCTAGCTGCTCTACCTTATCCAAGTCTAACACACGTGTGTGAGACCCATGTCACAGATGCAGACAGTGTGGGAAGAGGGTCAAAATCAGATGACCCAGCCTTTCAACCACTGGTCTCCACCCTGAGGCCTTAGCAGCGGTTCAGACGGTATCAGAAAATAGACAGAAGGAGAGCAGTTACTATCAACCATGAGGACTGAGGAGGAGCAGGCTAGGGAGTGAGCGTGCCAAGGCAGAGAGGAAGCATTAGCAGACACACACCATCACAGTCGCTTGTCTTTCCCTTGAAGCCATGTGACCACTGAGGATAACTGTCCTAAACAAACCTGCATGGGTCCCATCCACACTTAAAAAAGAAATGGCTTCCTTGTCATTGTGATCTTTCTGTGAATTAGCTGAGCAGGGGAAATACAGCAAGGTATTGGATCTTGAAATGACAATAGGAAAGTGAAGTGAGATCATGTAAACATTGTTTTATGGAAAGAAATCCAGGATAAAAAACTAGTCTAAGAAAGTAGGTCATAATTTCACAGAACATACTTGGAAGCACATTGCCAGAGACTTAGACAGTATGAAAACTAGAATCAGTGTTTCTTTTTTTTTTTAATTTTCACAATTTTTATTAACATTTTCCATAATTATAAAAAATATCCCATGGTAATACCTCCCTCCCCCCCCCCCCGCATTTTCCCCTTTGAAATTCCATTCTTCATAATATTACCTCCCCATCTCAATCATTGTACTTACATATATACAATACCAACCTATTAAGTACTCTCCTCCCTTCCTTTCTCTTCCCTTTATAACTCCTTTTTAACTTACTGGCCTCTGCTACTAAGTATTTTCCTTCTCACGCAGAAGCCCAATCATCTGTAGCTAGGATCCACATATGAGGGAGAACATGTGGCGCTTGGCTTTCTGGGCCTGGGTTACCTCACTTAGTATAATCCTTTCCAGATCCATCCATTTTTCTGCAAATTTCAAAACTTCATTTTTCTTTACCACTGAGTAGAACTCCATTGTATAAATGTTAGAATCAGTGTTTCTTACTTCCAGTGTCCAAGCAATCTATTCACTCACCAAGCATCTGCTTATTGAGCATGCTCTACAAGCCAGATGCTAGAGATATGGCAGGGCACAGAGCACTTAACATTCCTGCTGTTAGGTGGGCGTAGCCAGGCGTGGTGGCACAGACCTTTAATCCCAGCACTTGGGAGGCAGAGATAGGAGAATCACCCTGAGTTCAAGACCAACTTGAGACTACTGAATGAATTCCAGGTCAGCCTTGGCTAGATTGAGACCCTACCTCAAAAAAAAAAGAAAAGAAAAGAAAAGAAAAAGAAAAAAAAAACAAAGAAAGAAAGGAAAGGGGGAAAAGGGATGGATAAATAGCTTAGCAGTTAAGGCACTTGCCTATAAAGCCAAAGGACCCTGATTCAATTCCCAGGATCCACATAAGCCAGACGCACAAGGGGCACATGAGTCTGCAGTTCCTTTGCAGTGGCTAGAGGCCTTGGCACACCCATTCTCTATATATTTCGCTTTCTTTTTGCTTCTTTCTCTGTCTCTCTCAAGTAAATAATAAATAAATAAATTTTTAAAGAGAAAAGAAAAAGAAACAATCCCTGCTTTTAGGGCTAAGGAGATGGCTCCAATAGGCAACAGTGCTTTCCACTCAAGCATGGGAGTTTATCATGCCAGAGATGACCACGTTCAACTCCTCAAAACCCATGTAACAAGATGGGTGTGGCCAGGCGCATTTGTAACCCCAGTCCATGGGAGAGGGGCTAGAGGCCAGAGAATCACTGGGGCTCACTGAGCTACAGCAACCCCAGGCTGAGGGAGAGCCCTCATCTGAAGGAAAGAAATGTGGGGATGAGCAGTAAGAGCAGGACAGCTGAGGGCTGGGTAGATGGCTCAGTAGTGGCAGTTGGTTGAAAAGCCTGCTGGCTCAGGTTAGATTCCCCAGTACCCACCTCAAGTCAAACACACAACGTGATGCATGAGTATAGAGTTTGCTTGCAGCTGCAAGAGGCCTGGGATGTCCATATATCATTCTCTCTCCCTCTTCCTCTCCCTCCCTCCCTCTCTCTCTCTCTCTCTCTCTCTCTTTCTTTCTCATAAAACATCTCTAAAATAAAATATCTATCTATACTAAAAAATGAGTAGGACACTCAACATTCTCCTTTGGCCTCCCCACACATGGCATAAAATCTACACACTTGTGCATACACACATCACACACATGAAAAAACAATCCCTACTATCAGACAGTTTCTATCCTAGATAGAGAAGATGTGCTATAACTAGATAATATGCAAAGTGTCAGGCAGTGATGTGTTATGATAAGGAGAGAAGACAACGTGGGAAGGCCTTTAGCTGTTTGCACTGTGAAGCTCCTCCAATGAGATGGAGGAACCTAGGTTTACACAGTTTTCAAGGGGTAAAGGCTTCCAAGTAGATGGGAGGTCAAATGCACACACACTTGACATTCTGCCACTGGCTTTGGCTGGTGGTCTCACAGCCCTGATCTGGTTCCAGTGATAGAGTAACCACATCACTGATTGCTATTGCTCCCGTTTTACCACTTCTGCATGGAGGATGTAACCACAGAACTATCACAGGGCAGAGTCAAAGTGTAACTGAGAACGATGGGATTGCCCAGTGCATTAGAGCCCACTGTGGGGACAGGTTCCTCCGAGGCAGCAAGCATGCACACTTTGGGTAAGCACCAAGGTGCGCATGGCAGGATAGATACAACTGCCTCAGATGATAGTCAGTAAAAGTTTCTTGAATGATTTGGGAAGCATTAAGCAAGAATTGTGCAAAAATATACCTATATCCACACAATGATTTTAGCACTGTCATGAAAAAAAAAAAGCTGCACACGAAATTCAAATGTAATAGATCAAAACATCACCTGTACAATGGCTGCTAACGTGATACATTTCCTTAGTTCTCGGCTTCTCAGCACTTCTCAAGTACATGTCTTATGATATATGCAGGTATTTCTTTGATCATGTGCATGGTAAAAGGTTTACAAAGAAGAGTATAGTTTTCTCCTTCATCTGCCCAGCCTTGGAGTTTGACTGTGACTCCATCTCTAAGGTGTGTCCTCATCCTAGGAAGCCTTCTTGTCACGCTCTCTGGTCATGCTCCCTTTGCCCATTCTCCTTCCTGGCGCTCACTTCTCTGTGTGGGAGGGGCGGTGGTCTCTTCACCCAAGGAGAGACACTGAGCACTCCACGTTCAAAGAGTTCTGAGGCTCATTACCATAACTTCGCTTGGCTTTTATTAATAAAATATAATAGTAATTCCTAGAATAATGGCCTATTATCCCAAGTCACAGAATGAAAGAGCAATCAAAGTCAGAATGACTTATGGGGCCCAAGGATATGATGAAGTGGGGAGACTAATCTCTGGCTTCCAGAGAAGCAGTGTCAGAGCAGCTGGCAAATAAAAAGGTAAAATATTCAAGTCAGTACTGGAAAATAATGGAAGAATAAAAACGATGGTTTATAAGCCAAATGCTAGAATGTCTGAAAACCAGCTGTGGCTGACGCACTAATGGGGGGGTGGGGAGGTATTTCATAGGCCACAAAGTGACTCTTACCATATTTTAAGTTTTATAAACTTTGTATTGACAACTTCCATACATATAAACAATATACCTTGATCATATTCACCTCCCACCATCCTCCCTTTTCCCCCTCCCAAAGCCCCCCTCCACTGGATCCCTTCTTCTTTCTAAATAGTCTCTCTTCTATTTTGATGTCATTTTTTCTCATGTCTTATGCAGGTCTTGTGTAGATAGCCTGAGCCACTGTGAGGTCATGAATACAACAGCCTCTTTGTGTCTGGGAGACAGTAATACCAAGCACTCCTCCCCTTCTGTTGGCTCTTACATTCTCCCCGCCACGTCTTCCACAATGGTCTCTGCTCCATGATACAGATGTCCCACTTAGCGCTGAACTATTGCTTCTTCTCAGCACTTTGGTGAGTTTTCAGCCTCCCTGGTGGTCATGACCATCTACACAGAGAATCCTCTCTAATGGGCTGAGTTTTCTATATTGAGCTCACTTACTTCTGCTTCCACAATATTTCCATTTGAATCCTGTTATGTTTGAGTTTATGGAGTTGTAGGTCCACTATTGTAGCTGTGATGGCTTCTGTCAGCTAACAACGCTCTCATTCATTTGTGCAGACCTTACCTGTCAGAGTCATTTTGAGACAAAAGGAAGGTAGTCATCTCTTTTGTTTGTCTTGAGATAGGATTTCATAGAATCCAGGGTGGACTTGAACTTACTATGCAGCCCAGGATGACCTCGAACTTCTGACCCTCTTGCCTTCACTGACAAAATGCAAGGATTACAGGCAGGTGCCACCATACCCAATTTTATGTGGTCCTAGGAATCAAACCCAGAAATTCATGCATGCTAGGCAAATGTATTACTAAATGAGCTACACTGCCAGCTCAGAGAAGACTGTGAAGTCCCAAAACAGCCTGCACTAGAGCAAGACCCTACCTTGAAAAACCAGGGGGAAAAAAGTCCCAAAGCATCCCCTAAGGTCATCTCTAAAGGAAAACCAGAGACATTAAGGGGCCCAGAGTGATGAGACCTTGACCCATCCTTTCCAAGGGGCAGGCTAACCTCAGAAGCTCTTCATTTGGATTGGCCGAAAGCAGCACCCAGCATCTCCAGAGAGGCCATATTGCCAGCCTTCGTGAACTGTCCTGGGTGGAAAAAGCAAACGTGGACTCACTTCTGCTAATTAGCATGAAGGAGATCCCTCTCAGATACCTCCCCTCCTGGTCTCATATCTCAGAAGTGGAGTGAACTTTCATCCCAGTGGTTCCTTAAAGCTACTGATTCCTCATCCTTTACTAGGCTCTAAGTCAGTGGCTCACAACTCTAAAACTGAGGAGATTCTCTAAAACATGGATCTGTCTCCCAGACATAAAGACGGAATTGCTCAAGGTAGTTCCTACTCAGAATGAGGTCCTCACTCCTGCAGCAACAGTGTTCACTTAGGAACTTGTTGGGCCCCCAGACCCTGCCTACCACCTGACTCAGCAGAGTGTGCATTCAAACAAGATCCCGGGATACTTCTCACACACTGTTGAGTTTGAGAAGCATGATTCAGGTAGGTGGAGTCCAGGAATGTTGGGTTTTGTTTAGGTTTTAAATTCTTCAACTTATTCCAATGTCCAGCCAAAGCGAAGAAGCCCCACTTAAAATTCAGTTATTTATGTTTCCTTCTCACTGCTGATCACAGGTAAGCCCAGAGTCCTGGTTAATCTCTACAGGGTACCAGAAAAGAGGGGGCACTGTTAACAGTGGAAATTTCCCTCTGAGATAAAATTCCTATTTCCCTGAGGTTTATCTCAGCCACCACATCTAGCATGACTACCCCTGCTCACTCCACCACCACCAAGCTTTCAGAGTCTCTGTCTGTCTACAGCTAAACATCTTCCTGCTTGGTTTGGGGAATTGGCTCCTCCTCAGCTTATAACCTCTCCTGCTATTTTTAGTTCCTGGCAGCTTCCATTACAAGTGTTCTCGCATTGTAAACTGGTACAGCCACTGTGGAAGCATGGAGGTATCTCAAAAGGCTAAAACTAGAACTACCATATGACCCAGATACCCAAAGGACTCCATATCCTACCATGCATACGTATTTATCACTTTACTGGCCACAATCGCTAAGAAATGGAATCAACCTAGATGTCCATCAACTGATGAATGCAGAAAGAAAATGTGGTACAGATACACAATGGGATTTTATTCAGCCATAAAAAATAAAATCTGCAGGAAAATGGATGGATCTGGAAATTATTATATGGAGGTAACAAACATAGAAAGACAAGTAGGGCATGTTCTCTTTCATATGTAGATCCTAGATTAGATGGAGATTTAGATATATAGAATCAATCTTACATACATTATTGTGTGTATAGCTGTGGGTATAGGTCATGAAAATGGAAAAGGGACCAAGAGAGGGGAAAATGAGGTCTTGAGGGAATGAGGAAGGAAAAGAGAATAATAAAATATACATGACGTGACAGTGGAAAGGGGACTACCAAGGGGAAGAAGGGGACAAGCGGGGGTAAGATGGAAGAGCAGAGTGAGGAAGGAGGGTCAAAGGAAACACAGTATGTTTGAAAATGCCATAATAAAACCTACTACTTTGTAAGCTAATTAAAAAACAAAAGCATTGAAATGAAGGAGAACAGACTGTTTTTCCTCTTGTTTTCACTGACTTGTCTCGTCCATCTGCATGCAGCTTTCTGCATAATTCACATGCAAGAAGTGTCAACAGTATGAAGACAGAAAGGGAGGAGGAGCCAGCAGACAAGAGCTTTGGAAAGGCTTCATTTAATGTCTCAAGACAGGAGCAGCACTGCCTTTGAAGCAATGCAGTAGCCCATGGTTGACCAACCAGAAGGACACAAAAACTTGCAAGGTTCCCATGGTGGTAAGATTTAGGTGTCCCCCATTAGCTTAGGTGTTCTGGATGCTAGGTTTCCCAGTTGATGGCAATTAGAAATTAAAGCCTCCTAAAGGCAGTGTATTGTTAGGGGTGGGCTTATGGGTATTACAGCCAGTTTCCCCGTGCCAATGTCTGGCACACTCTCCTGTTGCTGTGGTCCACCTTATGTTGGCCAGGAGGTGATGTCCACCCTCTGCTCATGTCATCTTTTTCCCTGCCATCGTGGAGCTTCCCCTCAAACCTGTAAGCCAAATAAACCTTTCTCCCACAAGCTGCTCTTGGTTGGGTGATTTCTACCAGCAATGCAAAACTAACTGCAACAGTTCCACCCAGCAACTCAGGTTGCTGAAGGTAGCCAAGGGTTTAAAAATATCCAATTTCAAGTTGCCACCCATGGGACCCCACAAAAGTATGCTCTGTGATTAAGGTTTCAACAGCCATTGTCACCACTGTTTGGGGAATATTTGCATATCAACAATGAAGTATCTTAGAGATAGGATCTATGAATGAAGAAATTCATTCATGTTTCATGCATACCTTATACACATAGTTCAAAGGTATCATTGCACCATATTTTAATGAGTTTGTGTATGAGAAAAAAATTCATGGTGTGGAATTTTCCACTTGTGGCATCAATGTTTGGATTTTGGAGTATTTAGATTTCAGAGTTTTGGATTAGGATGCCCACCCTGGTGGATGTCAAGACAATGGACAAAGCTTCTTTGGAATTTGGTTGTTGTTTTGATTTTGACTCCTAAAGAGTCAGCCTCAGGACTAGATATATGGCTTGATGGTTAAGTACACTTCCTGCGCAAGCATATGGGCCGGGGGGGGGGGGTGCTGAAACCACCACAGTTTAACTCTCCAGAACCCAGGTTAGCAGCCGGGTGTGGCCATATATGCCTGTGACCTCAGTCCTGCAGGGAAGCAGAGACTAGGGAATCCCCTAGGCTGGCAAAAAGCAGCAAGCTCTGTTATCAGTAAGAGACTCCAGGGCTGGAGAGATTGCTTAGTTGTTAAGGCACTTGCCTGCAAAGCCAAAGGACCCAAGTTCAATTCCCCAGGACCCAAGTAAACCAGATGCACAAGGTAGCACATGCATCTGGAGCTCATTTGCAGTAGCTGGAGGCCCTGGCATGCCCATTCTCTCCCTCCCTCCCTCTCCCTCTCTCTCTCTCTCTCTCTCTCTCTCTCTCTCTCTCTCAAATAAATAAATATTTTTTTTAAAAAAAGAGACTCCAGCTCAAACAAGAGCAGGCACAAGAGTGGTAACAGCAGGAAATGGAATATTCTGCACTGGCTGCCACAGGAAAGTGCCCCCCCACCCCTGGCCACAGGCAAGCACATGGGGCACCACAAGGGCACATGCATGTGCGTATACCACAACACACACGCATGCTACACACATACAAGCAAAAGAATAAATAATAAAACTAATTTTTAAAAAGGAGTCATCCTCTCTGAGGGCCACAGGCTCACTTTCCTGTGTCCTGTGCTCTTGCCTACCTCTCTGTCCTCACTAAATCTCAAGCCATCTCACTGGTTGCCAAGAAGCCAGGCTGAAATGCTTATTTTTTCTGTCCCATCCTGCAGGGCACCTCTCAGCCCTCAACATTCTTCCCATTCTTCTCTGTTCAACAGGAAGCCCGTATAATATAAAAAGCCATTTCCCCCAGAAAACTGGACATTAAAAACCCATCTCTGTGCATTAATGCAGCAGCAGACAGGTCCTCTTCCTGCTGTGGCCAAGGGGTTAAGGACATGGGGTGCCCCTCTGTAAATTGGGATCAGACTGGATGCATTGGGAGAAGGGGATGTTCCCAAAAGAAAAGTGTCCTCTGTAGCCAGTATTTTCTGCTGTCTCCAAAATTCAGTCAGTCTGGGCAAAATTCTGACAGGTCCATTCATCTAGGGGAAAGAGAAAAGCAGATAATCTCTCCAGAAAAGCCTCTATGAGGAACACAGGACTGCAGATTCCTCCTCTACGGCGACTTAGCCCTGAGAAGCCTACATCCCAGCTTCTAGAGGAGACACACTCCCATCAAAGCAATGTCTTGCAAGCCTAAATGTTCACCAAGTCTTAAAGTTTCATCTGAAAAGTTCATGCCAATCCTGCAGGCTGGAAGTGACTAAGCATGCATTCCAAATATTTGTGCCAAATGCTCCAGTCTGGGAACACAAGGTGATGGCTGAGAATGAGAGGGCAATTCTCAGGCTGTCAGACCCAGCAAATGACCTATAATAAGATGCAGAAATGGAACCCTTGGGTGTGAGCATACAAAGAAAGTGCCCATGGACTCGCAGCATGAGAAATAAAGCGACGGACACATCTACAAGAATGAAGCTGACACTATCCAAAACAGCTAACCGACCTCCAGCTACTGTCTTCCTTCAAGGATATGCCCAACAGAATGGCTATTGACGTTCTTGCCAGCCCTACAGGGAAAGGCATTCTCTTGGAGCTAAAGCATTGTGTAGACGAGAAAATAATAATATGTTTCGGTGCTGGGAAGATGTGTCCATGGATAAAAGCACTTGCTATGAAAGCATGAAGACCTAAATCATATCCCTGAACCCAGGTAAAGCTAGATGTGGCAATGAGCCTCTGTAAAGCCAGCATACCTACAGAGAGATGGGAGGTGGAGACAAGAGAACCCCAGGAGTTCTCAGGTCAGCTAGCCTGCTGTACACAGCAGGGAACAAGAGACCCTCTCTCAGATAAGGTGGAAGGCCAGGACTGGCACCCAACGTTGTCTTCTGGCCTACACACACACACTCATACATACACACCCGAAGATTATTTTTTAAGAGTACACTCTGAATTTTTGCTACTTCACTATGTAATTTATGTACTTGTCAGATATAATTTTCATTTAACCAAGAGCTATCTTGTCCAACCTTTCAACTGCAGCTAACTTTGTACAAGATGAAAATAACCTAATCCATCATGATGATAGAAATTTTTCTGTAACTTCCAGGCCCTCACTGCCAACAAAATGCCAGGAATCTTGCTCCCTGGGATGGCTTACACAATGCAGCAGACCCAAATTTCATTAGGACTGTGTAATAGCACGTCCTGCCCATGGGCTAATGCATGCCACATGTACAAAGCCGACCACATGTGCAAGCACAGAGCACCTGCTTGAAGTGGTGGGCCTCCGGAGCCAAAGTAGAAAGAACATGGCAAGCTTTTATTTGCTCTCCAGCTGGTGCAGCCTGGAGCAAATATATATATAACAAAATAAGAAAAAAGTGAGCAAGTGGTGCCAACGTGAAATAGGGGTATTCCAAGGGCAACCGCTTCGATGAAGTCAGGTCCCACTAGAATTTTCCAGGCACGTTGTCAGGACTCCTGCACCCCATGCATTCGTGGGCTAAGGACCAAAGTTCCCATCCTCATTACCATCTCCCTGGGTAGATCTTCACCTTCCTCAGTCTGAAAGTCCTCCTCTGTAAAACTGAAGCAGTATATGAGCTGGCAAGGCTGCTGTAAGGCTGGGATGGGATGAGATACAAGAGGACTGCTGGGCACAGGGAGGCGCCCATAGTAATCACTCAGCAAACATGGCCCGGCGTAGAAACACAATCTTGCTTGTTTCCTTAGGCTTTCTTTTTCCTTTTTCCTTATTTTTTATTTAAATCTGGATATTGATCCAAATAAGCCTTGATCCCTTGCATTTCAAGCATGTCACCCTCCACATACAAGCAGTCTCTCCCTCCCAGCCTCTTTCTCCCTTGCTCTCAACCTTGTCTCTGGTATAATGTAAGGGAGATAGAGGCAGGGAGGCCTGATCAACTGCTCCACATCGGCTACCCTTCCCTCCAGCGCTCTTGCAGTGCTATGATAAATCGCCCCACAGACGCACACATATGCCACCTACATATCCCCAAGCACTTAGTGTGTGTGCCTGCACGCGCATGTGTGTATGTGTGATTGTGTGATTTTGTGTGTGTGTGAGAGAGATGAAGCATGTGGAGGACAGAGAATAACTTTCAGGTGATGGTCCTCATCCTTCCCCTGGTTTGAGGAAGGATCCCTCATTGCTCAACACTCCATTTGCCAAGCTAGCGAGCACACAAGCTTCGGCCACATTCACTTGCCTCTGCCTCCCTTCTTGCTGTAGGTGGGCTGGGATTACAGATACTTGCTACAGCATCTGACTTTTTACATGGGTTCTGGGGATCCATACACAGGCACACCCACATTTTGTTGTATGCTTTTGAAGTCTATATAAATTACTTCATCTCTATGCACTCCTGCATGACTTGTGTTTTTCTCTGAATATGATGTTTTAAATAGTCAGCCGTATTAATGCATGAGGTTAGAATTTATTCACATCCACTGCTATATAATATTCCATTATGTGAGCAGATCATAATTGATCCTAGTGTTGATGGACACTGATGCGTCCAGGTCTTTGCTATGACCACAGTGTTGCAGCGAGCATGCTCACTCAGGCTCAGGAGTCCCAGGGTGCGCAACGAGAGGAACGTTGGGAGATCACAGATGAGGGGTGCATCATTCTTACTTTCATCTTTTTTGACTTTTGATTATAGCGTTAAATTACCTTCCCTGACAGCTTGTTCCCATTTATCCACCTTTGGCAATTCTCAGCAGGAACGTGGCAAGCCACCATGGAGGACGTTATTACTGCAAGCAGAGGTTGTGGGAGTTTTGGAACACGGGCTCAGTGGGCCCAACACACGCCACCTGGAAGTTCCCAGTCACAAACACTCCACTAGGGGAGAGGTTTTCTATGTCCATTATTTCCAACAGAGTCTTCAAATGAGTGGTTTTGTGGCCCTCATGCTTTGGGTTTAAAACCTCACCAGGATTAGCTTGTTCCATTCTGCCCAGGAACAAAACGGTCTGTAATTGCTACTGTTGTTCACACAGGGACTGTGGCCAATGGCCCAAGACTTTACTTCCAAACCAACTTTGAGCACACAGGCTCTTCCTACTGATTTACACTGTTTTTATAGACCAGGCAGCACTTTTTCCACCTCATTTGGATCTGTAATAGTTAGTGTCATTTCCATGCAGTCTAAGTCTCAAGTGCTTAATTAAACTTCCTGTAATAGAATTAAGATGTTATCACCTTAGCTGTGTTACCAAAATCTGTCTCTTCCTCTTTCTGAACACAACACTTAACCAGCTTCCCTTGCAATGTGCTATGGCCTTGAGACTGGATTCCCACCAATCAATGGGAGCAGAAGGGATATTTACTAACTCCAGTCCTTGCCCTTCAATACCTCCCCCCACCGCTCTTCCATGCTGTCTTCCCAACAGTAGGTAGAATTTGTTACTAAACTTCCTCTAAGGTTGTCTGTAGGACTTGGCTCCTCACAAGGGTACTGTGTGCTAAGGACCTTGGTTCCCCACCAGCTGCTGGTTGGGACCTGTCATATGGGCTGAGCGTGGTGGTGACTTCCTCCCAACACAGCAGCTACCTTCACCAAACTGAGCCACTGACGGAAAGGGGAGGAAGCAAAATGGAAGTCAGTCTTTCTTATGCTTCATTAGAAGTGAGTCACTACGCCTAACCTGCCCACATTCAAGGGAAGGACCACCATATGAGCAGCTAAATAAGATTCTGCCACATAAATGCCTAGTCCCTCTCTCTCTTTCTCTCTCTCTCTCTCTCTCTCTCTCTCTCTCTCTGTCTCTCTCTCTCTCCATGTGTGTGTGTGTGTGTGTGTGTGTGTGTGTGTGTGTGTGTGTGTGTGTAATTTATTTGAGAGCAAGAAAGAGAGAGAATGAGTGCACCAGGACCTCCAGCCACTGCAAACAAACTCCAGATGCACGTGTCACTTTGTGCATCTGGTTTATGTGTGTCCTGGGGAATCAAACAAGGATCATTAGGCTTCACAGGTAAGTGCTTTAACCTCTAAGCAATCTCTGGGACTTTCAGAGCCTAATCTTTAAATTTCACTTATTTGGTCAAAAATGTTAGTTGTACTTGAAGCTATTGCTCACATTTCATAATCCAATGTCAAAAGGAGAGAAAACCACAAAAGTTTCTCTCCAGTGTGCTTCTTCCAATACTGGGAATGAGGCTACCCACCGTTACAGTGGGACACTTGGGAGAAATAAATGGCGAGTGGCCTAAACTTCTTTCTATGTCAACACTTAGGAATATGACTCAAAATTCCAACAATTAATTAATGATTCATAAATGCAGGAATTCTAATCATTGATTCAAAAAAGCTGGCTTTGCCTATTGTCAATGCTAACACATAATAAAATTCCCATAGTCATCTTAAGTTTATTTCTCAAACAATATGATAAACTATATTATTTGTGATATACTCCTTAAAACTCATGCGTTTTTACATAACGGATGGAAAGTAAATTTAAAAGCATGCAATGCTTATTATATAGGGAAAATGTGGCTAAAATATCTTCTTCTGCCTCGTGGTCTGCTCCTCCACTGCTCACTGCCGCTCTCCCTTCACGTTTCCTGAGTTGCAGAGAGCGCTGGTATGAGTGGAAAATCCCTGCAGCTGGCTTTTCCTGTGGCTGGAGCCGAGTCTGGTCGCTTTCTGGTGCCGCCGCCGCCGTGGTTGGCGGAGCTGCTGGGGCTGCTTTTGCCGCCTGTGCGGGCTCTGGATGCTCTGGATCTCTTCTACTTCTCCACTGCCACTTCAGTTTCCTATACACCTCACTTTTTAGTAAAAGTGTGTATTTTGCTGAGGTTTTTTGGTCTTTTTTCCCCCCAGGCTGCTTTGGCGTGGTACCTACGCCGCCATCTTAACCGGAAGTCTAAAATATCTTAAATTAAGTTTTTTACAACATGCAAAAATGATCAAAAATCAAAACAAACATGTTTCAGTTTGGAAGTTGACTCAGTTTGGGGGTATCACTATTCATTATTATTGTCATTATTAATTTCTCACAGGAAAGGGAAGGGACAGCAATTGCATTGTCTCCAAAGACGGTTTCAGGTGCAGAATTCAATAGTGCCTCACACATCTTCATGTCTCCAACTCACATGACCATGTATGTGACACATTAGAAGAAACCCACCCTAATTTGCTCCCATGGTCTCATGAGCTGCACAGATTTGGAAAAAGCAGTCTTCAGCAAGCTCAAGCATTTTAATAAGCCATGGCCAGAGTTCAAGTGATAGAATCTTTCAGCCATGTCAAGCATGAAATGCTGCCACAGCTGGCCCAGGATGGGAAAGTCTGCCTCCTCCCTGGGACACCACCCTGAGCCCAATCACAACCACATGAGACCTAAACACAGAGCTCATTCCGCCAGCTGCTCTCAGCACCAGAGCTAAGTGGAGGGAGAGAGCAATGGATGCAGATCTGGAGAGGCATTAGCAGGGCAGGAAATAGACATGAGGGTAAGAAGCAATGGCCAAACAAGCTTCCCCAGACCAGTAGCAAGGACACTTTAAGTTCTAAAACAGGGAGCATCTTCAGGGGCTTGGAATGGTTTTCGCCAAATGCCAGCTTGGTGATTATTCTTCCTGTGGCTCATAAGGAAAGGCATTTATGAAAAAGTAATGTGACCCCTCTGGATCTATAAGCATCTACCTGGAGATTGACTTAGTGCCTCCATGGGAGTAAATTTTATTCTTCCATTATATCAGCAAATGTTCACTGGTGGTGGGGTGTCAAGGCACCTGAAAAATACTTTATGGCCTGGAAAGATCCCTCAGTGGTTAAGGAGCTTGTCTGCAAAGCCTAACAACTTGGGCTCAATTCCCCAGTACCCATGTAAAGCACATCTGGAGTTTGTTTGTAGCAGCTGGAGGCCCTGGCCCATCCATTCTCCTCTTTTTTTCTCCCCCTCTCTTTCTCTCTCGCATTCTATTTGTGTGAGTGTCTGACTGTCTCTGTTCTCTCCATCGCTCTCTGCTTGCAAATAAATTAAAGTATTAAAAAACAGTTTATGCCATCAGACTTATTGTCTGGTATAGGGACAAACTGGGATGGAGGTAATTGTAATATGACATGGATTGTGGCTCATCCTACAGAAGGGGTGATCACCACATGTTGTAGTTACTTGTTGTTGGCACAAGGCATCTGACCGAAAGCAGCTATGAAAGGAAATGTTTATTTTGGCTTAGAATCCCGAGGTGAAGCTCCATGATGGCTCTCTTCCTCAACCTCTGATAAACACTCAGCATATGTCTTTTGGACAACCTGCTCTGCCAATGTGACCAGACCATTCCCAGAGCCTGGCTCCCTCCTTCTCGCAGGGTTTGGAGAGCACTGTCTCCAGATCCCCCTGGTCTGTGTTCCTGACAATTATTTGTCAACAGAGGCTCCCTTTGGTCATCCTGGGAGAGAAGTTTGACCCCACATGTCTCAGTGAACAAATGGGTAGATGCACTCTGTCACCTTTTAGACTCTTCCATCGTCATTCAACTTGTCTGAATTCTCTTTTAAACCCAAATCACAGGCATATTCTCCCAACACTTTTAAAACATGTGTGGGTTTTAAGTAAAATTTAATCTGTGTGTTTCTGATTCCTCCACCCTTGACTCACTTACATAGTGTGAAGAAACAGCTACTTGACATCCAGGAAGCCTTTCTGCACACTTGATGACATTTCTAAGCATCCTTTACTTTGGTCTCAGACATAGGAAGCGATAATCTACCAAGTATAATCGAACACTTTCTCTGGGAGATTTGAAACTGATTTTAAGATAAAGAAAAATAATTACTAAGTAGAAAACACAATGAAAAAGGAACTCAGAGACCAGAGGCAAAATGTGAAGCATCAGAGTCTTGGATCCCTGACTATATTGCTACCCATTGGCTTCATTTGACATCTCTCCATGGAAAACACATTTTCTAGGTAGATAAAATCACTTGAAGATGCCAAGAGAACAGATACGCTGAGTGACGGACTACTTGCTTGATGGGTAGTTCCAGCTATTGCAGCGTGCTTATCTGTTAGTCACTTACATGTCCTGAACTGACCTGTGTGTTCACGTTTGGGTCCTGAAGGTTGCTGTAGGAAATAGCTCAATTGATGCATAAGCCATTTAAGATGAAATTAGTTTTATTTTGCAAATTTGCCCTTCCTTCTTGGGAAAGAAACCTTAGAAGTCAGCCAAAAAAGTACTTTTATATAGCTGCTGACCCATCTGGGGGTTATAAAAAATGCCTGCACTCTTTCTTTTCATTGAGCTAACACCTTGGAGCACTTGCTTTTGAACTTTCTGCCCTGTGCCCCTCTCTCCTTTCTAAGGCAAGCTGCCCTGAGGCTGTTCTCTCTTCTGCTGCATCATGTCACCCTGAAGCACCCCTGAGCAGTTGGCTTGTGGGGTTTTGAGAAGAAAGGAATCACAGCAGATAAGCCCTTAGGCAAGGAAGCTTCTACAATCCTAGAACCTTGAGGAAGGTGCTCCAAAGGTGGTGGGCAGCTGCTCTGTGGTGTCTCTTGCACCCAGACCCAAGAACTATATGCCTTCTCCTACTCAGGCTCTCCCTTGTGGAAATTACCTCTAATTGAACCCAGTTGTTCAGGTGCAGCGAATGAGTCACCAGTTATTCTCTTCAAGATGGCAGCCAAGGATCTACCAGCCATCATCTTCTATATCTCCTAAGGTGCTCTGAAGTAGAAAAGTGAGACAGAGGTGAATATATGTGCACGGTGACTCTGTCACCTGGGGGCTCCGAGGAGCTTCAGCTCACCCACATTTAGTACAGTCCTCAAGCCTTTCAGCCTTCCACCAGGCTAGAAGCCCAGTGCCCAGGAGGGGGAGACAAATTGGCCCAAACAGTTTTAAAGTAAAAGTACCTATGCTAGGGATCCCCAGCATTGTTGCTTTTCTGATGCTAAGCCTCTTTCTGCTAGTATCGGGGCCACCATCCCCATGCAAATGAAACAGGCCTTGTTGAGCCCAGCTGAGCATGAGGCATATGTTTCAAAAAAAAAAAAAAATCAAAAGTCAAGTCACCACCAAGAGATCTTCCTGAAAAGTCCAGCATTCAAGACTGCTCCCAGAAAAGTCAAAGGGGTGCAACAGCCTTTCAGCTAGGAAAACAAGACCCAGGTAGGTAATCACTGTTAGAGAGGTGAGCTGTAAACCAAAGTCCACCTACAGACCATTCCACATGATTAGGTTCTGTTTCAGGCGGACTAGACCCAAATTCCTCATCTAAAACTTACCTTCCTCATCCACAAGCGGCAATAACATCATCCACACATGGAGATATTGTGGGATCCAAGTATCCAGTATACACAACAGCTTAGAACAGGGGCTGGGGGTGTAGATCAGTTGTTCAAATACATGTCGAGCATGTGTGAAGCACTGGAGTCATTCCCCAGCATTGTATAAATCTGGCATGGTGGCATCTGTCATCCCAGCACTGGAGAGGTTGAGCCTGGAGAACCAGATGTTCAAGGTCATCTTTAGTTACATAGCAAGTCCTGAGCTACATGAAACTTTGTCTCAAAGAAAAACAGAACAGGCTCTGCCATATTGAAATATTATAAAGCTTTTATCATTATTCTTATTACAAAATGCTTTCAAATTTTCATTTTGAATTATAATGATCATTAAGGAGCCACATTTGTTTGTGCTCTCATGTGATCCCACTGATACAATGTCCCTTTCTAATCCAGACACCAGTTCCACACTCTGCCCAGAGCTAGTTGCCTATCCTAAATATTTTTAGATTCTGGCTGAGTGGTTCCTCTCATTTTTCAGAAGGGCTGGATGACAGCTCACCACTAAGAATAGCAGTTTTCCAGTTTAATCAACAAGTCCCTGGGATTCATGGCCATGCTGGTACTCAAGGAGGTCACTTGGCCACATTCACCTGCAGACTCGGAGCTGTCCACATGGATGCTGGCTGGGCCCACTGCCCTCCCCATCACTCACACTCTGCTCCTTATGGTTCCCTCAGGCATCCAAAGGAGGGGTACAAGTGTCTCCAGTTCTGGGTAAGCATGGGGACATAGCCCACCTGGTGAAGTCATTCCCACCTAGTACTGCATTCTATTTTCTCTTCCTGTACATGGCCTCCCCTCGAGGTGCTGGACCCCACATGCCTCTTCAGTAGCTGTGAATATCCCAATGGCTCACCATAGACCCATTACCTGTTCTGTCCTTCCCAAAAGCTAATAGATATCCCTTATCAGGCAAGATGACAAAATGGAGAGATCCCAAGTAAAAATGAGCTTCCATGGCTCCCCAGGCGGACTGAAGTGTGAATCCAGAACTGGTTCATGCTTTTGACCTAGAATCACCACTTTAGAAAATATAAAAGAAAAAACTTTATGGTACAAAAGGCTCCTGACAGACTGAACTGAAAAAATACCATCTAGAATTGGAGAATGTATAACATATTGTGCTAACTGATCTTCTGATTGCTATAACAAACTACTGTAGGCTGGGAGGTTTATAACAGTGCTGAAAGCTAGAAAAGTCCAAGATCAAAACACAGGCAGATTCAGTATCTGGTGAGGCCCCATTTCCTGTGTCTCTACATGACAAGAGAACCAAACAAGCCACCATCTAGGATCTCTTTGACAACAGCACCAATTCTAATAATGAGGACTCCACCCTGGGGACCCCATCTCTAATACCATCACCTGGAGAGTTAGGATTTCAGCACACTAAATGGTAGAGTACATGCATTTAGACCACAACGCATATTACTGCTTTTTGAAAAGCTAAAATGATAAGATCAATTAAAACCATGTTTAAGACTTTATAACATATAAAATGTAATATAAAATTAAGTACATAATATACTTAATATAAAAATCCTGTGTATGCAAGCCCACTCTACAATATCAAGCTACCATCAATCACGGGGTATAAGAGGGCCTACACCTATCAAACTGTCTATCAAAAAAGTAAGTGTTATCTCAATTTTCCGGGTGCTAACTTACTCTCTGTTGGAGAATCTGCTTCTCTTTTTCAGATAGATGCAGTTCCTAAGGAGAGAGCTGCCCCAACATACCTCAAAAGGGGCCCAACTCTAAGGACAACTGGCAAAACAAGCAAGGGTGATGTTTTCCTGTGAACCGATACCAGCACAAAGGGGAAGGAGACCAACGCAGAGAAAAATCAACTCCTACCAAATCAGAGAGCCAGAGCCTCAGAGGCCCCCAACACCTCAGCACTGAAGCAGACCAAAAATGAATCCAACATGGCTCAGGGAAATTTTGCGGAAGAGGGGGCGGAAAGAATGTCAGAGTCACATGTTGGGTCATGATTTGCAGAGACATTTATCATACCAATAACTGTGGGCTAACTCCACAATGCACGACCCATTTACATCAACAAGGAGGGTCCAATGGGAGGGGGTAGATCACAGATTAGCCTAAACAATTGTACCAAACTGCCTGTATTTACTGAAAGGAAAACTAATAAATTAAATTTTTAAAAAAAAATCCTGTGTATGTAGCAAGATCTCACTCTACATATGCACATTAAGCTCATTGATTCAAACATGTCACCTACTATGCTCTCAGCAGCAGAGACCAGACCAGAGAACAGTGCCATGCTTTAGAGAAAGGGAGACAGACCAACAGCCATAGGACATCTGTAATACCTGCCAAGAACCGAAGAGGGAGATGATGAAGGTGGAGCTGGAAAGCAGTGCAATTGAAACTTGGATAGACAGAAAGGCTTCTTTTGAGTGAAGAGCCACATGCAGAAGGTGAGGGACCCATCCCAGGAACATCTGCGCTGCAGAATTCCATACAAGATGCTTCTCTCCCAGGACAATTACTGGTCATAAGGAGTCATAGAAAGCACAAAAGTCCATCTAATGGGTGCAAGGGCTCACGACCCAGAAAAGAAGCCAGGAGGAAGTAAAGGGACTTTAAATCCCAGAGCAATGGAAGCCTCTAGGCCTTGAGCAGAACAATGCAATCTGAGTTCAATGTATCAGGATCATCACCCTCCAGACTCAAGGGGCTTTATTGCCAAGTGGTTGCTCTTAGAGCAAGAAGATTTATCTCATGTATATCATATGTATGGCAGGTGTATATACAATAAGGAGTTACTTATGCTAACTATATTGGTGAGAGGTTTGTTGTTGAATACTTATGTATTGCCTGCTATGTGCCAGGAACTATTCCCAGCTCCCCAGGATTTTCAGTCCATATATACATATATATATTTACACACAAATATACATATACATCTTTATATATACATATACACTTAAAAACATGAATACATATAAACATATAAACCTCATTACCTTATCAAAGAAACAATATAATTACTTAAACCAAAAAAGATGAATGAGAACTAGAATTTGCTAGATCCTCTGAATTTCTTACAGATACCAGATTTTATAGTCTCTACTAGGTACAAAACTTAATGTTCCTGAACTTTATTGATAACATTAGCCCACTTTACTTACTTGGATAGCAACATTAATGTATGAAAAGCATACAGACTGCTTTCTCAGTTTCTGTTGAATTCCTGTAATTCCTTTATCTACATGAAATGTTACCTTTATGCCCACTGCTTCATATCCTCCTGATTTCCCAACACCATTACCATCCCCTGTGCCCAGAGTTTATAAATTTCTTTATCCTCTCTATGTCTATAGAGCTTTCTATAGACATAGAAATATATATTAGCACATTATCTCCTCATTTTTGTCTATTGGAATGACTGGTAATTATCTTTATATCTCCAACTGCAGGTTGCAAATATTTTACCAGTGGGACCACACTCTCTCCTCCCATATCTATAGCAGACATCACCAATCAATCATGATTTTCTCTCCCACTGAGCATAAGCATGAACTCAGAATGGCTTTCAACATGGTAAATTCAACAACTAGAGCTGGCAACAAGAGGAACGCTAATTACCATCTGACGTAGAATAGAGCCCAGAGCCAGGTGGATGCACCGGAAAGTCCTGTTGCTTGAATCGGTGCAATGAGTAGACAGTGTTAGGTTTCTGAAAACAAGAACAATCAACTAATAAGGTCGTATAAATGTCCACATGTTGAAAACTAGGACAGGCCTATAAACAGCCAAATGGCAAATTCAAGTATATAACCAAAAGATCTTCATGGAATTTACCCAAACTAGCTGAACCACAATGATGTGAGTGCAATTAGATCAGACATGCAGCTAAAACCAATTAGGCTGATCAAATGTGGTGTCAATGTGTGCTGGCAGAAGGTAGCTATGCTGTAATTCCAACATGCATGATCTTGCTAGGATCATACAGTTCACAAGCAAGTGTAAGTATTGTGTACGACAGTACTGACAGCTTCTCTGAACATCACAAATAAATTGACAATAGCACGTTCCTGAGAAGAGGCATCTGAGCACTTGAACTTAGTACTGGTCAAAAGGTAAATTTTTTAATTTATAAAACAGTAAAGCAGCTGAGAAAATTCTGATAGAGTTCTCATAGCTGGTGAGAATTTACTACATGGCAAGTATCCTTTATGTGAAATGTTTGGGACCAAAATGATTTTGGGATCTTGGATTTGGTTTTTTTGTTCATTTGTTTGTTTGTTTATGAAAGATAGAAGAGATAGAGACAGACAGAGAGAGAGAGAGAGAATGGGTGCACCAGGGGCTCCAGCTACTGCAAACGAACTCCAGACATATGTGCCACCTTGTACATCTGACTTATGTTGGTCCTGGAGAACTAAACCTGGGTTATTAGAATTTTCTGGAAAGCACCTTAACTGCTAAGCCATTGCTCCAGCCCATTGCTTTTGGCTTTTGGGATATTTGCATATATATTATATATATATATATATTATTATATATATATATTATATATATATTATTATATATATTATATATATATATTATTATATATATATTATATATATATTATTATATATATATTATATATATAATGAGGTATCCTAAGATTGATTATATATATATTATATATATATTATATACATATATTATATATAATATATATATTATATATATTATTATATATATTATTATATATATAATGAGGTATCCTAAGATTGAGGCCCAAATCCAAACACAATTCATAATTTCAAATCTAAATTAATATATGTTTCATACGTATGTACACAGAGCCTGAAGTCAATTTTACACATTTTAAATAATTTTGTGCACAAAACAAACTTTGTTGGTATGGGATAGTTCACTGGTAGGATGAAAACTTGCTGGATTTTGGAGCAACTTAGATTTCAAATTTATAAATAAAGGATGTTCAGTGTAGATGTAAAATCAAAACTATAAAAGTATAATGCTCTGAGACAAGTGATTTACTTTAAGGTCCCAGGAGTATTTTATCCCAATTGTTTCCTGTCTGTGTTCCCATAGGCTGCTCAGCCAATATGGTGTATATTCTTGCAATGCATTAGCACCAAATTCATTTTCTACATATTAGAATTATCTGAAAATCATTTAAAAAAATATTTATGCTTAGTGTATAGTCCCTGAAATTCAATTTCCACTAATCTAAGAAGAGTCTGAAATTGGTATTTTTAGTAAATCCTCAAATCTGGGAACCACAGCTGTAAGCTGAACAACTATACCTCAGTATCTGCCAGAGACAAGACCCGGACAGCGTGTCTAAACTGGAATCTCAGCAGCAAATGTCAGTGGTGCTAAGCTGTACCAGGGCAGCAACCCCTAGCCACATGTGGCCTCCAGGCACTTGAAATGTACCTAGTGACCATGAGGAAATAAAATTTTTGATCTTATGTAATAAATTTGAACCCAAAAACATGATTCAATGATTAGAAGAATGTTTTGATATTTAAAAAAAAAACTTGAATGTCTGAATCTACTTTTCATAGTAAATCTGCCCCAGTGCTAAGGATTGTACCCAGGGCCTCACATAAGCTAAGCAAGTACTATGCCACTGAGAACCATTGCCAGCCATCTTCTCATTTTTTTTAATTTTAAGATAGTCTCTGTAAGCTGCCCAATTTGACCTTGAACTCACTCTGCAGCTCAGGCTGGCCTTGAACATATAACCATCCTGCCTTAGCCTCCTAAGTACTTAGCATGGTGGCCAATGTCACCAGGCCAAGCCTCAACATTAATTTCATAAGTTCTAAATATAGATTCAGTATGTCTGGTAAAAATTCTACATCTTAATTGAGATGTGCTATAAGCATAAAACACATAATAAATTACAAAAATGTGATTTAAAGACAGAAAATATCTTTTTAATAACTCATATTGATTCCATGTTAGAAATATTTTGATATATTGGGTTAAATGAAATGGCTACACAAATTAATTTCACCTGTTCCTGATTATTCTTTTAATGTAGCTATTAGCAGAGTGGCCCACACCTGTAATTAAAGTACTCAGAAGGCTGAGGCAGGAAGACCATGAGTTTGAAGCCAAGATGAGATTTAATATTAAAAATTAGCAAATAGACAAGCTGAGGAGATGGTTCAACAGCTAAAGTTGCTTGCTTGCAAGCCTACTAACCAGAGTTTGATTCTCCTCAGTGCCTGAAAGATTTGTTAAGAACATTTTTCTTCCATAAGCTTCAAAAGTTTTGAGGTTTAATTATGAAAATATGAGGCATCAATGTCTTGTTATTATTTCTGAAATCAACATGATTGACATATGATAAGAAAAATAATAAAGCAAGGTATGGGGAGATGGCTCAGTGGGTAAGAGCACTTGCTTCACAAGCATGAGGGCCTGATATTGATCCCCAGCACCCCTATAAAATGCCACAGCCAATCGATGTCCTTCATTGAGCTTTGCATGTGTGTGCATGGGACAATATATGTGTGCATACCTTATGTGCATATATATACTACACACAAAAAATACATAAGGTCTGGAGAGATGGATTAACAGTGAAGGCACTTGCCTGCAAAACCTGAGAACTCATGTTTGAATCTCCAGGTCCTACATAAGCCAGACACACAGTGACACAAGCATGCAATGTCACATATGCACACAGGGGGATGCACATGTCTGGAGTTCATTTATTTGTAGCAGTTGAAGGCTCTGATGCACCCATTCTCTCCCTCTCTCTCTCTCTCCCTCTCTATAAATAAATAAATATATACATATATGTATGTATTAATAAAATATAAATATGCATGTGTGTGTGTGTGTGTGTGTGTGTGTGTATGGAACAAGATGCTTTGTATCAGAAGGGTCAAAACAGGACAGGTTTTGCCCACCTGTAAAACTCAAGAAACTAAAGCCTTCATGGGAACCCAAACCCAGATGCAGTGTGCTCAGATACTTAGATCCCCAACAACCCAGTCATTTATGATGATAATACGTATCGGGGTTTACTATGGCTAAATGTTTGAAGGGATACAGGTCATACGCCGAGGAATGCATGGGGCAGCAGATGGCTCCATGGTAACAGAAATGTAGACTGAGGCACCTCACCATCTGAACAAGAAGCAGAGATGGACAAGAACAGAGCTGTGGGCTAAACCTCAAGGTCTACCACTCAGTGACACATTTTCTCTAGCTAGACCCCACCTCCTAAAGGTTCCATGACCTGCAAAAACAGAGCCCCCAGCTAGGGACAAAGTGTTCAAACACATGTGCCTATGGGAATCATCCTACATCCAAACCACAGGTGAGCAACGTGAGGCCAGCTTCATGTGGACAGCATACTAAGATGGCAGGCATGGGACTTGGTTTTCAGTTCTTTCCTCTTTACCACAAGTGATTTTCTGAAATAAATTTTATTTGTTAGAAATGCATTTTCCCCCTAACTGTACACCTCTTCTCAGAGGACACCACAACTCAACCTAATTTAGCAGTTCAAACAATCAGAAAACTCAGCAAGTCTCCACTCTCCAGCTCCGCGAGTGTGCATCTCAGCTGAGAGCTCACAGTGCTGGGACCCTGGAGAAGTGTACCTAACATGGAATGCACCCCTCTTTCTATGATTGCCTGGGGGTCATTTATAGTTCAGTTGTGACAGTGCCCCGGCAGCTGTGCTTCTAGGCTGCTGGGCCCAGGAACGTCATTGTTTGCTTCTCAGATTCCAATAAAAATAAGGCCAGAGAACAGGATTCTGGACATCCCTAAAAAAGCTGTTTCAAAACAGAAAATTGAATGTGATGGAGTGCTGTAACCCATCCATCAGCTGCAGGTCTTTACTAAGCACCCATGGGGAACACAGTGCTGACTTAAGCACTCAGGAGTCACCATTAATGAAATGTCCAGTATTTCAAACTTGAAGACCCTTCCCAGAACTTTCCTATGAACAGATTCTAAATACAAGCGGAGATGGAGGCGGACTTGACCTCACACATTGCTTTTGCGCTAGACCATGGGGATGCTGGTCCTATAGGCTCCTGGCAGGCTTTAGGACTACAGTAAGATTGAGTGCAAGCTCTGGATACCAAGCTCATGTCTGAAGCCCCAAGAGTAAGGAAGAAGTTCAGAAAATACTCAACACTAGGCCGTAGGACAGCTGGCAGAAAGAGAAAGTTCCAGAGGTTCGTCTTCTGCTTCCTCCAGCCTTAGACTGGGCTTATCCAACACCAGGTTTGAGTTCTGGCAGAATTTGTACATGTAAGTTCTCTTTGTTAGGTCACCAAGAAATTAGAGGCTTCCTGGATTTCTTTCAGTAGTATAATTTACACACACACACAAAAAGACTGCTTTTGTAGTAAGAATAAAGATGTCTCTTCTAACATATTAATTGAACCCAGAGGAACTATATACAATATGAGTGTGCGAGTGAGAAGCCATGTAAGTGTGAGTCAATGGTGGCTGTGTGTGTATCCTTTCTGATCATGGAGTCTTCAAGTTTTATGCAAGGCTATCCTATCCAAGAAATAAATAAATAAATGTTTCCTTGTATCAATCACCTACTACTTAACCTATTATTTGCCCATCAAGTAACATACTACTTGCCAAACACGGAGCTAAGAAGATTCAATGAATCATTTATGTGAAAGCATTTTGCAAGAGAAAAATTATCTGTATTCTTTCACTATATTTTGATAATCAAATGAAAAAAAGTATCAAGTTATGGGAAAAGAGGAATAGTTTGGGGAAATAATTTATATTTTAGATTTTAAGACATAAAATTGACACAGACTACAAAACAAAGCCCTTTTGAGAAGCATAAACAGCTGGAGGCATGTCCCTAAACGTACTACACCAGGCTATTTGCAGCTGCTTGCCATAGTGCTGTGTTTATAGGGTTGCTTTGGAGTTCCTAATTTCCAGAACAAAGCAGAGGCAACTCCAGCTGAAGTACTGAGATCCTGGGACCACAGAAGAGAACTGACGTGTTGTAACAGCAGAATTCTACTGTCCCCTGAGATGCTGGGAGAGGACAAAAGAGCTTCTTATACATCATGGTGCGTATTGTGAAGACAGACCAGGTCAATTTTCAAATGTCTTTTAGAGAAAAAGGTATGAATAACAATAACTGTTATTCTAAGAAGCAGTATCAATTATTATAAAATATTTTGGAGGGCAATCTGTCCATACACAGAAAATTTTTTTCAGCTGTTCATTTCCATTAATAGATCCACAAATTTTATTACTTTAAATTTATCCTAAGGAAATCATTAAAACATGTACAAAGATTTATCTGTAAGGATATTCATCAAAGTACTGTCAAATAGGAAAAAAAAAAGAAAGAACTTGGGAGAATGAAGTTATTTCTAACTTCTCAAGGTCCAAATACAGCATCGTATGTTGTTTTAAGCCCGCATAAAACCCATTGGACCATTTGTAAAATGTTGTAGAGGAATGTCTGACATTGTAAAGAAATTTTCAATATCCCAAGTAACGACATAGTGGGGTACAAGCCAGCATGTACAGTGTGTTTCATAATTGTGAGACATGACCCCATCAGTCAATGTCCCTAGTGGGAAGAAATGACACTTAACTAGGACATGTGGAGGATGGCTCACCGACAAAGAGGTGGGGGTCCGCCTCTCCAAGACGAACACAGGAGTGCAGAGCTAGCAGCAGAGAAAATGGCAGAAGCCACTATGAGCACTGGAGAGACAAGAGCGAGGAGTAGGCAGCTTTGGGCAGGACAGGGACACATCAGTCCCAGGCAGCTTTGCAGAGAGTGGAATCAGGGCCTTAAACACTCTGGCTCCTGGCCTTGATCAGGTCTTTTCCTGAGCACCCATTGTGCAAACCCAGCGGGAAGCCTGCCACCAATATGGACCCTCTGTGACAGAAGGAGGGCAAAAATCCCAGACAACTTTGCGTACAAGCTGTCTATATGTGGAAACACAATGACGGAAGGAACTTACCAACAGATCAACAATCACCATCTCTTTGCAGCTCACATACTGGTGTAGTTTTATTTTCTTCTTTTTTTTCAGAATATTCTACAGTAGGCATACTACTGTAGGGATTCCTGACGAAAGCAATCCCCACTGAGACAAATATATTCACAACCTATTCATGATGGAGCTTCAAAGGAAACCAAACCTGGCTCTGCTAGGAAGAAGCTAGGGTACTTCTTCATGTGTGAACAAGAAGGTTTAGCTTTTGCCAAAAGTCTGAAAGCATTTTCTATGGTAGAAGGATTTAGTCAGCCTAGGACCCAAAGGCAAAGTGACAAGCAGGTAGATTCCAAATTCTCTTGATTCATGGGCTGGAGAGATGGCTTAGATTCAAACTGCCTTAGAAAGTGCATGTTTACTTCAAAAGCACTGAGCAGTTGGATTGCAAGGACACATAGGCAATAGCCAGAAGCCATCACAGTGTGTATAGTGAAGAGAGACAAAGTGAATTCTCAAGTGTCTTCTAGAGAAAAGGGTATGAATAACAATAATTGTCATCATCATTGTGATTCTTTATAATTGTTTTATGAGAGAGAGTGTGAGAGAGAATTGGCATGCCAGGGCCTCGAGCCACTGCATTCGGACTCCAGATGCATGCACCACCTAGTGTGCATGTGCAACCTTACGTTTGCATCACCTTGTGCACCTGGCTTACATGGGATCTGGAGAGACAAACATGGGTCCTTAGGCTTTGAAGGCAGGCGCTTTAACTGCTAAGCCACCTCTCCAGCCCTGCCATTGTTATTCTTGATGACATGAGTGAGTGCAGGCTTACTTTCCTTAATAGTGCTTGCTTTGGATGGGGGAGTGGAACAAGGCAGGAAAGGAGTTTAAATAAATTGTTAGCATCTTACATCTAGTTCTAAGAGAAGGGCTCAGATCAGGACTGTATCAATAAAAAGAGTCTCAAGTAATAGAAAACTCCACTGAAACTGGGATCGCTAGGTAACAGATCTTAACCTATGCTGGACATTGGCACCGAAATGGTTAATCAAGGCTGGATCTCATTGGACTTCTTAGCTCATTTCTTTACCAGGTTCTGCTACAGTTTGGATCTAGCATGTCCCCCACATGTTAAAGGCTTGGCTCCTAGATTGCTGCTATTGGGAGAACTTTAAGAGGTAGGGGTCTTGTTGCAATTACCATCTCATTGCTGGGAAAAGGAAAAAAAAAAAAAAACCTACCCCAAAGCAGCTTATGGGAGGAAAGGGTCTATTTCTAATTTTAAGGGGAAGTTTCATCATAGTAGGAAAAGCCTGGCAGAGCAGAAGCTAGGCACCACACCTTGTCACAGCTGGGTAGAAGTAGTCTGTATGATCTAGCGAGGGAGCACTCAATAGGGCTGGACTAATAAACCTAAAGGTGGGCCTCCAAGGACACAGCACCTCCAGAAAGCCTCCACCTCTCACAGGCTCCACCAGCTGAAGATTGAGAGAGGGGTTTGCTCATACACACATGAGGTTCTGGGACACTGTATCAGACAGATTCAGGTTCACTGAGATGAACTTCCAGACCAGGCACAGTTATGGATGAAGGGATTTATTAAAGCTTACAGATCCGGAGGAAGTTCCATAATGGCAGAAGAAGCTGGCCTGCCTTCACAGGCCCAAGCAGAGAAAAAGAGAAGCACAAGCCAAAAGCCACACAGCACAGCACACTTCAGGAACTCCAGCTAGGCACACTTTGCATATCCTTAGATTGAATTCTGAAACCCATCACCACACCTTAAGATCCACCCAGTGACATTGCCTCCAGCCAGGTGGCTACAGATGCAAACTACAAACAATAACTGAATATATTGGGGGCCATCTATTCAAACCACCACAGAGACATTCCCATTCAAACCACCACAGCCCTACTGGGAAGCTTTAGGTCATTGGGCATGTTCCATGAAGGAAACAGTGGGACTGTAGTTCTCTCCCCTCTCTGTGTCTTTCATCTTCTGGCCATGAGATGAAAGCTTTGCCTTGCCACATGCTGAAACAATGGGACTGATCAACATGGCTCACAGCCTCAACACCTGTGAGCCAAAAGGCCCTCTTCTCAGGATGAGTCATGTACCCAAGTATTTGTTATAGTCATGGAAGACTGACTAGCTTAGGATATCTCTCATGGCAAGAGTGTCAACAGGTAGGAGCCTGTCCTCACACCTACAAACCCAACAGAAATGACAGTCCCTGTGTCTAAATTGCTAAATCAAAAGTCCTAAGATAAGGGCTAGAGAGATTGTTTAGTAGTTAGGGTGCTTACCTGTGAAGCTTAGGGACCCAGGTTCTATTCCCCAGTGCTCACTTTCTCTCCAATAAATATGTATCCTATGATAAGCTCCATTTGTTCCTGATTGGCTAATGGGACAGTCACACATTCCTGAAATGTTTACTGTGGCCAAGAGGATGTCTCATCCTGGCTACTCCTGGCTCTGTTGGAATAACATGTAGAGAGAACATGCAGTTGAACTTTAAAAACAGCCTCATTCTAAATCTTGAATGTTTTCCATCAGTTTGGAAATTGGCCCCAGTCTTATTTAGAGTTTATACATCTTTTTCTGCAAATGAAAAGGCAAGCAGAGCTATGCTAGAATAAGTCAGAGGAGTAGGTTGCTAAGGGAGCAGTCCCAGGTTGCTGGTCGCATCATAGACAGAAGGAATCTCTCACTCTGTTTTAAGACAGGGTCTATCTATATTACCCAAATTGAGCTCAAAGTCCTGGGCCCAAGTAACCCTCCTGCCTCAGCCTCCCAAACGCTGGTATTACAAGTCCCACTATGCTTGGTTGGTCCATTTTCTCGATGTTAATCTATGCCTCCCTGCACCATCACCAAAAAAGATTATATTTCCCTGATGGCATAAGTTTGGGAAATTTTCAGTCCAATAAAGTCAGAAAGTTGATTCCCAGGTATTCTAGACCCTTTCAAATTCAAATATGTGTTGTAATCACCAGAGGAAAACACAGCGTGTAGATTTCCTAAACCTACCTGATTCTGCATCCTTTGCAGAATCTCTTGGGATGAAGTTCCTAGAAACAAACTCAGGGGCATGCTTCTCTACAGCAACCCAGCATCCTGTGACCCCGCCACACCCTGGCCCACTCATTATTTTAACTGAGATCACAAAACAATAAAAGGTTCCTGAGGAAGGCTAAGTTTCGTGGCTCCATCACCTCTCTGGAATGTTTAGAAATGAATAGAATAACAGAGAGATAAAACCCATCAAATCCCTGGTTCTCAAAAGAAATCCTTTCTCTATCCAACCTGTTACATGGTCGTTGGAATCAAATTGCAAAAACCAGTTGAGGTCAGAGAAGAGACCACCAGTGGGCTAAACACACCAAGAGGACTTTTTTTTTTTTTTTTTTTTTTTGGCCACTCCAGGAACTCACATTCACCTCTGGCAAACCTCTGTCTGCAGCTGCAGAAGATCAAGCCAGACTCACATCTGTTCCCCAGACACCCAACACTCCACCCCAGTGTCCTGGTCCAACAAAGCCTAGCCAGGTTTTCACAGCTAATTCCTGCAGGGCCCCCAGTTCATCTCCTCCTTCTTGTGCCTATGAATTCTCAGAGATCAAAGCATATGCCTTGTTTGTTCAGCATTCAGCAGAACACCTTCAATTCGCGGCCTGAAAGGAGGCTGAAAGAAGGTCAAACACACTCCATTGTTGAAAAGCTTGAAAACAGCAAGACACTGCGTAAGTAATAACAGACCAGCAAGTCACCTTCTCGCTGAGCTCTGGGGGCCCATGAGGTAAGGGACTTCCCCCACAGTCAAATTTAAGAATCTGCTGGGAAGCAAGCCAGAATTCTTAAAGGTCACTCTGAGTTGATTTGTGCAATACATAAATTCTGAGACAGAAATTGGGAGCCATGACCACAGCCCATAGGGTTAGCCTTCAAATTGAAATGTGGCCTTAAAAGTCCATTTTTGGGTCACCCCTCTGATCCATTCAGCCTGTTGTGCTTTAATTGTAAAATGTCCCATATAAGCTCATGTGTTTGGACACTTGGTCGCCAGCTGTTGGAGCTGTTTGGGAAGGTAATGGAACTTTCAGGAGGAGACTTGCTGGAGGAAGTAGGTAGAAAGGAGCAGGCCTTAATGTTTAATAGTCTGGCCTCATTTCCTGATTATGCATTCTTCCTGTCTGCAGATAGAGTGACCAGCCTGCTTCCTGTTCCTGCTGCCATGCCTTCCCCACCCTGATGGACTGCACCCCATGGAACTGTAAACCAAAATAAACCCTTCCTTCCTTAAGCTGGTTTTTGTCAGTCACAGCAATGAGTTAAGTAACTTATACATTGCCTCAGGACTGAGACTTTTATTTTGTTTGTTTACTCTTCCTGGCCTTAACTCATGAGACAATATTGGGCTTTTTGTTTTTTTATTTTTTTAGAACTTGAAAGACCATGTTGATTAGAGAATTTCTAACTTTTTGGCAACAGAAAGAAAAAATGGCAAACAAAATCTAATATAAAACAAACCTGAAGTCCTTGGGGAAGGTAGGAATGAACAGAGCATGGATTTCCACCTACTCAGCCACCCCTTCCACCTTTGGGGATCTTTGTCTCTGCTGTTTAGGAACTCCTCCATAGTACCTGCCAAAAGACACTCCTCAATACAGTCCCCTGCCACAGGACACTGGGGAAACAGAGAAGAAAAGCTTCCCATGATGCACTGGAGAATCCACCTGCAATGTAGAGCTCAATTCCTGAGCAATGTTACATACTCCCTCCAAACGATGACACCATGGTCACCCTGTCCCTTGAGCTCCTAAAGTCCTCATTGTACCTTTGCTTTTCACACCAGCAGTCTCCAAAGTTGTCAGTCCTGCTTTCAAAATCCTCAGTTCTGTTCTGTCACCTGTCCCCACCTCCCTTGCTGGGACACACCTGGGGCCTCCTCCTTCCCACTGGCCCCCACCTCGCAGGCCCCAGGCACTTCAGCTGCTAGATCCTGTTTCCTGAACTTGCCTGGTCATTAGAGTCACCTGGAAGCTCATTAAAAATATGGATTCCTGGGCCCAGCACTAGACCTTGTGAATCAGAATTTCCAAAGGTAAATCCAAGAATCTGTGATTTAAGTACGTACCCCAGATCATTCCAACAACTGGCCAGCTCTGGAAAGCCTTGTGTTCAATGAAATGTCATGCTCTAGCCCTATTCACCCTCCAGGCTGAAGCTTTCCTACAGTACATCACAGCCTTCCTCTCTAGGAGGATGGTGAGCTTGTTTGACTTCTCTGAACGGCTTTTTGAAATCATGGAGGAAAACCATCTCTGCGAGACCTTTCTTTCAGAGAGCTTAAAGAAGTAACCACAGGACCAACAGAAATGCGTCTGGGAGGCTGTTCTCTGCTGTGTAAGAGAAATGTTCACCAGTGAGGGGCTGAACCAACACACTTAGGTATATGCCTGCAATATTGTACATTTACCTCAAAATGCTTAGCATTAACAACATAAATATGTTCACATATATGGAACATAAACACATCATGTTGCAAGAGCAGATGGACATTGCCATTCTACTTTTTCAAATATATAAAAAGATGGAGGGCTGGAGAGATGGCTTAGCAGTTAAGCGCTTGCCTGTGAAGCCTAAGGACCCCGGTTCGAGGCTCAGTTCCCCAGGTCCCACGTTAGCCAGATGCACAAGGGGGCATACACGTCTGGAGTTCGTTTGCAGTGGCTGGAAGCCCTGGCGTGCCCATTCTCTCTCTCTCCCTCTATCTGTCTTTCTCTCTCTGTCTGTCACTCTCAAATAAATAAATAAAAAATGAACAAAAAATATTTTTAAAAAAAGATAGAAGAAAAAGCAAGAAAATACTGATGCTACCTTTAGGACGGAGATAGAATTAGTGACATTGTTGATCTTTTTTTATTTCTTTTAACTTTTCAAAACTTCTAAAGCATGCATAGATTTTGGAACCTGTGCAAAAACAAAAGTTACCTTAAAACCATCTTTGGGAGGGGGGAAATAGCAAGTGACTGGATCAATGTGACAACTTAGGGTATATTTCTGTTTATAATTTAAAATGATAGAGGAGCTGAACTCTCTTTGTCATCCCTGGACTTGGAAGGCTGAGGCAGGAGGATCATGTGTTTGAAGCCAGCCTGAGCTACAAGACTGCAAGGCCCTTTCCTGAAAATAATAAAAGAAGAGAAAATGATGAAGAATAATTTTATTGTTTTGTTGCATAAATTCATAAAAGTCTCTAGAAAACAAGAAGATGAGATATGATAAATCCTTGGCATACAGAAAACAAGTAGCTAAGTACAGTGTATACACATATACAGTGTCATAATGTAGCCTAATATTCTGTATAATTAATATCTGCTAATAAAAATAATTGCATGCACATATGAAATGTCATAACAAAGCCTAATATTCTGTACAATTAATGTGTGCTAGAAAAATTAATTGTGTGTGTACATGCAATGTCATAATGAAGCTATATGCTATACAGTTAATATATGCTAATAAAAATATGCCCTTTGCTAGGCTCCATCCCAGCACTGCAACAGAATAATGAAGGAAAGGCGGGAGAAGAAAGGAAGGGAAGAAAGAAGGAAAGAAAAGAAGGAAGGAAGAAAGGAAACAAAGGGCCCCAAAGTCATAGAAAAAAACAATCTTCATTCTAGAATCCTATTTTCAACAAAATCAACAGCCATAAATAGAAGCATTCTTAATTGCAAAGGGTGTGAAATATTTTAATCCAGATTTTCAATAAAGAATTACTCAAGAATTACAAGAAAAATGAAAATTTAATATAGAAATAAAAATGTGGGATTAATAAGTGATTAACAAATTAATTAAACTTATAATTTATGTTTAGTCTACATTATTGAGGAGGAGGAATTGAAAAAGAAATTGCTCAGTAATTCTAACAGGGAAGGGGATAACAGTAGAGGAAGAAGGTATAGGATGCTGAAGTCAAAGAGTTGAAAATAAAAAAATTAGAAGATATTGGGTTTGGGCTATAGCTCAGTGAGTAAAGTACTTTCCATGCACGCATGAGACTGGGGTTTGGAGCCTCAGGACCCACGTAAATGCCAGATGTGGTAGTATGCGCCTGTAATCTCAGCACTGGGGAAACAGAGATAGGAGAACCCCTGGGGCCTACTGGCTAGCTAGTCTATTGGAAAATGAATATGCTATGGATTTAGTAAGAAAAAAGAATGAGAACAATTGGAAAAACAGCCAACATTGACTTCTGGCCTCACACACACCTACACACGTGTAACCTTGCATACACACACACACACACAACACACACACATTCACAGATGAAAATAAGAGACAGAATAAAACCACTCCCATAAACTGTCAACTAACAGGTTTTCCAGAACTATGGTAGCAAACCAAAGGCATGCAGTGATCGATTTGTTCAAGAAAAAATGGCTGAATCTCAGTAAGAACAGTCCTGCTTTGCGTAATCTAACTTACCTTGTTCCCATACCCCTCTCTCCAGCCCTGTAGAGCCCTGCCATCAAGATCATGGTGAAAGTCAGCAGTTGATCACCCCCTTTAGAAGAGACAAAGGGAAGCTGGGGTTGCTCCTTAGCCCCAATCGCAAACACTTGTCATAACTTACCCTATCTTGTATTTCCTCCAACAATCTCACCCACAGACCTTGCCAGGCACAAACAAGATTTCTCCGAGCTTTTGCCCAGTGATTGGCAATTGCTTGCACTGCAGCTATACCTCACGCATCCATAAGTTGGTGCCAACAATGATCTGACCAAAAGAAAAAACTAAAGGAAAAGCTCAGGAATGAGACAGCTATGAAGCTCTGAAGACTGTCCAGCATGGTCCTGGGGATCTGAGGGCCCACGTGCATACACATGGCTATATTCAAGCCCAGGGCCGGCACATGTCCAGTGAAGATCTGAGAAAGCTCTCAGCTCTCACAGCTCTCCGAGCCCAGGCACTGCAGGAGCAGATGGGGAAGGCTATGGCACACTAGCTGCCTAAGGACTGAAGCATGCTTAACTCCAAATGAAGGAGCACAAGGTAGTAATTCAGATGTACTAGAAGAAGTAGAGCTAATAAAGAGAACTCCAGAGGCTGGTGAGATCATGCAGTGGTAAAGGTGTTTGCTTGCAAACCCTGACAGCCTGGATTTGATTCCCCAGTACCCACGTAAATCCAGAAGCACAAAGTGGCACATGTGTCTGGAGGCCCTGGTACACAGATTCCCCCTTTTCTCTAATTCAGTCATCCCCCCAACCCTCTGTAAAATAAATCAATAAATAAAAATGTTAAAGAAAAGTTAACTCCAGGGCCTAGGAGGAATGGCTCAGAGGTTAAAAGTGCATGCTGCCCAAGCCTGCTGACCACAATTCAAATCCCAGCACCCACAGTAAAGCCAGATGTGAAGCAGAATATGCTTTTATGATCCCAACATGCCTACTGTAATGGGAGGTGGAGACAGCAGGAGCTCAGACCTTGCAGGCCAGCTAATCTGGCCTTCTCAGCAGCATCAAGAGAGACTCGGTCTCAAACGAGGTGGAAGAAGAGGCCCAACGACCCAAAGTGGTCCTCTGACTACCACACACACGCCATGGCATGGATGCACCCGTGTACATGCATCACGTACATGCACATACAAATGCACAAACAATGATGACATAGGTCCATAGAAAACACAAAGTACACATTTGTTTTCTGATTTAAAATACAACTAGATAAAGAAATAATTGTAAACATTTTTATAAAGTGAACATATGCAGAAAGTCTACAAAAGTATTTGAAAATATATGAGTTTGTTCAGGCTGCCATAAGAAATGGCTTAGTTGTTCAAAAGACTTGCTATACAAGCCTGAAAACTGGTGTTCAGATCCCCAGAGCCCATATAAATCTGGATACAGGTAGTGCATGTGTGTGTAACACCAATGCGCCTATGGCAATGAGAGGCAGAGTCAAGAGAATCATGAAAGAATGAAAAAAAAAAAAGAAAGGAAGGGAAAAAAGAGAGGGAGGAGAGGGGAAATGGAAGGGAAGGGAAGAAAGAAAGAAAGAAAAAGAGAAGGAAAAAAGGAGGGAGGGAAGAAAAGAGAAAAGAAAGATGGAAGGAAGAAGGAAGGGATTGAATGGCTTCAATAACAGAAATTCATTGATCATAGTTCAAGAGGAAAGTGCTTGCTGGTGACAGTGAGGTATTCCCCCTCACTTGTAAATGACTGCCTCATTGCTATGTCCTTGCCAGATCTTGATAGGCAATGCTGGGATCTCCTCCCCTTATAAGGACACCATCTCTATTAGATTACAGCCACAGCCCCATGACCTCGTTTGACCTTCATCACTTTCTCTCAAGCTCTGCTTACAAATATAGTCACATCAAGAATTAGGGCTCTAATATACAAATTTGAGAGAGGAAAGACATATAAACATTCTAACCATAGCAAAACGTCTAAAAATGACAGAAAGTATTTATAACAAGGCTTTCTGTGAGAATGATAGTAAAACACATGTGATATGGAAGTAGAGAGGGAGTCATGGAGGGGAAAAGTTTAAGCAGGGATGGGGGTGGGGTTGAGAGAGAGGTAGAGGAAAGGAAAAAGTTTATCCAAAACTAAGGCTTTATGAAATATCCATATGGGAACCTATTGCTTTGTAAGCCAATTAAAAATACAATTTTAGGACTGGAGAGATGGCTTAGCAGTTAAGGCACTTGACTGCAAAGCCAGAGGACCTAGGTTCAATTCCCCAGGACTCAAGTAAGCCAGATGCACAAGGTGGCGCATGCATCTGGAATTTATTTGCAGTGGCTGGAGGACCTGGCATCCCCATTCTCTCTCTCTCTCTCTCCCTCTTACTCCTTCTCAAATAAATAAATAAATAAATAAATAAAAATATTTTTAAAAATACAATTTTAGGGCTGGAGAGGTAGCTTAGAGGTTAAGGTGCTTTCCTGCAAAAACTAGGGAGCCACATTCTATTCCCTAAGACCCACTGTAAGACAGATGCACAGGGTGGGGCACGCATCTGGAGTTCATCTGCATTGGCTAGAGGCCCTGGTGTGCCCATTCTCCCTCCCCCCCCCCCCACCTCTCAAATAAATAAAAATACAATTTAAAAAGAGTTTGGAGGAAGGTGAACTGTATGGGTAAATAAAGCTATTCTCAGAAGCCCTAGATTATTAACTCAATATCAAGGGTAAGAGGCCTCCCTATGAGTTATTGGTTAGGGATGCCACAAAGGCCACTAAAACATAGGATATTGTTATTGCTCTTGATCACCCACAAAACTAGATAGCAAGAAGTCCTGGTTGCTGAAGTTAGCACACCCTGTGGTTGCAAGATATAGCAAAATGAAGCTGGAATTGGGCTGAAAGCCCCCTCCCTGGTAGCTAGCTTTCATAGTGCTGGAAGGTGCAAAGCAAGCTGCTAAGGAAGAAAAGTCATCAAAGGTCTCATCCAGAAACGGACCCTGCATACCACAATACCGACCCACCAGGCAAGATGTTCCCACTGGTGCAGTGGCATGACTGAGGGGTAACAGACAGATTTCTCACTAGATTTGAGGTTCATTCCACAGGAGGGAAGTCAAGCCTGGTATGGTAGACCTATCTAAAATCTAGGCTCTAGGTGGAACGTGCTGCTGCTATTTCTAAAATGTCGTCAAGCTGCTTTCTAAATAGTTACGCTCACACCCTTGCTGCTGCTCTCAGCCTCCTTCACAGAAGTTTCTTGGGTTTTTTTTTTTGTTGTTGTTGTTTTGGGGGATTTTGTTGTTGTTGTTTTGTTTTGTTTTCTCATAGTGGGGTATCCTCTAGCTCAGGCTGACCTGGAATTCACAATGTAATCTCAGGATGGCCTCGAACTCACAGCAGTCTTCCTACCTCTGCCTCCAAGTGCTGGGATTAAAGACATGCGCCACCCTACCCGGTTCAAGAAGTTTCTTTTGCAGTGGGAAGAGGTTAACGCAGAAATACACCTCTAGCAATAGTGCTGAGTGACTGTCTTGTGCTCAGTCCTAAACAGCCCTTCTTTATCACCCACTTCAAGGCTCAGGGGACATTGCAGAAGGGGACTTGGAGCTGGAGAACAGGAAAAAGCACTGTGGAATGCTGTCTTCTGGACATGACATGGACTCACAACAGCTGTGGCCTCCTGAACAAGACTGAACCTGTCAACATTCCATCATGGATGCAGGAGGGGCTCCTGAGACCCCACTCCTCCCATAGAAGCTATTTGGCTGCTCAGGGTTGCTGAGGGAGGGGAGTCCATTGATAAGTCACCAATGCTGCAGTAAATAACCTCCCACCCATGCTCATGCAAGCAGCCCTAATTTAACTCAGTGGGTCACAAAAAATAATAATAACACAATAAAAAGAAAACATGAAAGTAGGAAAGAGTTTACTTGGGGAAAAGATGGGGTTAAGCAGGGTGTGAAGGAATAAGAGAGGGTCATGAGGGTAAACATGATCAAATCACTATATACATGTATGAAATTGTCATAAAATTAAAAACAAAAAGGAATTTTAAAAGTAATTATCTAATATGTTATCAATAATATAGTCCACAAACTGTTCTGAGCTTGTTCATCTTATAACTGGAAGTTTGCGCCCTTTGACTGACATCTTCCCGTGTTTCCCATCCTCTGATAACCACTTCTGCCTTGTGCTTCAACTGTTTTAGATTCAACACGTAAGTTAAAGATGCAGTTATTGGATTTTCTGTGTCTGTCTTATTTCTCTCAGCATAACATCTCACCAAAATTTACTGAGAGAAGATCTTTAGCCTTCTCAACACACATGTGCACATACACCCGAAACAATAACTATGTTTATTAGCTCATTTGTGGTAGTCTTACAATGTGCATATCAAAACAACACACTGTATTCCTGAAGAGCAAGTACTTTATGTTTCTGAATTACACCTCAATAAGCCAGGGCAGTTATAATGTAAGATGTTGATTGGCACAGTGCGTACAATCAGTGCTAATAACAGCGTAAAGAAAGGAAAGGGAGATAGCTCAGAATAAAGTTTCAGTAAGCTATCAGGATTAAGATAGCATTATTCTGAAGTTGATTTTTATAAATTAAGATGATAAATGCACAGTAACTACTGTTAACTCAAAAATAGATTGTAAAAGAATCAAAATGGGACACCATGATATGTCAACTTAACACATCAAAAGGAAATTACATTCTATGAACAAATTACATTTTTAAAAGCAAAACAAATAGGAACACTGGAGAGATGACTTAGCGGTTAAGGCATTTGCCTGTAAAGCCAAGGAACCCAGGTTTGATACCCTAGGACCCATGTAAATAAAGCCAGATGCCCAAGGTAACACATACATCTGGAGTTCGTTTGGAGTGGCTGGAGGACCTGGCAGGCTTGCACTCTCTCTCATAAATAAATAAAATCGTTAAAAATAAATAAATAAAAATATATTTAAAAACACAAATAGGAGCTGGGCATGGTGGTGCACACCTTTAATCCCAGCACTTGGGAGGCAGAGGTAGGAGGATCACTGTGAGTTCGAGGCCACCTGAGACTACATAGTGAATTCCAGGTCACCCTGGGCCAAAATGAGACCCTGCCTCAAAAAAAAAAAAAAAAATATATATATATATATATATATATATATATATATGTGTGTGTGTGTGTGTGTGTGTATACATATATACATATATATATACATATACACACACACAAATAGGATATAGGAGATAGTCAGTAAAGTGATTGCCTCACAAGCATGAGGACCTGAGATGAATCCCCAGAACCCACATAAATAAATGAGGCAGAGACAGGAGAATCCCTGGGACTCATTAGCTAGCCAGTCTAGCAGAACTAGCGAGCTCCAGGCCAACATATGACCTTGTCTTAAAAGAGGTAGATGGGGATGCTGGAGAAAACTGCTCAATAGTTAGAGGCACATGCTTGAAAAGTCTGCCAGTCCAGGTTTGATTCCCCAGTACCCACATAAAGCCAAATGTACAAAGTGGCACAAGTATCTGGAGTTCATCGGCAGTGGCAAGATGCCCTCGTGCACTTGCTCTCTCTCTCTCTCTCTCTCTCTCTCTCTCTCTCTCTCTCTCTCTCTCTCTCTTCTTACAAAATAATGATAATAAATAAACAAAAAGAGGCAGACAGCATTCCTGAGGACCAACACCCAACTTAATCCTCTGGCCTCCACATGCATGCACACACACGTGATCACACACATAGACAAACATATACAGAGCTGCACATACTGCATACATCCACAAAAATGTAAATAAATATAAATGGAAATTTTTTAATGGTGGAATAGTTTCAATCTATCCACTTAGGAAAAAATTAAAGGCTATAGCCAAAGTTATGGGAAAATGAGCACCATTATGTGCTGAATGTGGATGCAAACATTAGTGCAGCATTTGAAGAAAGCTTTTTGTGTAATTTGTAAAGAGAGGGACAAAGTGTGCATGGGTGCGCCAGGGCCTCCTGCCACTGCAAATGAATACCAGATGCATGTGCCACTTTGTGCAGCTGCCTTTATGTGGGTACTGAGGAATCAAACCCAGTTCAGCAGAACTTGAAAACAAGAGCTTTTAACCCCCAAAGCCATGTCCCCAGCCAAAGAAAAAATTATAGCTGAGTATGTAAAAATTTAAAATATATGCACTCTTTGACCTAGCAAGTATTAAGCAAAAAGAGAGGGTCACCTATATGTAGCCAGGGGCATGTGTGAGGATGAGGCCCTGAACAACACATACATCCTATCAGGGTGAGGGACTATCCTTGAAAACAAGCAATCTGTTCTGACCATTGATAAAAATGACAAATGTAAAGACACTTTAACATTCTTCAGCCTTACAAAGCTACATCAGTAACAATTGCCCATTTGTTTGCTAGCTGTTTTGTTTGCTTTCTTATCATAGCAACTGGTGGAGGAATCCTTATAGAAAGAGATTTCACTGAGAAAATGGAAAACTGTTCTGAACACACCTTTCAGGGGAGGAGCTGAGCTTCTAGAAGCCAACTGTAGACAAGAGGAAGTGTGATTCTACACAGAAAGGGAGGAAGGAGGGGCTAAGAGAGACTAGCCCTTGTGATGTGAGCTCCTGCTAAGACTCTTGCCTCTCCCCCAGAATTATCTGGAAGAGGAAAACAAGCCCAAGAAATAGCACCACATCAAATATTCCCATGGAACCTCCTAGGTAGCCAGCAGAGCTTTGAATGCCCGTGTATATTATTACCTCATTTCCTCCCTGCACCTACTCCATGAGGCAGGGGGCTGACTATGCTCATCTCACAGTTAAAGGTAAATGGAGGTAAACACTACTATGGATCCCAGCAAGAAGCACACCGAGCCAGAGCTGAAATCCCCTCGCTGTCTCTCTAGAGCCCACACTTTCTGCCAGCCAACCCATGCTCCTGCCTCGCAGGAGAATGGAATATGGACAAAATTCCCAGTACTTCCCTAATTCCACTTAGACAGGGGTGGAGCCCCCCCGCCCCCCTCCAGGCTCTTCCCTGAGCCTGCTCACTTGTGACTTTGATTGACTTCACTGGAGATCTCAGCTCACTCCACTCCTTCCTACCAGCTATTCCCCCCCCACCCCCCCATGGTCAGCAATGCCTCTTTCATCTGTGGAAATTCTTGCCTACATCCTAACACCTGGCATTCATTTCACACAATGTGCCAGAGCTAGCCTGAGAGCCAGAGGTCTTCATATGGCTGGTGGTAAATTTGGAATTGTCCTGTCATTCTGCTGGAACTCTCGGCTGTCCCAGCTGCTCTGTGGAGTCACCGTGCAACAATGCAGTATCTCCATCCCCCTGACTGCAGACTCTGTCCTTCAGGGCAGCCTAAGGTCATGGGCCTTTCTTCCATCCAAGCAATTCCCAGTGTACTCAAGCATTATCACTGATTTTTTTTCTTTTTACATAAGAGAAAACATTTTGTATGGATAAATTTGCAAGTTAATGGAAATCCTTTGTTAACCCACCATCTTCTTAATACCTAACTAACAATCATGTATGCATATGTAGATATACAGAGATATTAATATGGAAAACATTCTAAAACTTCATTTACAAAATTTTAATTAAAGAAGTATTTTCATAGAAAAATATGGAAATGTCCAGAAAGGAAAGAAGAGAAAGGGGAAAAATTACCCTGTCCAGAAATATTTAGTTTAATGTTTTAATATAAACCCCATCCAGACACATTTCTATACATATATATATACATATTTGTACAAAAGTGAGATCCTAGATACTAATTTTATTTTTTTATATGTTATTTATTCACTTATTTATTTGAGAGAGAGAAAGAGACAGAGAGAAAGACACACAGAGAAAGAAAATGGGTACGCCAAGGCCTCCAGCCCCTGCAAATGAACTCCAGATGCATGCACCCCCTTGTGCATCTGGCTTACGTGGGTCCTGGAGAGCCGAACCAGGATCCTTTGGCTTTGCAGGCAAATGCTTTAACTCCTAAGCCGTCTCTCCAGCCCCATTGATGGTGCACACCTTTTTTAATATTTTATTATTATTTTTTTTTATCTTTTGGTTTTTCGAGGTAAGGTTTCACTCTAGCCCAGGCTGACCTGGAACTCACTATGGAGTCTCAGGGTGGCCTCGAACTCACGGCGATCCTCCTACCTCTGCCTCCCAAGTGCTGGGATTAAAGGCGTGCGCCACCACGCCCAGCTCTTTTTTAATATTTTATTTCTTCATTTATTTATTTGAGAGAAAGAGAGTGCTAAATACTAATTTTAAACTGCCTGCCCCCTTATTATTATCATGATTAACATTATTCTAATTTTCCAGATTTATCATTGCTGTGAATACTGTTTATGGGATCTTTCTGGTTTTGACTTTCAAGTAGTCTATAAGATAGGTGGATCCTGCTTATTTTACCAATCCTCTGTCCTTGAACATTACATTGATTGTGATTTTTTTCCCCTCTTAAAAACAATTCTTTAATTATCTCAACTCTGGTGGAGTGGGGGGGGGTGGAAATGCCACTCATTTAAAAAAGTAGAATTTCATAAAAACACTAATCAGTAATGTTCAAGAATGATATGTAATCCTTTCTTACCCTGAGTTTTGCTCTTCCTGGACTTTTGTTTTGTCAGTCCTTTTGCCTGTCATAGAACCCTTCTACTCATCCAAATGACCCCTCCTTGATCTCACATTCCCTCGCTAGCTGCCTTCTACTAAGCCCACTTCTGTAGCTCCTCTTGCTTTCATCCACTCACCCTTAGTCCTACTGACTCAACTGTCCTTTGAAGCTACAGTACAAAAGACACACCGGGGACCCTGTGGGGATCAAAGGGCGCCTGCTGCACATACTGAGCCCCAAAGGAATTCAGAGTCTAATTGGAAATGCTACGTATATATACACAGTGGTGCTGATAAATTGGCTGTCCTAAGGGAGAAAAATCCTTGATGTATAGGACTTGCCAAGTTCCATACTTTAAAATATTCCCACCATGGCCAAGCACCAGTGAGATGTCTCTGAACCAGGAGTCAGACAGAGATGCACACAGAGACTCTAGGATACAACTGAATGACTGAGAAGCTAAACACATACACATATGTGCATACATTACATGTATATATGGTAAATAAATTTATACTTTAGCTTTTTATATGCTCACTCATTCATGTACATAGAAATGCCAGAAAAGACACCCAGAGCAGATAATTAGGACTAAAAAGTCATGTTACTGTCATTGTCTAAGCAAGTACCATACATCCAGTGCTTTGTCCAAGGTTCTTCATGCTTCCACTTTACAATGTTACCTCTGCAATGCAATGGATGAGGTTACTTGTCCTCGGTCCTTCAGTGCAATGACGAAACCATCATTCAATCTCGGTCCCTTGGATTCCAGAGTCCAGGCTCAGATGGCCACGTCCTGCTCCTGCTGCTTTCTGCCAAGCAGCTGGACAGACCCTCAGGGCTCGTGCTGCAGATTCAGTGAGTTGAACAGCCATGAGAGGTGGCTGGCACTGCTGTGAGACATGCGACCATTCTGCTTCTCGGCCTCCCCTGCCCCCACCGGCCCCTCGCCAGCCCAGGCCTTCTCTTCTCCAAGGCGCCATAAAGGCTGCCTTATAGCGCCCAAAGTTGCCCTTCATGTTAGTATATAATTCTCTACTACTTTGCTTTCTCTTCCTTTTTTTCCTACTAAGAGCATAAGTCTTTTCTTGATTTCAATTTGTTCTTAAAGCTTTCATGTTTACAACATGTTTTCATGTTGGTTCTTTTAAATAAGAATGAAAACCATTTTCCATGGGAAGCACTGATGAGGAATTGCTTCTTGAAGAGTTACCACGTCCTTGCCACTACATTTAGCATTTTGTGTGCATTATCTCAGATACCTGACTGCCGTCCTATGGAGACCTAATGAATCCACATGCATTCAAAGGGCAGCCCCGGGTCCACCAGGGTCTGATAACTCATTGCAGCCACAGGACAGAGTTGGGAAGAGTCAGAAGCAAACCCTGTGTCCTGGGCTCCCAGCCTGGGTCTTTTCCACCATACAGATTGCCTCCTGCTGCTACAACCAAGTAATAGCATTTTTAACATTTGAGTTCAGATACTTCTTTGCTGTCAGAACTCTCCTGTGACCATAGGAAGTTCAATGGCATCCTTGGCCTCAACTCTCTCGATGCCAGTAGTATCCCCAATGATCACGAGCTGTGACAACCAAAAGCCTCTCTGTACCTCACAAAAGTCCCCAGGGGACAAAATCCCCTCCAGGTACAAATCACCAAAGTAGGTATTTATGACACATCTATTATCTAACTGTTCTCCATTTCAAAGGAATTTTTATTAGTGTTTTAAATTAGCATACAAAACAATGGGTCTCATTTTCATGCTTACTTCAGTTTTTACTTGTCCTCTCACACTCATTCCCATCCCCTTCCTCCTCTCCTTTTATATCACATGTATTCTACAACCCCCTCCTCCCTATCTTTAAGAGCTCTTCTTCCCCTCTCATGATGCCCTTTCCAGTTTTATATGCTGCACCTGCACAAACAGACACACACTACACATATATATGTATAAAAATGGATCTGCATATGAGAAAATATGTGGCATTTGTCTTCCTAAGTCTGACTTACAACACTTAACATATTCATTTCTAGTTCCATCCATTTTTCTGTACATATGAAAAATGAAATATTTTTAATTACATACTGCATATTATATATCACATTTTGTACCCATTCATCTGTTGATGAAAATCTAGGCTGATTCCATTTCCTGGCTATAATGAATATAGTAAGCAATAAACATGGATACTCAAGTATTTCTGTGATATGTTGACTTAAAGTCTTTGGATATATACCTAAGTGTGGTATAACTAAATCATATGGAAATTCTATTTTTAATCATTTGAAAAACATCCAACTACTTTGAGCTTTTAGCCATTCTAACTGGGATGAGAGAATCTCAGAATAGTTTTAATTGACATTTCTTTGATCTCTAAGTATGATGGACATCTTTCCAAGTACTTATTGGGTATTTATATTTCTTCTTTTAAGAACTGTCTATTCAGTTCATTAGCCTATTTATTGATTGAAAGACTTAGCAAGTGTTCGAGTGTTTAATTTTTATAGCTCTTTATACATTCTGGATAGTAACTCCCTGTTTGACACATAGATGGTAAAGATTTTTCTCCCATCCTGTAGACTATATCTTGTATCTGATGATTGTTTCTTTTGTGGTGCAGAAGGTTTTTAATTTCATGTGACCCCATTGGCATTGCTTGAGTTTATTTCCTATGCTGTGAAATTTTTCATTCATAAATTCCTTGCCTATGCCTACCCCTTGTTTTACCTATGCTTTCCTCTAATAGTTTAAGCATTTCCAGTCTTATGTTGAGATTTGTGAAAAGGGGCTAGAGAGACAGCTCAGCAATGAAAGGAGCTTGCTTGCAAAGCCTGACAGCCTTAGTTCAATCCCCCAGGAGCAATGTAAACCTGATATACAAAGTGGCACATGCATCTGGAGTTTGTTTACAGAGTCAGGAAGCCCTGGTTTCCCCCCCCCCCTTCATCGTTCTCAAATAACTAAATAAATGAAATAATTAAAATTAAAGATCTGTGAAAGGACTTGAATTTAAATTAAAATGTACTGGCTACATGTGCTACTAACTTTGACACATATTATTTTGTGAGCTTCCTGGAAGTTGGAGAATGGACAAGACAGCCTATAAAGGTCTTTCCTTCTCAAAGATAAGAAAACAGGTACAAGTGTTTGCTGAGCTCTTGGTTTGGGCTGGGTACACTCTAAGTGTGTAGTATGTCTGAAGTCATTTAATCCTTCCTATGTCTTGTGATTCCTTTTACAGATGTCAAAACTAGGACAGCAGTACAGAGACCACCCAAGGTCACATGACCAGGGATGGGCAAATTTGAGATTTGACCCTGGACAGAGGACAATGAAGCCTGTGTTCTTGACTTCCCAGCCTCCAAAAATTTGAAACTTCCCCTTACACACAAATAAAAAGGATTACCAGAACAGGGCAAATAAGACTTTTGCCCAACAATTATGTTTTCCAGAATTCGCTTTGCACAGAGGGGCTCAAAAGTCTCTTCTGACAGCAGTCAGCACCCTTTCTCTAGCACAGAAAGCCAAAATGAAATGTGGTGTGAGTAGTCATCTTTATGTCAGTGGTCAGCAACATCTGTAGAAAAATCGTAAGTAATTTCTTTGAAATGAAAACTCCTCAAAGGCATCAATTCTATAACCCTAGAGTATAGTCCAGAGATCTACCCTACCAACAGGCTGCCCAGGTTTCTGGGTTCTGATAGAGGCAGGACAAGGAGACCCACATCCCCACCCCAGTGAGGAATCTAGTCCTGGGACGTTAGACGTTGGCCAGAATAAAAGCTTCTAGGACCCAGTTGAGATTTCACAATACCTTCAAGTCCCGTGCTAACGTCAGCAGGGAGGGAATTTCCTGAGACTGATCATGAGATCAGCAGTGCGCTACTCAATTAGTGCTGCCTGCCACAGGTGCAGGAATGGAAGCAAACGGGTACTCATTGCGTCTGTTAACCAGATCAAGAGCCAGTAGGAACTTCACAGCCATTCCAGACTGTAAGATGTCAGCCTCCCCAGCTTCTGACAAGAGGCCTAAACCAGCTACACTGCCTTGTCAGACCTTGGCTGCTATGAGCATGCGTCCTACCCCTCTTGATACAGTGGTTATTAAGATAACAGCAGGATTGAAAGCATGATGATGATAGCAACCATTTCAGACTGGCTGTTACATTTTTCAAAGTCTCCTCTTATAGTTCCCTCACTGACACCCATGGAAACCTTATCTCCCTGGTGAGCTCCACTCAGCAACACAACATTGTGCATTGGATTGCACAGAGTATTAGAACGGGCTTTCTGCTCCCTTTTCCCTTCTGCGGGAACTAGCCTAGCCAGGGGAACTAGGCAGGAGGCAGAAAAAGCCCTCGGCAGACTGGAGGAGCATAAATACCACACAAAGCAGGAGCTGTCTCGTTTTGTGACCTCTTCTTGCTCAACCTCCAGCACTCAGCTGGAAGGCCAGGTGCATTCAAGGCATGAACAAATGGTCATGGAATGAAGGGTGTAATTGACAGTCATATGACAAATAGAAAACAGAGTCTGCAATGAATGTTTCCTGTCATTCCCATAAAATGTATCCCAGATGAGGGCTTCTGCCTGCATCAGAGGGTGTATCTGAATACTGAAGATCTGATCCCATACAACTGCACCAAGCTGGGAGCTTCCATGGCTTCGTTGAGGTCTTACAGCTTTTTGCGTGACTTTGGTGCCAGGGAAATGGATGAGATCATATGTATTTGGAACTTGTTTGGGGAAAACCTCTGATATCTGCTCACTGTACCCAACACTTAAAATGAACTCCCTCGTGCTGCTTTTTAGAGTTCAGGAAAAAGAAACGCTGTCACCCATTTTCCAGAGTAGAAAACCTAAGCTGGGTATGCCTCCTATGTGAAACTTTTCGTGACTGCTCCAGCTAACAGTTTTATCTCCTCTTGTCATTCCCCATGGTCACAGGCCCGGGCACTGGTGTGTCTATCCTGGTCTAGATATATCCAGTCATCACTGTCATGTTGTCTTAGTCAGTTGGGCTGGCCTTTACCAAGTCCCCACAGAAGGGGTGGCTTGAGCAAAATTTTCTCATAATTCTAGAGGCTAAAAAGGTCAAGGTGTTGGGTCTCTCTTAGGCCTCTCCCCTGTGCAACAGATGTCTGTCTCTTCTCTCTCTCTCATCTTCTATTTTTTCCATGTGCATGTGTGTGTTGATGAATGCATGTGTGCATGTATGTGTATGTATGTTTGTATATGTAGAGACACACATGTGTGTGAAGTTGTTGGTGACATTGTTTGGAGACCAGGTCAATTTCAAGGGTCTTTGTCAATAGCTCTCTATCTTATTCTTTGAGACAAGGTCTCTCCCCTGAACGTGGAGTCCATGGCATCAGTTAGACGAACTGGCCAGCAAGCCATAGGGATTCCCTGTCTCTGTCTTCCCAGCGCCAGGATTACAGGTGGGAGGCACCATGTTCAGCATTTTATGTGGGTGCTGGGGATCTGAACTCAGGTCCTCATGTTTGCACACCAAGCACTTTACCCACTGAACCATCTCCTTAGCCCATAATCTCCTCTTCTTACAAAAACGCAAAGCTTATCTCCACATGCAGTCATATTCCGAAGTACTGAGACTTAGAACTTAAAGTTTTATTTGTGTTTGGAGTCTGTCACACCAGGGAATGGCACAGTCTAAAGCCCAGGAAAGGGTCACATTTATTACTTCCCCTGGCTGTGTAATCAACCCCAGGCTAAAGGAAACCAGGCATTGTTATTATTATTATTATTGCTACTAGTATTATCTTCCCCACCCAGGCCTGCACACCCTGACACTCTGAAAAGGCCTAGCTAAGAAAAGTTACAGCTCTGTCCTAGGAAGCCATGAAACCAGGTCTACAGCCAGGTCCTTCTGACCTCGTCCTCTCTCCTCTTGTGAGACACAATGGGAGAGCGGCATGGCTGGTGCCTCCCTTTGACTTGACAGGTTAGTAAGGGGAGATCAGAGGGACCCTCATCTCGGGACTACAGCGCCTAGTCTCCACAGTGGGAGCCCCGCAGGGACGGTCCCCCCTAGAAGCCCTCGCTAAGGGTATCGGTGTTCTTTATTTTCTCATATGTACAAAACAGGCCACATTTGCAGAGATAGTTTCCTGAGACCTCTGTTAGCTAACAGAACAGGACAGAATTCCTACCTGCCCCTGTTCCCTCCTATGTACCCAGCACTGCCTTTGAACCTAGCATCCACCCACTCATTGAAAGGAGCCCTGGGAAGCTTCCTCAACAGTCAGCAGCATAGATTTGTTTTTTTCCTTGTGTGTGATGATTTGCATGAGTGTGAGTGTGAGTGTGAGCATGCAAGGACAACTTTGGACTTGGTCTTCCACCTTGTTGGAGTCAGGGCCTCTCAGCGTTCACCCTGTGTTCACCAGGCCAACTGGCCTATGAACTGCCAATTCTCCCATCTCAGTAGAGGCTTGCTGAGATTACAAGCATGGTACCATATCCAGCTGGGTATCCTAACCCCCCAGTACTCACTCTTGCACTGGAAGGTCTTTATCCATTGAGTCATATCCCTAGCCCGAGACCATAGATTTTTAACTAGAGAAGGCAGAGAGGAAAGAGGTGGCCAGCTTAAAGTCCCCAATCCCATGTGTTTATTTACAGCACCCTTGAGTCACTCCTGGCGGCATCTTCTTCCCTGACTCTCTGACGCGTCACTACCGTCCATCCCTCACGCCTTGCGTTTGACCCAGGAGGAAGACGGAAACGCCGAGACGGGCCCCAGTGCAGCTCTGAAAGACACCTTCTTATTTTCATTTCAGCTTGGAGGCCAGCTCTCCCAGGCAGCCCCACTCCCAAGGCTGCTGCACACAAGGCAAACCTCTCCCCGCGGCATGTGTGGTTCCTTCTAGCAAACCAAGCCTGTGTTTACACCCCTACAGTGCCTGGGGTCTGTTTTCTCTCCATGGGCTGTGACCCTACCTCCCAGAAAGCTACTGTGTGTCTGTTGACTCTGCGTCTTCCCGTCTTCTCATATTTTCTCTTCTTCACCATCTGTAAATGGCATTTCTCAGGGTAGGAGGGAGGCCTGGGACCACAGGTATGCTTCCTGTCTCTGCTGGCCAGGCCTGCCCCAATCAAAGGCGGATGCCCGCGGTGCGCTGGGCTGAGGTGGGGGGAGGGAGGACGAGGGGTCCATGATGTGGTCACAGGGAGCTACCTTCCCCCCACCCCTCTCTCTCTCTCTCTCTCTCTCTCTCTCTCTCTCTCTCTCTCTCTCTCTCTGCCTTGCTCTGTTAACTAACTACCTCTGCTGCGCAGGGGGTCCTGTCTTGCCTAGCCCAGGGCAACAAGGTGGCTTGGAACTACAGGGCAATTTTAAACCCAAAGAGGTCTGGGTTCAAATCCTGAACTATGGTTTCTTAATTGCCCCAGGGTTTCCTCCTCCCTGGAAAACAAAGGGGGGAAATACTACATGAGGGTAAAGAGGTCAAAATACCTACCTACCCTGGTGTGGCTGATGTGGGAATATGCTGGCAGAACATGTGGACAGGCCTGGGCCTCATAGGCCCTCCATCATGCCAGCTTCTTTCAACTCCCATGTTGCAGGACCTGAACCAGCAGTTCTTGATGTCACGGGGAAAGGCACTAGGGGTGTCTGTCGCTTGTACTTCACAGTCCTGTGGGAACTGCCCAGGGAAGACAGGAAGCCCTGAACTTGCCCACATGAAAAGTTCATGCATGCTAGGACAGGGATTTGAAAGCATCAGCAGACTTCACATGGCACCCATCTGGCCTTGCTCTGAAGGAAAGCTAAGCTGACTCCCTTGTTATGGCTCCAGGAAGAAGAGACTTTGTGGCTGACATAGGAAAATAGTAGGGACAGTGTAAACATTCCCCACCTCAAACATTCCCTTTCCTTTTCCCTGACTCCCAAATTCTCATCTTCCTCAACACCCCCACCCAGGGTGATCTGCCAGCTTCTCCCACAATACTCTAGCAAGAGTCCCGCCTTTGCAGTTCAAGACCTCAGTATTGAAATCCCAGCTCAGTTGCTAAGCAGCCATGCAGCTCAGGAGACAGCCCCTCTGAGCCTTGGGATTCTCACTTGTGCCCTATCAGTAGGGCTGGGGGCAAGCTGCTGCCGCTGGAGCTGACAGAATACTCAACAGGAGGCTGTTTGCACAGATAATGTTGCCTACTGGTAACTCAGCTGAGGGTGGCATTTTTGGTGCTAGCCTGAGAAGAGCTCCAGCTTAAGTGTCCCTAATGCCACAGAGGAGGAAAGCTATTGTTCTGTGGCAGGCTTTGGAGTGAAACTTCCAAATCTTCCCAAATTGACAAAAGCAGCCCAGCCCAGCCTGCCTTTCCAGCAAGGTGGTGCCCCAGATAGAAGGGCAGCAGAGACCTCTGGGTCCTCCCTGGACAATGTCCTCATTCCCATGTTCCTGTAAGCTTACAGCTGAGCTGGCCAGGCTGGCTCTGGGGAAGGCAGGTGGGCAGCAGCTAGCCCCTAGGAGATAAGCTGCAGGTGAGAGGTTAATTTGTCATTAAACCATTCAAAGTGAGCATGGTAACACTCAAGAGGTAGAGACAGGAGGATCAGAAGTTCATGGTGATTAGAGATGCCTATTTGCAAAGCCTGATGGCCTGGGTTTGACTTCCCAATACCTGTGTAGGCCAGATGCCCAAAGTGGTATGTGCATCTGGTGCTTACGTGCAGTGGGAAGAAGCCCTGGTGCTCCTGTTCTCATTCATTCATTCTCTCTCTTCCTCTCTCTTTCTCTCTCTCTCTCTCTCTCTCTCTCTCTCTCTCTCTCTCTCTCTCTCTCCCTCTCTCTCTCCTCTCTCCTTGCAAATAAAAAATAAAAATATTTTTTAAAAAGAAGTTCATGGTGATTTTGAGACCTGGGCTGCATGAGACACTGTCCCATGAGAATACAAACATGGCTCAGTGGCTAAAAGCACTTGGTGTGCAAGCCTGGCAAGTGGGGTCTGGATTCCTAGAGTATGCGTAAAGCCGGGCACAAGCAGCCAAGCTTCTATAACCCCAACACACTTCTTATGGCAATCGATGCAGAATCAAGAGAACCCACAGTCCATGGGCCGGCTAGACTGGAGATCCCAGCAGCAAATAAGAGAGAGCCCGTCTTGAATAAGGTGGAAGGTGAAACCCAGTCCTCTGACCTCCATGTGTGAGTCATGGCATGTGCACACACACACACACACACATATCTTCCAAAGTTTAAAGACAACACCTTATGGAAAACTGAGTTGACCATTATGGAACATATAAAGTCAAATACATTTCTAAAGGCTTATGCTCACCCACTGTGAATAACTGGATCCTTCCTCTGTCTTGTACCTGTGGCCTTGGGTTACTGGTGTGTGACTTTCTGCTACACAGCCTGCTTTGCCCTGACTAACATTATGTGGCCATCTCCTCAAGGAAAGGGAATTACTACTCCCTCATTTTATTAATGAAGATATTCAGGCTTTAAGCAGCCTGACCAAGGTTGTAGAGGTAAAGGTTATATGGAAGAGCCACTGGCATTATATCCACTGGCTTCTCTTCTTCACTTCCACCTTGAAACCAATGACAATAGAAACATTAATCCTTGACCTGTGAACAGCACCTTATTCCTTGAGAAGTGTTTTTATGACTATTTTTTTTCCATTCTTTCAAGACTGAGGGCCAGCGACAGAGTGCTTGTCCAGCATTCTTTCAAGTTGCCCTGAGAGATACACAAGAAGGCTACCAAACACCTAAGGAGATAGCTCATTGGTAAAATGCTTGCTGCACAAGTATGAACTGAGTTCAAACCCCAGTACACACATAAAATGCCGGGTGTGGTAGCACACACCTGTAATTCCAGCACTGGAGAGACGGAGGCAGAAGGATTCCTAGAGCTCACTGGCCAGCCAGTCCAGCATAACTGGTGAGCTCCAGGACAGGGAGAGACCCTGCATGGCGTGTTGTCCTCTAGAAGGTTGTCCTCTAGCCTCTACACAAATGCATAAATTCACATATACTTGAACACACATGTATATATTTAGCACACATGTATAATTTTTAAAAAGAAGGCTACTAGTACCCCCTTCTTACTAATGAAGCACCATGAAAAGTCTTGGAGTTATGCCGGGCATGGTGGCACACACCTTTAATCCCAGCACTTGGAAGGCAGAGATAAAAGGATTGCCTTGAGTTCGAGGCCATCCTGAGACTACATAGTGAATTCCAGGTCAGCCTGGGCTAGAGTGAGACCCTACCTTGGGGGGGAAAAAAAAAAAACATCTTGGAGAGATGGAGATGGTGCTAACAACACTCGGACTTTTCCCTCTGAGTTCTACTACCAGCCTCCTTGGAGGTCCCTGAGCTGCCCACAGAGCTCTAAGCAGGGTTAAGGATGACAGACACAGTAAGGTGATGCCAAAGGGATGTGACAAGTAGCTCTCAGGGAAAACTGACAGCCAGGGCTGCAGAAAATTCACCTCTCCCTGCAATTCCTCCTGTAGATTCTGAGCCACATGGCAGCTGAGGCCACCAGTTTAGCCCCTAGAGCTAAATACGCCACAATAAACCTGCAGCGCTGATGATTCATTGTGGGTCAGAACCTTAATCAAGCCCCAATTCAATTTAACCGCTAGTGATTTCAGCACAGTGCTCTGGTCTTCCATTTAATGCAGGAGAACTGACTTTAGAATAACAACCTCGAGAAGTACCCTCTACCCACACAGAGATGTGAACATAGTTCACATTGCCCAGTGGCTTCCTATGGGCATATTTGACTGGCATTGAGCCATGGATTCTGCCAGGAGGGATGTGAGTCCTGCTTGCACAAAGAGAATCTAGGCTGTGGGAAGAGTCAGCAAGCATGTTCTGGTAGCCCCAGCAGAGGAGGCAAAATTCTTAAATGAGTTAGGAATTACTGAAAAGTCAGTGGGTCCTGGACCCCAAAACACAGTGAATGATAGCATAAGGCATATGTAAGGTGTCTCTCTCTCTCTCTCTCTCTCTCTCTCTCTCTCTCTCTCTCTCTCTCTCTGTAAATGTCTCTCTGCCTCTCACATGCTTAGATATATGCATACCACACTGTTTCCACAGAGCTTCTAAATCTGAATTATCATGTGGGGTTTCCATCAGCTTCCCATCTGCTCCCAGAACTGTGTGCAAACACTTACATCCAAAGCCCAGAAGAGGGAGGAGAGGACATAAAACATTTTTATTTGTTCTGACCAGAAAAGCCATAGAATTCAGAATGTGTAAAAGAAAGTCAGAAAAGGAAAGGAAAACAGATTGTTGGTCCTAGTCACCCCCCACAAGGAGTTGCTCAGACCCCACACCTCACAACATAGCTTTCAGAGCCACCTGCTCCACACAGACCTAGGCTGAAATCCTTTGACTCATCAGCTTGCCTACTGGGTGAGCGTGAGTAAAATTCTTAACTCCCCTGAGGCCTGAGCCTCTCACCACTGTAGACAAGACTAATGAAAACCATTGTGTAGGTGATTGTGTAGATGAGGAATAAGTCCATCTAAATTTTATTAATATCTTTGGTTGGGTGCCTGCCATACAAGCACCCAGTAAGTGGTAATGGTGGAGACAGCTGGTGGCAGTAGTGATGCTAGTCAAGATAAGAAGGAAGTCATGGTAGTGATAGTGGATGTCAGGCTGATGATAGCGGTGGTGGTGGTACAGTTGGAAGTAATGGTGAAGGTGGTAACAAATAATCGATGACAGTGGTGGTGGTAGTGGTGGAGGGAACGGTGATGATGGAGGTGGTGAAGGTAGAGATAATGGAGACGGTGATGACGGCAGCAGAGATGGGAGTATTGGAGGTGGTGGTTGTTGGCTGTGGCGGTTCAAATACTGACAGTGGGGTGGAGACACGGAAGACGGAAGGGGCAGTTTTGATGGTGCTGGTGGAAACAGTAGAGGCTATATCACCTTTCTCATTCCTCTTCTCTCCATAATTCCCTTGCCCTTTAGGAAAACCAGAGCTATCATTGAAAATAGCCCTGCCTGTCAGAGACACTTCACCCAGAAGACTTCCAGATTCAGGGGCCGGGGATGTAGCTCATGAGCAGAGTGCTTGCTCAGCACGAAGCCCTGAGTAGATCCCCAGCACCGCCCGCACTGGGTGTGGTGGAGCCGTTTGTATCTCCTCAGCAGACTGGGGCCCTGGGGCCTACAGTGCTCAGTAAATACAGACAAGTAGATCTTCCTGCTTTCCTTTTGTCCCCTTCAGTTCTTTTTTGTAAATCTATTTATTTATTTTATGTGTGTGAGAGAGAGAAAGAGAGAGTGGCACATAGAGAGAGGCAGAATAGGCATGCAAGGGGCTCCAGCCACTACAAACAAACTCCAGATGCATGCGCCACTTTGTCCCTCTGGCTTAAATGGATCCTGGGGAATCGAACCTGGGTCCTTTGGCTCTGCAGGCAAGTGCCTTAACTGCTAAGCCATTTCTCTAACCCTCCCTTTCACTTCTTGCCTACGTGCTCAGATTTCTCACTCAGCCCATGCTAATGTTACTCTATTTCTAAGCCCCTTCCTGAACACCTAGCATGGAATAAGACTTGTGATAAATGTCCCTGGAGCTCAGGTGGATTTAAATAGATGTCACCAGGGGTTCCTGCAACCTCTATGCCCTTTTGCATATCATCTTCCCTCTGTCACATGCAAAGCCTGCACTACTGCAACTAGGACATCTTGCAGATCAGACAAAAAGCACATGGGCTGAAGAAGTGGCTCAGTGGGCAAACTGTTCTCTGCACAAGTATAAGGACCTGAGTTCAGATGCCCCAGCACCCACATAAAAGCTAGGCACTCTGGCATGCACCTAAAATCCCACCACTAGGGAAGCAGAGGCAGAAGAATTCCTGGAGCCTACCTAGTCTAGTAGAATCAGTGAGCACGAGGTTCAGCAAGAAGCTCTGTCTCAAAGGAAAAGGTGGAGAATGGCTGACACCCAACTCTACCTCTGGCCTCCACATACACGTATACACACATGCACATGTACCACACACACACACCAATTATACATGCATCCACACATATACAAACATGCACACATGCGTGTGCACAACACATAAAAGAGCAAGAAAGAGAAAGAGGGAGGGAGGGAGGGAGAGAGGGAAGGAGAGAGGAAGGAAAGGCACACTGTCTGATATGAGGTGATCCCAGGTAAATGGCTGCTTCTGAGATGCGATTGACTTTCCTCCCCTTGTTCCTGAGGTCTGGCCTGGTGAACCTGGTTGAAGGTAGAAAGCAACACAATCAACAAATGTTTCAGGAGGTCACTGTGTAACCAAGCATCATCCTACAGTCTATGAAGTACACTCGTGCTCCCCACACCTGTCCCCAGTTGATCCAACAGGATCACAGCTTCATGCTTTAGAGACCAGCCTTCAGTGGCAGCTTGGTTCAGGGCACAGCCAGAGCCTCAGCTTCCCGGGGGCGGGCATGAGCCTCATCGCATGCTTAGCCCTAAGCACATGTGCAGGTCTCAGCTAGTAAGGAAGGAAGGATGTGTAATCTGACTGCATGCTCTAACATGTATCTGTTCTAATCAAAAGCAAATTGTGAGCTAGGGAGATGGTGCAGTGGTTAAAGTGCTTGCTTGCAAAGCCTGATGGCTGGGTTTGATTCCCCAGTACCCATGTAAAGCTAGATACACAAAGTAGCACATGCATCTGAAGTTCATGTGCAGTGGCAGGAGGCCCTGGTGTTCTCCCTCACTCTCTCTCTCCGTCTCTTTCCTTGCAAATAAATAAATAGGCCAGGTATGGTAATACACTCCTTTAATCCCAGCACTTGGAAGACAGAGGTAGGAGGATCACCATGAGTTCAAGGCCATAATGAATTCCTGATCAGCCTGGGCTAGAACAAGACCCTACCTTGAAAAACCAAGATAAATAAGTAAAAAAAATTTTCATAAAAAGAAAATTATGGAAAGTAAGGACATACACAGAGTCAGAGGCTGCAGCCTAGAGCTGCAGGTAGGCCCTAGTGGAGAGCTTCCCAGTCCTGCCTGAGGACCAGAGAGACCTGAGGTCAAATCCCATGTGCTGCTCACTGCCTAGCTAGGGTTGAGTGCACCATTTCATCTCTCAGCACTTAGCTTCTTCTCTGGTGTAACAGGGGAGTTTGTGGTGTCTCCCACCCGCCCAGGGCTGCTGTGGGGAGTAAATGGAGTAATTCATGTAAAGCACTTAGGACAGTGCCAAGAACAAAGGAAGTGACCCTGCATGGCGGCCAGCGTCACCACTGTGCTATTTACAAATCTCACTGCTCAGCGGAATTGAAGGACTGGACTAGTAAAAGTAGAAGCTGTGAAGTGGGCTGTCTTGCCTATCTATGGACAAGCCTATCCAGAAGGACCACATTAACAAGTCTCCATCACTAGTACAACAAGAAAGTGCCATGGAGGTGCATTGTAATGATCTGGGCTTGTTTGGGTCTGATTTGGGTTTTTGTTTTGCTTTGTTTTTGCCTCCCAGAATGGAGGACAATAGCAATATCTAATAGTCCATGACCACTGCCTATCAAATAGTCCACACTGCCTCTTGCATAGTGGCCCTGACATCCTGTGGGCTGCTGTTGCTATCAGTGCTGTTTGCTTATTTCTCTACCAGTCTCCTGTGTAAAATTGATCCCTTCATCAGCAGCTGGCAGACAACGGGCTGTGACCTCAAGCCTTTGGAAGGTCAGCTCAAGAGGCAGCATCTTCCTAGCAACAGTTACCAGGGGCGATTGTTAAGAGTGGACTCAACTCCCAGGAGAGAGGAAGATGTGGAGGGCTAAATAATTGGCATTTGTTTGAATGGGGCAGGAGAAAAGTGTTCGCTATCACAAAAGGCATGTTCAACCTCTTCAGCTAGTGTGCCGTCCATTCCCTAGGTAAGATATTCTGACTGGCCTTTCTGTTTTATTTGCTATCATTTCATTTTTGTTAAATGCAAACAAAAAAAGAGTTGCAAGTTATTCCGTCCAGAGATCCTGCTCCTCCCAGAGCAACATCCCATTTGTGTGAGTATGTGGCATATGTGTTCACATACATGTATGTGATTGCATGTGGGGGGGTTACATATGGAGACCAAAGGTTCATGTCAGGTATCTTTCTCGATCACTTTCTACCTTATTTATTGAGGTAGGTTTTCATAAACCCAGTATTCACCAATTTGGCTAGTCCAGCTTGCCCCAGGGATCCTGTTTCTATCCATAAGCACTAGGATTATTGACAGGCTACCAAGACCACCAGAATTTATGTGGGTGTTGGGAGTCCAATTTCAGGAGTCCATATTTGAGCAACAAATGCTTTATAAACTAAGCATATTCCAAACCTCACATCCCATTTTTAAAGAAAACATTTTATCGGCAACATTCCCTTTGCTACTTGGGGGTGGGGGAGTGATTCGAGATAGCTGACCTGGAATTCACTACATAGTCTCAGGGTGACCTCAAACTCAGAAATCCTCCTATCTCTGTCTCCCAAGTGCTGGAATTATGTGCACCCTTTGCTATTTATAAGTGAGACTACAGTTGTATAACTTAAGTAAATATTTTTTAAAATAAATACAGTGTCCCATACATTAAATGATAAAGCAATTTTTAGTAAAATAAGATTCATTTTTGGTATATTAATGCTTCTGAACAAATCCACCCAGAAAACACTGAATGAGTCATATGCTCAATGCCTGCTTATATTATCCACGTTTGTCCTCGCTAGTTGACATCTGGAACTAAGGGCTAAACAAGTACATTAATTATAGAATCACAAGAATTCAGTGCCTGCAGGCACAACATTAGAGAGCTCAAACCCGAAGAATGGCTTGTCATCAGGGACATGATTTGTCAAAATGCAGAATGACTCAGTAAAGCTGCAAGCATATCAAAGAACACATTTCTTCTACCTTTCTAGAAAACTCTGCATATTTAAATCATGAAAATGGTTTGAGTTTACATATTAAAAAGAGTTAAGTTTGATGGCCTTGAACTCTTGGTCTCTTGCTGGTGGTGCTATTTTGGGGGGTGCCGGCAATATTAGGAGGTGGGGCCTAGCTGGCAGGATGTAGGTCACCGGAGAGCACACCTTGGAGACTGGACTTCGTCCTCACCCCGGCCAGTGTCTCTCTGGTTTCGTGACATTCCTCCATGTTTCTGCCTCACCACAAGCCTAAAAGCAATGGATCCTGCCAACCATGGGCTGAAATCTCTGAAACTATGGGCCAAATGAATCCTTCTTCTTTTCAATTTGTTTCTGTCAGATATTAGTCACAGTGACCAAAAAGGCCTTTTTTTAATGCACTAGAATGACCAGAAGAGAAACAATGGCCCAAGATGCTTGATACCATGTCTCTGTGCCCTTCCCCACTAAAAGCCAGTACAATGCTATCTCATCCTTGTGACCATCAAAAATGGCTCCACATCCATGCCTGTAATCCCTGATCCAAAGAGGCTGTTTTAGGTCTGACTCAGCCCCTCCAATATTTGAGCTGGAGGCAAGGCTTGGCTAGACAGTAAGTTCTAGGCCAGATTGAATTACACAGTATTACCTTGTATCAAACAATAGCAACAAAAAGAAAACTTCTACCCAGACTTCCATCCAATAAAGACACAGTAAATCTTTTTTTTAAATTTTTTGGTGAATTTTACAATCAAAAGTGGTCCATTTCATGGTAATTTAACACACAACCACTCAAAAACTTAAAATAAAGATTTATAAAAAGTATTACAGATATGCTTTAAAATTGGAGATCCAAATAATGGATGCATAAGTAAAATGTGGCATATCCACACAATGGAATATTAGCTGACGATAAAAGGAGTGAGCTAGTGATGCATACCCCAACATGGATGAACCTCAACAAAGTGGTGGGTAAATAAATATGCGTGGTCATAAAGTACTGCCTATAATATTATTAGATTTATTAAGATGACAATAGGCAAATCGATAGCAATAGGAAACAGATTGCCTAAGATCAGGGAGGAAGGAAAGAAGTTGGCAAAAATGGGAAGGGACTGCTAATAAGTAGTTTTCTTTGGGTTGATTTAGTGGCAGTGAATACATTCTACAATTAGTTGTGGTGATAGTTGCCTAGCTGAATGTCACTAACTGGAAAGTAATAAATCTGAAGTATTCCAAATAAAAAGTCCCTTCTTTATGACCATCAAAAAGCCTTCCAAATGTATGTTTATACATTTTGATTGATACTGTCTTCATTTTTGGTTGAAGCTTCCTTTTACAGATAGTAGCAAATCTGGGTAGACCTTGGATACAACAAGATGATAAGAAGATAAAGCCCAGTGCTTAGCACTGAAAGAGTCATTTCTATCTCACCTGCCAGGCTCAGGGAACACTGCAGAGGAAGCAGCAGAAGAAATATGAGGGCTACTCTCACTGCTAGCCAAAGGGGCTTCTCTGTAGAGATGGAAGTAGACACAAAGGGGACACAAAACTCTTCAAAACAGAAAACATGGGCTAGAGAAATGGCTTACCTGAAAAGCCAAAGAACTCGGGTTCAATACCCCAGCACCCACATAAGCCAGACGCACAAGATCATCTGGAGTTCGTTTGCAGTGGATACAGGCCCCTGGTGTACCCAATCTTTCTCTCTCTCTCTATCTGCCTCTCTCTCTCTCTAATAAATAAATAAATAATAAAATAAAGTGAGTCCCAACCTCAAAAAAAAACAGAAACTAAGAGGCTATTGAGAGCTCAACACTAAAGGAGACATCTCTGTCTTACCCTCCAAGGCTCAGGGAACAATTGAAGAAGAATGAGTGGAAAGAATGTTTTTTAAAAAAAAGTGGGTAGGAAGGGGTACTAAGGGCACTGTCCCGACATGAACCAACAGGTGCATTTTGAGCCCACAGTGGTCATGCATAGCCCCATAGACTGCACTGTTCTGAGCCCATCAACACTTTGACATAGAGGACAAGGCAAACAAAAGGAATGAAACCAAAAAGCACATTAAGGGCTACCTTAAGAGGAGGGTCCTCAGTGGAATGGGGGGGGGGAGAGGGAGCAAAAGAGAAAAACAGGACAGGAATACTGTCAAATTATAGTTCATAAACTAAAGTTCTCAATTAATCCTTTTTTGAAAAAATTTAAGTCCCCAAAGATTTCCAGAATATTTCCTAGGAGTATCACTGACTTAGTCCAATACTTCCTTTATAGGGTAAATAAACAGAGGTTCAGGAAGAAAACAATTGGTCTGTTTAAGGAAAGTGAAGATGAAAACCAGAGTGTTCTGTCATTTGGATCAGAGATTAGAACATTTCACAGAAATGCTGCGGACCCTCCTAACTCCTTGGTTGCACAGCTTGACTTAAGATAACATGCTGCAAAGTGGCACATGTATCTGAAGTTCATTGGCAGTGGCAAGAGACCCTGGTGTTCTCTCTCTCTCTCTTTCTCTCTCTCTCTCTCTCTCTCCTTGCAAATAAATAAATATTTTTAAATTTAAAAGTTAATTAATAATTAATTAAAAATAAAATAATTTATTTAACAAAAAGATAATATGCTGATGTTACTGTCCATATTGACTGTCATTTCCACTTCTGAACTAATTAACCTTGATTTTTGGAGAAGAGAGTTGACACCATAGAATTAACTAACTCACCCCTCAAAATTGATGATAAGTAAGAAGATGAGGGAAGGCAACTCCATGATAGAATTCCTAAATCAGGCCATGTTTGAACATCATTCAGATGCAAGCATGCTATGGAAGGACCCTGGAAAAGAATCAGAGGACAAATGAAGAGAGCATTGTCAAAAAGGATAGCTGTGAGGCTGGAGAGATGGCTTAGCGATTAAGTCATTTGCCTGCAAAGCCAAAGGATCCTGGCTCAGTTCTCAGGGACCCACGTAAGCCAGATGCACAAGGGGCACATGCATCTGGAGTTCGTTTGCTAGGGCTGGAGTCCCCTTGCACACTCATTCTCTCCATCTCTCTGTGTGCCTCTTTCTCTCAAATGCATATATATATATATATATATATATATATATATATATATATATATAATTTTAAAAGGATAGCTGTGAAGCTCAGGATCCTGTGCTGAGAGCTTTACAGCTTTCACCATGTGGCTTAATCCCCACAGGCGCCCTAGTGGAGAGCCAAGAATATCCCCTAATTTACATTGGGGGAACAAAACATGGTGAAATAACTTATCCAAAAATACATAGGTGGTAAGAGAAGTAACTAGAATCTGAAATTCCATTAGCGATTTGTTCCTCATCCTCTTCACTGTGACATAGCACACAAGGAACCACTTAGTGGAGGAAAGATTTTTGGCTCACAACTTTAGACGCTCAGTCACTGGGCTGGGTGCAATCGGGTGAGAGCATCAGGGCAGCAGGAGCCTGTGGGAGAGCATCCTCACTTCTGGGTGGTCAGAAAGCAGAGCGAACACAGGAAGTGGCGAGGATGAGATATGGCCCAAAGGACATGCGCCGGTGGTCTACATCCTCTCTCTAAGGCCCAACTCCTAAAGTTTCCAGAATCACCAAAGAGAACACTACCAGGTGGGTCCATCCATCCAATACATGCAACTTTGGGGGGAAAACACTTCGTATCTAAACCATGACAGAAACCAAGTAGCCTGACTGACAGCTGAGTCTGCACTTTAACCTACTAAATTAAAAAAAAAAAGTTAACAATTGCTCCTTGGATCTAATATTTGTTACAAAATGCTAACATCTAGAGATTGAGCAAAATTGGAGGCTGTGACTCCTGCCCACCTCCCTGAACCCTCCAGTCAAATGGAAGCTGGAAGCTAACAGCAGGCTCTGAACCTCCGTCAGCAATCCTGACCCTCCCACAGCCAAAGCTAAAGATGGAAAATTTCTCATTATAGATTACATTGTCTTCTCGATAAAGCAAAACAGACTCCCCAGCCGGTCTTCCCTTACATCTGACTAGATGGGTGAACAAAGAAAGCATGTGTCCAATTTATTACGTGGAGCAAATGGACTTGATATTAAAATGTGGAGCATAAAAATAAGGACTTCTACCACTGACGCTGAGAATTCCTCACTCTTATCCCCAACAATCTGCTCTTCCCTAAGAAACTGCAATTCCTGCAGTCTTAGGAAGAATTTCCTGGCAGGGAGCAAGAGATAAGCTCCAAAGAAGCCAAGCCTGGACTGAGGGGTCCAAGACATCCCACAAGAATGGTTCCCTGCCATTCTGCACAAAATGATCGATCCTTATAGAAGAGATGAGATCCATTGTTTTTCCTGACTTTGCCAACCTTCTCTAGAGGAGGAAGAAATTCAGGGGATATGAAAAACCAAAACTAGAATCACACATGAGTGAAGCTGTGATGGTGTGATTAAGAGAAGTGGACAGATCTAGGGAAATCAGGGCAGGGGCGAGACAGGACTTGAGTTCATCTCTTCATCACCAGGCCACAGGCTGAGGAGAGCTGGCAGTTTGCCAGTCCTACCCAGGTCTTGGGATATGGGGGGAAAACACTACCCCTTGGGGGCCCTGACATTGAAAACCACAGCCATGTATGCAGAGCTTTAAGGCCTTGAGGGGCTTTGCTGGAAGTGTCCACCAGAGCGTTGGAGGGTGGGGACAAGACACTGAGAGGAAGAGAGCTGCTTACGGGGAGGAGAGGGCCAAGAAAAGCCTTAAAATTGTGACCAGAGCAGAGTCTTGACAGATAAGAGTCCCCAGGCACATGGAGAGGACGGAGGGTACAGACAGTCAAGGTCTGGGTGTGTCACACACCACGAGTGGTGATCAGCCAGCCTCCGCACACACAGCAAAGTCTCCAGGGGAAACTTGCCAAAAGTGAAGGAGCTGGGCCTGTGTGTGACCCAGTGGCAGGGTGCTTGCTGAGCTTGCTCAAGGATTAAGGTTCACATTCTACAACCCCACACAAAAAAACAAAAGCCAGCAAACAAAAAGCAAAGAAGTGGATTCTCCCATCCAACTGACAGCAACAAAAAAGATTTCAGTTCTGTAGACGTGGGGCATCTGCTCCGAGCCATTCTCCTGGGTAACTGTCATCCAGGTAGCCCCACATGGAACTCTGAGGACCGCCACTAGACGGGGTGTGCTTGGCTGGCTTTGGGGGAGGAAGGATGCTAATACAGAAGAAGGGAGTAGGGAGATAAACAGAGCCCTTTATTCCTAAAGGGTGAGGGATCAGGGAACAGACTGCTTTTTGGAACAACCACACTGAGCAATGGCCTCTGCTCCCACCAAAAGATAAGCATCTGGGGTCTGTTTTTGTTACCACTGCATTGCTACCTGAATGTTAGTACATTGTAGATGCACAGTGTTTCACGGATGGATGGATGGATGGATGGATGTGTGGATGGATGGATGGATGGATGTGTGGATGGATGGATGGATGGATGGATGTGTGGATGGATGGATGGATGGATGGATGTGTGGATGGATGGATGGATGGATGGATGGATGTGTGGATGGGTGGATGGGTGGATGAGTGGATGGATAGATGGATGGGTCAGTGCATAGGATCAGGTAGAAGACGATGGGTTGGGAGGAGGCTGGAAGCCTGATGGCTCTCATTGTGATCTGAGCCTAATATAATGTTATGCTCTGTGGCAGGAAGCATTGGTGGAGATGGGGTGCTGAACCCACAGCTATTCGGCATATTCAAGGCCAGAGAGGCCTCACGGTGCTTCTTGAAGGGGTTTCTGTAGGTCTCGCATATTCAGGAATGTCCACAAAGCTAAAAGCTTCATGAGATTATGATCAGAACTGAAATGCACTATAAAGCTTGGCTTCTACCCAGCACCAGCTCTGGGATCTGGTATTCTCCAAGTGTAGACAGCTGGGTAGTGGGGCAAGTCTCCAGAGCACACCCAGACCAGGGGGTGCACACCCAGACCAGGGGGTGCACACCCAGACCAGGGGGAGCACACCCAGACCAGGGGGAGCAAACCCAGACCAGGGGGTGCACACCCAGACCAAGGGGAGCAAACCCAGACCAGGGGGTGCACACCCAGACCAGGGGGAGCAAACTCAGACCAGGGGGAGCACACCCAGGCCAGGGGGGGATGCTCAGAGCTCATTCTTGCCAGAGGTTTCGTTTTGGGCTTGGCAGTTGTTTCGGGGTTTTTGTGTCCTAGAGACATTTAACTCTGTACTTAATTTAGGTTTAATAGACAGCTATTATGCTAAATAAAGACCAGCTGAACTGATTATTTAAGACATAGTTATGGTCATTTAACAGCTATGTGGTTTGACTGCTACATCTCAATAAAGGTTTCCCAGTGCCCAGCTATTATTACAGTTTTGCTAACTGTCCTTACCTAGCACTGCCCTCTCTTTAACAAGTGCCTGCTTGGCCAGAAACTTCCAGATCTACCTCTTCCCTCTATCCCCAGACTGGTTTCTTTCCAGGGTCTAAGGATCCACAAGTCTCTACGGGATGCACAGAGTTCAGGAAATGAGCTGAGGCAGCGTGTGGCTATGCAAGAGGCTGGCCCTCCACACAAGGAACAGGCCTGTGGCTGCAAGCCAGCCACCTGTCAGCAAAGCTCCGGACACATCTCTCAATGGCAGCCTGGCTGTGCTGAGAGGCTCAGAAGCCACAGCTGGGCCCAGAAAGTGACTAAGGCACTTGGAATTCTTCTAGAAGAAAAGAGTCTACGTGTAAGAAGAAGTCAGGAAGAAAACCATATGGGGTACTCATTCCCGAGACGTATTCCTCTGATGCACTATTACTTACAGTAAGATTCATGGACTTCTGTAAGTCTTCAACATGTTCTAGCTGGTTTGCAAATTAAATATGAGCATCTAGGAACATGTGTGGTGTGATGTGAAATTGTCATAATCTCCAGGCACAAGACTGACACACACACTGAACAGGGGTTTAATAGCTCAGGCCTCATAGAGCGCCTGTGTGGAGGCTGTAACCTGACATGCGTGGTAGGACCACATACTGGTCCACCCAGGACTGATAACTTAAAAGCTGGTCCTTTAGATGCATTGAGTCAGCGCTGCCCCAGCTCTGACCTCATCTGTTTCCACCCCTTACACATGCCATGGAGCGCTCAGGAGGACTTTAAACAATCTTACCAATACGTATATTTAGAAATGGTTTCGAATGATAAATCTTATTTATATTTTACCACAATTAATTAAAAATGTGAAAATGTTCCTTAAGCTGACTCCTATCTTCCAAAACCAAATGGAACCTATTTTCTGTTTTTGTTAGAAATCAAAGAAGATTTTAACTAAACTGAAAATAGCTAAATCATGGCATGTAAGTTCCATTTCAATAAAACTGTTTTTCATTTTATTTTATAAAAAGATTATATTCTTGTATCCCCTTGCCCCTTCTCCCATTACCCTGTGGGCCCTCCTCAAGTGGGATTATGGTATTCCCTATGGGATCATGAAGGCCTCAGTCACTCTCTGTAGGGTAGTGGGTTAGGAGGAACCATGCCTCGGGGTTTATCTACCCACCCTGTGACTCTTACAATCTTTCCATCCCCTCTTCCGCAGTGTTCACTGAGCCATAGCAAACATCTTGGCAGTCTGATCTAGTGTTGAGTTCTCTGTAGCCTCTGGATTTCTGTTTTGATTGACCATAGTGTCTGTCACCAGCACCCTGGAGCCAGCTGTCAGACTAGCAGTAAGAGCAGCGTTCATGTCAGCCCTTCCTCTGCGATTTCTCCCAGGGCCCAGGCAGATGTGGTACAGGTGGCATGTCTCATGGTGGGAAGTCAGCTACCTTCTTGACTTATCTATGGATCTATATCTCCTTTGTTTTCTCGGCCATCTGTAAAATAAAACATATCTCCAACCAAGAGTGAGAGGACCTTGGGTTATAGGGGATATGCAAGTTATTTGAGAGACTTTTTAGCGTATAAGCCCACTCTTCCTTTTTCTTTTTTTTAATCTTTTATTTACTTATTTGAGAGAGAGAAGGAGGCAGAAAGGGAGAGAGAGAGACAGAGAGAATGAGCACGCCAGGGCCTCCGGCCACTGCAAACAAACTCCAGATGCAGGCACCCCCTTGTGTATCTGGCTTATGTGGGTCCTGGAGAGTTGAACCAGGATCCTCTGGCTTTGCAGGCAAATGCCTTGACCACTAAGCCATCTCTCCAGGCCAAGCCCACTCTTCTTATCCAAATAACAGTGGGGGCTTCACTCTAGAGTCTATGAGTTTCCTGACCATGGGATTCTGAGTTGGTTTCCAGTACCAGGAGTAGGTGTTCTCTCCACTGAGTGAGCCTCGTGCCTAATCAGAGAACAGTTGGTTACTACAAAGGCTGTGTGCCACTAGTTCACAAGTGTGTACTTCTTGTCTGGCTGGTTGATTTCATAGTCCTCAGAGTCCCATGCTTATTCATACTGTCTATAACCAGTGTCCTCCAGTGGCTATCATAGGGCTTTCCAGCACTATGAAGGTAGCTAGGCGGGAGCTGGTTTTCCTCCTGTTCCGGCATGGTATCTTGCTGTACTGCGACCAAAGCCTGTGGTGTCTTCAGCAATAGGGTCATACCTTTTAGCTCTGGCAGGTAATAAAATGCTTTGGCAGTGGTCTACATTGTTTGGGGAGCTCAAAGGTTTCCCTGGACAACAGTTCACTGTGGGATGTAACCCAATTCTAGGCCTGGGGTTTACCTGCCAGAGTCCATGATTTTAAGGTTAAGGTTTTTCCTTCTACTGCCTGATAAAGGTTGTTTTGTTTTGTTTTTGTTTTTGTTTTTGTTTTTCAAGGTAGGGTCTCAGTCTAGCTCAAGCTGACCTGGAATTCACTATGCAATCTCAGGGTGAGCTCAAACTCACGGCTATCCTCCTACCTCGGCCTCCCAAGTGCTGGGGTTAAAGGCATGTGCCACCATGCCCAGCTATATATATATATATATATATATATATATATATTTATTTATATATTTATATATTTATATTTTAAAAAATAAGATTCTCAGTGGTGTAGCCACGGGAAGTTGACTATACTTCATAAAATAAACCACCACCCATGCTCATGCAAGCAACCCTAATTAAAGTCATTTGGACTCACTGGATTACAAAAAACAAAAAAAAAAAAAAAAAACCTAGACATGAAAATAGACAGGACTGTGGGGATAGCTGGAATATGAAGGGGTTCTCCTAGAATAGGAGATGGACAAGAGAAAGTAGTGGAAGGATAAAATCCATCCAGTCCTGGTGGGGGGAATATAATCTAAACACATATCTGAAATTGGCACATAAATTTATCTTTAAAATTTAGGTAGATAATAACTGCATAAACAGCTGGATAGATAGATTGATAGATGACAGATTAGCTATGGTAGATGACTGATATAGATAGATCGTACATATATACATACATACATACATACACATACTACAAAGTCTTCCTGTGTGAAAACAAAATGTAAGAGGTTGGACAGGATGTATTTTGCATAGTGCGTTCTGGCATCTCCTGCAGACACACTCGCCAGTCTTATGTCTACCCAGGGATGGAGGGTTTCCAGAGATGGCATCACTGTGAATGGTGTCCTAGGAAATGAGGTCAGAGGTCAAAGAGGGCCTGTTCCATCTAGTCCTCAGGTTCTTCCCTGCTGGGTCAGGATCTGGTGGTAGCTGTGTTCTCACCTACAAAGCAGGTCCAGTTCTGGCTGTGAACAGCTCTCTGCTATCTCTTGCCCTAGGTACTTCACTGATCACATTTGGTCCACTCAACATTGCCCCCATTCAAATAGTCCTTCCACTAGATCTTTCTTACTACCCTTTATGTAGCACTATTTGTCCCCATGCTTGGACTTTGATTAGTCAATTCACTGCTGATCTCTTGAGTCTTCTCTGAGTCATACCTCCTTTGTCCTTCTCTGTTCAAAGTAAACATTCTCTTAAGCAAAGATAAGTGCTCATAGCATTAAGGGCAGGTATGAAATAGGAAAAAAGAAAGTAGCTATGGTAGAATAATTGGGTAGCTTTATTTTGGATAGAGCTATAAATTTAGATAGATGATTTTGCTAGGCTGTTTTATGGCTTCACAACTTTGGCTATAACACCAATCTATCAGTGGCTTTAGAAACATAAGAAATTCAGGGAAGTGGGTCATGAAGTGCACACAGTTCCAGGAACTGATGAGATGGGACAATGTGAAGCAGGGTGGACTGTATGGAGTGGTGAAGATGAACCTGGGGTTGCAATAGAGATCTCATCTTCACAGCTCCATACATTCCACCTTGCTTCCCATTGCCTCACTTCCAACTGGGTGGTGTAGCCAAATTTGTATATCTGGTGAGGGGTGGGGGTCACAGGGGAATAGAGTTTGACTTTGAAATGGAACATACTCCTTCACCAGTCTGCCTTTAAAATACAGCCTTTCAGAAGAGTTTGTGTTCTTACTAGCTTTAGCTTTCTATGGCTTGGTTTTCATCCTCAGGGCATCTTTATCATTGGTCCAATGCAAAACAGTTAGCCCATCTTTAATGGTAGTAATCTCCTTAACAACTGTAACTTAAGTCTGAAAACCAATGTCTGTGCCTATAACTTCAAATTTACTGGATTTTTTTTTCTGTGATAAATGGTACATCTTTCATATTTTCCTATCCCATATTTCAGCCAAGCACACCAGTCCATTAATGTAAAATTCAACCTTGCTTAAATTCTCAGAGCTTAGGTGGAATGCAACCAGCCTTTCTTGCCAGTAACCAAGTTCCAAAAAGTTCTTTCTTTCCCCCTTGAAACTCATAAGTCAAGCCTTCACAATTCATAATTCTTTCTGCACTTAAGATTTTCAAACTTACCAGTATAGCCCATCAAGCTCTGCTTGTAGCACTACAAAGCTTCTCCAGTCCAAAGTACCAAATCCTTCCATAGTCTTCCTGCAAACACATTCCAAAAGACGAAAATCCACATGTTCAGATTCATTGCAGTAATAACCCCACTTCTCAGTACTAATTTTACTGTTGAAGTTACCTTCTTATTGCTAGGAAAACAACCAACAAGAAGAGGGTTTATGGGAGGAAAATTTTTGTCTCAGGCTCACAGATTCCAGGATAAAGTTCACTGGGAGAGAAGTAACTGGCTCACTTTATCACTCATCCACAACAGAGAGATAACAGTCAGTGCAAAAAAATATATATTACTAATTTATTTATTTGACAGAGAAAGAAGGAGAGAGAGAAAGAGAGAATTGGCATACCAGGGCCTCCAGCCACTGCAAACAAACTCTAGATGCATGCACCCCCTTGTGCATCTGGCTGATGTGGGTCCTGAGGAATTGAACTGGAGTCCTTAGTCTTCACAGACAAATGCCTTAACCACTAAGCAATTTCCCCAGCTCCCTTTGACCTACTTTCTAGAACTAGAAAAGAAGAAAGTATTTTCTTATGAAGTGTGATGGTTTGATTCACATATTCCCTATAAACTTAGGTGTTCTGGAAAGCTTTGGTGCCCAGCTGGTGGCAATTTGACAGTTGAAGCCTCCTGGAGGCAGTGTATTATTAGGGGTAGGCATATGGGTGTTATAGCCAACTTCCCTTGCCAGTGTTTGGCACACTTTCCTGTTGCTGTTTTCCATCTAATGTTGCCCAGGAGGTGATGTCCACCCTCTGCTCATGCCATCATTTTCCCTTACAATCATGGAGCTCCCTCTTGAGTTTGTAGGCCAAAATAAGCCCTTTTCTCCCACAAGCTACTGTTGGTTGGGTGTTTCCTGCCAGCAATGTGAACCTAACTGCAACAGTAAAATTAGTAGCAAGAAATGGGATTATTGCTGCAAAACACCTGACTGTGTGGCTTTTGGCCTTTTGAACCTGATTTTCGAGAGGAATGTGGAAGGATTTGAAACCTTGGCCTAGGTGACATCATACAATGCTTTAAGTACAGTTTAATGGACTATTCACATCAGAGTTGAAAGACCTGAATGCAGTAAGAACTATGGACCTGAGGCATCACTTTTGAAGGTAAGAAAGAGTTTTGCTTGGACAGAGCTGTGTGAGAAGGGCTGTTATGCCCACATCCTGAGAACTTGTACAGGGTTGTATTGCATAGAAATGGACTGGTGTGAGCAGAGGGATATGGCACAGAAAGAAATCTTTAGGCCAAAATCTCTGCCTGTTCAGCTACAATTTTTTGAGAGATTACAACCTTTGTGATTAGGACAACAGAAAGAATACAGACTCTCTTGAAGGGGCATGAATGTTGAAGGAGTGTCATGTTCTTCAAAGTCTGCTTTATTTCCCCCTTGGATTAACAAATTGGTAGTCCACCTGGTATTATGGAGTATAAGAAATGCAGGAAAGAGAGGGTCATTGTTTTTGCAATATGGTTTTGTGTTTTGGAAATGACCATGGGCAGTGTAAAGCAGACTTATTGGATTACCTGTATTGAGGACCAATGGAGGATGACCCATGGGTTGTAGTGGAGTCCCAACTAAAATGCCAAGAACATGGCATGGCTACCAAGGAGAGGTGACAGTACTGGATAAAGTTTTCTGGAACTGTGAGTAGCCTACCTTGAGGAGTGGAATTGGAACTCCAGAGACTTGTCAGTGGTTAGAAATATCAGACTTGGGGCTGGAGAGATGACTTAGCGGTTAAGCACTTGCCTGTGAAGCCTAAAGACTCCGGTTTGAGGTTTATTCTCCAGGACCCATGTTAGCCAGATGCACAAGGGAGTGCATGCATCTGGAGTTCCTTTGCAGTGGCTGGAGGCCCTGGCATGCCCATTCTCTCTCTCTCTCTCTCGCTCTCGCTCTCGCTCTCGCTCTCACTCTCACTCTCGCTCCCTCTGTCACTCTCAAATAAATAAGAAATGAACAAAAAAAGTTTTCTAAAAAAAAAGAAATATCAGACTTGGAAACTGGTCAATGGCTAGAGTTGTTATACTTTAAGCTAGAGTTTAATGTTTGCCCTGTTTAATCCTATGCTGGGAGCTGGATAGATGGCTTAGTGGTTAAGGTATTTGCCTGCAAAGCCAAAGGACCCAGATTCTATTCCCCAGGACCCACATTAGCCAGATGCCCCAGGGGGCGCACGCATCTGGAGTTCATTTGCAGTGGCTGGAGGCCCTGGCATACTCATTTCTCTCTCTCTCTCTCTCAATCTCTCGCCCTCTTTCTCTGTCAACTAAATTAATTAATAATATATTTTTTTTAAATCCTGTACTGGTTGATATTTGTTTGTTATGCCCAATGCTACCTTTTAGAGTGTGAATGTTTATTTTGTGTAATTAGGGGTCTTTGGTATTACAGCCCAGTTAAAAGACCTTGGTCTGACTCCGGGGTAAGATGACAACATACTAACCACACAAAAGCAGCCTAGGGAGGAAAATAAACAGAAACACAGCAATATACACTCTTCTAGTGAAAAATGAAGGTGTATAAGTTTTTATCAACCATAGCAGAGAAGCAGGAGAGACAAAGAATGTCTAGAAAGGAAGAAACTGGCAAGAATCCCACCAAGGCACTAGCAGCCCTGATCTGTGAGCCCACACAGCCAGGGATGCAGAGCAGCAGGAACAGAAACAAGGTGAAGGGATTTTCCACTCACATCAGCCTCCTTGCAAAGTTAAGAAACCTGAAAGAGAAGTCAGCAGAGACCAGCTGAGCAGCTGATGGAGAATACAAATGGGACTAGCCAAGCAGCTCTGGTACAACTCCAGGCACCCTGAAAAGTCTCCCATCCCCACCCATCAGGGCCATGACAGTCTAGAGAACTCATTCACACCCAGCCGCGCAGCACTCAGAGAGATCAAGGTGGGCACTCAGCATTGGTGAAATTGGCAGCCATCCCAAAAGGTAACAGGGCCTACAAAGCCAGATACATAGGCCTGCACTGGAAGTGCTAATCTCTCTTTTCATGTCAAGAAAGGTTATGTATTAGATTTGAATGATATATAGTTGTTTGGCTTTACCCTTCTCAAATAAGCTATATTTTGGTGTTGACTATTGCTGCCTTTGACGTTTCCTGATTTTTAGGGCCTTTGTCTTTTAATTCTGGCATTATAGGGGTCAGGGACTAACTGGCCCCAGGCTGACTGGGAACCCATTTCAGACTAGAAATCTCAACCTCCTAGTTGACAGGATTAAGGGTGGAGGGCAACACACACCCTTAGGAACTTTGGCTTTACTAGATTATCTGTTTAGTTTATTAACCACGCTTATATCAATGCTCTGTGCAGGTTTTGATTGCATGTCTATATTGCTCAGTTGAATTTTAGAATTTACCAATAGTTTGCTTCACACAGTCTACTACAGTTCTTGAATAGAAGTCAAATTCAACACTTGGGGTCACTTCTGCTGTTTCTCATGGAGTATAAGAGCTACACCCAGCACCCCAAACTCCTACACTGAAGAGATATAAAGTTAGATTTACATGGCTAAGAACACTGTAGATAATTAGAAAACACAAGCATCAAATTAACTCAAGATGCAAAAATCTCTACATTATAATACAAGAAACACAAAAAATCAAGACAAAACAATTGCACAAAAAATTATAAATCCATCAGAAATGACCACCAGTGAGTCTGTTATGATGAAATGCCTGATAAAGATTTTTTTAAAAAGATTATATTTATGTTCAAAGAAACCAAAGAAGAAAACAAACTCCTCAAAGAGAACACAGGAAGCCAATTTAATAAAATAAGGAGATTATTATAAGACATAAGTAAGGAAATAGAAGAAAATGCCAATCAGAAATATTATAAATGAAAAACAGAATAAATCAAATAGAAAACTCTGGAGAAAGTCTCACCAGTAGGATGGATCAAGGAAAGAAGAGAGTATCTAAAGTAGAAGACCAGGGCTGGAGAGATGGCTTAGTGGTTAAGCGCTTGCCTGTGAAGCCGAAGGACCCCGGTTTGAGGCTTGGTTCCCCAGGTCCCACGTTAGCCAGATGCACAAGGGGGTGCACGTGTCTGGAGTTCGTTTGCAGAGGCTGGAGGCCCTGGAGTGCCCATTCTCTCTCTCTCCCTCTATCTGTCTTTCTCTCTGTGTCTGTCACTCTCAAATAAATAAATAAATAAATAAATAAATAAACTATTTATAAAGTAGAAGACCAGGTGGCAGATCTAATACAGTACAACAAATAGAAAGAAAAACTAATAGGAAGGCATGAATGGGAATTTCAATACATTTGGGACACAATGAAGAGATCAAACATAAGAATTCAGGGCATAGTAAAAGGAAAAGAATTTAACTCCAAAGGCATAACAGATATTTTCAACAAAATCATAGAAGAAACCTTCCCCCAAGAAAGGAAAGTGATGCCAATACAGATACAAGAACCTATAGAATGTCAAACAGACAAAATCAGAAAGAAAAAAAAAAAAAACGCTCACTGTCATAATTAAACTACAAAAACGCTCACTGTCATAATTAAACTACAAAACACACAAACCAAAGAAAATATATTGAAAGCAGTTATAGAAAAAAAGCAAATCACATACAAAGGCAAGTCCATTAGGATAACAGCAGATTACTCAACACAAACTTTAAAAGCCAGAGGGCTTGGAATGATGCATTCCAAGTTCTGAAAGATAATAATTGTCAACCATGATTACTTTATCCTGTAAAGCTATCCATTCAAATAGACAAAGAAATAAGGACATTCCACAACAAAAGCAGGCTAAAGGAATATATGATGACCAAACAAGCTCTACAGAAAATACTTGAAAGGATCTACCATGCTTAGGAGAAAGAAAAAGCACACATATAAGGAACATGGAAAAAACAAATCATAGTCAAATTCTAGCTAATACAAGAGAGCAAAGGTAAAACCAGATGAATTAAAAAATAAGAAAAATGGCAAAAATACACAGCTTTCAATAATAACTCTTTTTTTTTTTTTTTTTTTTTGGTTTTTTGAGGTAGGGTCTCACTCTAGCCCAGGCTGACCTAGAATTCAAGCAAATGGGCCTAGAAAACAAGCAGGTGTCACTATGCTAATATCTAACAGGGTAGATTTCGGACCAAAATTAGTTAGGAAAGATGAATAAAGTCACTTTATATTGATTAAAGGAAAACTCCAACAGGAGGACATTACAATCCTAAGCGTACATACACCTTACATTGGGGCTCCCAATACCATCAAACACTATTAAAAATAAGGTGACAAATAACACAAAACATAGATATAGTGGGTGACTTCATCACCCCACTCTTATCAATAAGCAGAGATGCATCTGGACTAAACTAGGTCATAGAACAAATGGACCTAACAGATATCTATAGAACATTTCCTCCAAATGCTACAGAATACACATGCTTTCAGCAGCACATGCAAACATTCTCTAAAATAGGCCATATATTAAGATACAAAACAAACCTTAACAAATACAGGAAGATTGAAATAATTCCTTACCCTCTATCTGATTACAATGGGTTTAAACTACTAATTAACAGCAGGAAGAGCTATAGAGTACACACAAAATCATTGAAACTAAACAATGCACTACTAAATGATGAATAGGTCAATGAAGAAATCAAGAAGAAAATCAAAAAATTCATAGAATCAAATGATAATCAGAACACAACGTACCTTTGGGACATTATGAAGGCAGTCTTAAGAGGGAAATTTATAGCTGTAAGTACCTATATTAAGAAATTAGCTCTGCCTCTTTTTCTCTCTGCCTGTTGCTGTCAAATAAACAAAAATAAAAATAAATTTTAAAAAACAACAAAAAAAAAAGAAATTAGAAAGCTTGCAAAAAAAAAAAAAAAAACTTAATGCTTAATCTTCAGGCTTTGGAAAAAGAAGAATGAGGCAAACCAAAAACCAGTACACAGGAAGAAATAATAAAGATTAGGGCAGATATTAATGAAATAGAAACCAAAAGAGCAATCCAAAGAATTAATGAAACAAAAGTTGGTTCTTTGAAAGGATAAACAAGATTTATAAACCCTTAGCAAATCTGACTAGAAGAAAGAGAAGAAACACAAATGAATAAAATTTTAAATTAAAAAGGCCCATTGCAACAGATACCAGAGAAATTCAAAAAATCATAAGAACATATACTCCACTGAGTTTGAAAATCTGAAAGAAATAGATGATATCTGTAATGTATATGACCTACCAAAATTAAATGATGAGATTAATCACTTAAATAGACCTACAACAAGTATGGAGATCCAAGTGGTTATAAAAAAAAAAAAAAATCTCCCAATCAAAAAAAGTCCAGGGAAGCAGAAACACTCATTCACTGTTGGTGGGAATGCAGGATGGTACAACCACTTTGGAAAGCAATATGGAGACTCCTGAAAAAGCTGACTATAGAAATACCAACAGACCCAGTTATACCCTTACTGGGCATCTACCCTAAAACCTTCAAACCACAGGCCAGAGAGATTTGCTCAACCATGTTTTAGCGGCTCAATTTGTAATAGCTAAAAGCTGGAATCAACCCAGATGTCCATCATTAGAAGAATGGATAACAAAGATGTGGTATATCTACACAATGGAATTCTATACAGCAGTAAGAAAAAATGACATAAAGAAATTTGAGGAAAAATGGTTGAACCTGAAACAGATCATTCTCAGCGAACTTACCCAATCACAGAAAAAAAATCGACACATAGTCTCACTCATCTGCAACACCTAACCTGAATCTGCCCAAGATGGCTTACATACCCAGCAAGCACCTCATGGACTAGACAATAAGATGGATGGGAGGGCAGGGAGGGAATCGAAGGGTGGAAAACAGTAATCCGGACCCAAACGGCAATGGTACCATAAAATTCTACTTCCTAAAAGACAGACCAAATGGCTGAACCTTCACTAAACCCTTACAGGAAACACCTGAACCACAAGACACTGGAGAGAGTAGGATCAAGACTAACCTAAATCTTCTACATCTTCCCTCCCTCCCTCTCCCCCTCTCCCCTCTCTCTCTCTTCTCTCTAACTCTTGTATATTAGTTATGTTTTTCCTCAATTTCTTAGTGGACACTGACCTGTAACCCCCACTTCCAGCTTGGAGCTACCATCCACAATAAGCTTTTGATCAGAGAAACCTACAGGGTTTCCCAAAACAATGACAGACTTCTGTCAGAGTACTTGATGACCCACCAAAGGCCAGTGGTAAGACCCTATTGCTGAAGACTCCATACGCAGCTGACACGTAAAATGGAATGGCATGGCTGGAAGCCAGGAGAGAGTCAGTCCCCAGACAGTCAGCATGTCTAGTGCCAGAAGGTGCTACATGGGCAACTGGGGGAAATGACCAAGATCTGTCCAAGCAACTCATTGTCTAACCTAATTAGCAACAAATAACCTGATGTGATGCCCACACAAGTGCAATAGTGGCACACAGCCATGGTGGGGAACCAACTGCTCTTGATTTGGCTAACTGATCCCCTCAATGGTACGAGACCCATAGCTGGAGCTGGGAAACAAGTAAGAACCATACCCAAACATAAGCACACTCTACAATATCAAGCTACCATTAATCATGTGCTACAAGAGGGCCTACACCTATCAAACTCTCTATCAAAAAAGTAATTGTTATCTCAATTTTCCAGGTGCTAACTTACTCTCTGTTGGAGAATCTGCTTCTCTTTTTCAGATAGATGCAGATCCTAAGGAGAGAGCTGCCCCAACATACCTCAAAAGGGGCCTGACTGAAACTAAAGACAATTGGCGAAACAAGCAAGGGTGATGTTTTCCTGATGAACTGGATACCAGCACAAAGGGGAAGGAGACCAACACAGAGAAAAATCAACTTCTACCCAATCAGAGAGCCAGAGCCTCAGAGGCCCCCAACACCTCAGCATTGAAGCAGACCAAAAATGAACCCAACATGGCTCAGGGAAATTTTGTGGAAGAAGGGGCGGAAAGAATGTCAGAGTCACATGTTGGGTCATGATATGCAGAGACATTTATCGTACCAATAACTGTGGGCTAACTCCACAATTCACAACCCATTTACATCAACAAGGAGGGTCCAATGGGAGGGGGTAGATCATGGATGAGCCTAAACAATGGTACCAAACTGCCTGTATTTGCTGAAAAGAAAACTAATAAATTAAATTTTTTAAAAAAAGTCCAGGCCCAGATGGTTTTACTGGTGAATTTTACCAGATCTTCATGGAAGAACCAACACCAATGTTTCTCAAACTTTTCCATAAAATAGAAAAGGAAGGAATCCTACCAAATTCCTTCTATGAAGCCAGAATCACCCTAATACCAAAACCAGAAAAAGATAGAACAAAAGAAGAAAATTACAGATCAATCTCCCTCATGAACATAGATGTAAAAATTCTCAACAAAATATTTTCAAACAGAACACAAGAATATACCACAAAGATCATTCACCCCAATCAAGTAGGCTGTATCCCAGAGATGCAGGAATAGTTCAACATATGCAAACCAATAAATATAATACATTATATAAATGGACTAAAGGACAAAATTCACATGATCATCTCACTAGATGCAGAAAAAGCATTTGACAAAATCCAGCATCGCTTCAGGATAAAAGTCCCACAGAAACTGGGAATAGAAGAAACATACCTCAATATATTAAAGGTTATTTAAGGCAAGCCCACAGCCAGCATAATATTAAATGGAGAAAACTTGAAACTTTTCCCCTAAAATCAGGAACATGACAAGGGTGTCCACTATCCCCACTTTTACTTAATGTAGTACTGGAAGTCTTAGCCATAGCAATAAGGCAAGAGACACTCATAAAAAGGATACAAATTGGAAAGGAAGAGATTGTTATCATTATTTGCAGATGATATGATTCTATACATAAAGACTCTACTAGCAAATGTTAGACTTGATACAAAATAAACACACAGAAATCAGTAGTCTTCCTATATGCTAAAAACAAACACACAGAGGACGACATCAAAGAATCACTCCCATTCACAATTGCCTTTAAAAAAAGTAAAGTACCTTGGAGTAAATCTAACCAAGGAAGTAAAGGATCTATACACTGAAAATTTTAAAATACTTAAGACAGAAATTGCAGAAGACACTAAGAAATGGAAAGACATCTCTTGTTCTTGGGTTGAAAGAGTCAATATTGTGAAAATGGCAATCTTACAAAAAGCAGTCTACACATTTAATGCAATACCCATCAAAATTCCAATGGCATTCTTCACAGAAATAGAAAAAAAAATCCCAAAATTCATTTGGAAGCACAAAAAACCTCAAATACCTGAAACAATTTTGAGCCACAAAAATAAGCCTGGTGATATCACCATACATCATTTTAAACTATATTACAGAGCCATAGTAACAAAAACAGCTTGATACTGGCACAAAAATGGACATGTAGATCAATGGAACAGAATAGAGAACCCAGAAGTAAGTCCAGGTAGCTACAGACACCTGATCTTTGAAAAAAAATGCCAAAAATACTCATTGGAGAAAAGACAGCCTCTTTAGCAAATGGTGCCAGGAAAACTGGATATGTATCTGTAGAAGGATGAAAATATATCCTTATCTCTCTCCATGCATAAAAATTAAGTCCGAATGATTCAAAGACCTTAATATCAGACTCTAAACTCAGAAACTGCTAGAGGAAAAAGTAGGAGAAAACCATCAACATATTGGTATTGGAAAGACTTTCTGACTATAACCCCAGTTGTTCAGGAAATAAAACCACAGATCAACTGCTATGACCTCATGAAATTACAAAGCTTTTGTACAGAAAAGGACACTGTGAATAGAGAATAGGAGAAAATCTTTGCCAGCTATGCATCTGACAGAGGATTTATATCCAGGATATAAAAAGAATTCAAAAAACTAAATAATAATAAATCAAACAACCCAATTAAAAAATGAGCTATAGAACTAAATAGAGTTCTCAAAAGAAGAAATACAGATGACATGTAAACATCTAAAATAAAGTTTTACATTCCTAGCCATCAGGAAAATACAAATTAAAACTACTTGGAGATTTCATCTCACTCCTGTCAAAATGGCTACCATCATGAAAACAAATGACAATAAATATTAGCAAAGATGCAGAAAAAGAGAAACCTTTCTATACTGTTGATGGGAAGGCAATCTGGCATAGGTATTGTGGAGATCAGTATGGCAGTTTCTGGGACACCTAAAAATAGATTTACCATATGACCCAGATATACCACTCCTAGGCATATATCCTAAGGACTCATCTCACTACCTTAGAGATACTTGGTCAACCATGTTTATTGCTGCTCTATTCACAATAGCTAGGAAATATAACCAGCCTAGATGCCCCTCAACAGATGAGTGGATAATGAAGATATGCACATTTATGCAATGGAGTTTTACTCAACAGTAAAGAAAAATGAAATTATGAAATTTGCAGAAAAAATGCATGTATCTGGAAAGGATTATACTAAGTGAGGTAACCCAGGCCCAGGAAGTCAAACATGTTCCCTCTCATATGTGGACCCTAGCTACAAATGACTGGATTTCTATGTGCACAGAAGAAAACTCAGTGACAGAGGCCAGTAAGCCAAAGGAAGGGTAGGACTCCTTACAATATGCTCTTCTAGACACAGAATGGCCTGGATATCCATGACCTCACAGTACCTGATACTACCTACACAAGACCATCATAATAGGAGGAAAAGATCATGACATCAAAATAAAAGAGAGACTGATTGAGAGGAGGTGGAGATATGATGGAGAATGGAGTTTCAAAGGGGAAAGTGGGGGGAGGAGGGAGGGAATTACCATGGGATATTGTTTATAATCATGGAAGTTGCTAATAAAAAAAAAAAAACTAGGAAAAACAAAAAAGAAATAGTAAAAAAAAAAAAAAAGACCTTGGACTATGAGGACATCATTGGTAGTGATAAAAACTATGGGGACTTTTAAAGTTGGATGAATGCATGGCATTTTATATCATGTATGGTTATCAGTTTATGGGGGCCGGAGGTGGATTGTGGTGGTTTGATTCAGGTGTCCCCCATAATCTTAAGTGTTCTGAATGCTTTGGTCCCTAGCTGGTGACAACCTGACTGTTGAAGCCTCCTGGAAGAGATGTATTGTTGATGGCAGGCTTATGGGTATTATAGCCAGTTTCCCCTGCTAGTGTTTGGCCCACTCTCCTGTTCCTATTGTCTACCTGATGTTGCCCAGGAGGTGATGTCCATCCTCTGCTCGTGCCATTGTTCTCCTCTGCCATCATGGAGCTTCCTCTTGAGTCTAAAAGCCAAAATAAATGCTTTTCTCCCACAAGCTGCTCTTCGTTGAGTGTTTTCTGCCAGCAATGTGAACCTGACTGTAAAATAGAGTGTGTCCTATTCTTACTCCCTTAGATTATGACAAAAGTAGGGGCTTTTATCTTTTCATTTTTATTTATTTTTAGATGGTATATCTCTATGTTTCCCAGGTTGGTTGTCAATTCCTAGGCTCAAGTGACCATCCCCTCTGCTTCCTGAGTGTTGGGGGTACTTAACGAGCTTATTTGTTTCATAATATGGGTTTTCAGGTTATTAAAACCGTGAATTCCACTTGGGAGTACAGACAAGTCAATGTGATTCTATGAAAAGCAAAGGAAGTTTGGAAAGGTTGGCTGTTACTGACCTGGCCCAGCTATCAGTGCCACCGTCATGACATAGAAATCCTCCACAGGGCATAGGTGGGCGATTTCCCTTCTCTCTTTCTTTTTTATAGCAGTGTTATAAAAAGAAATGAGATGGCCCGTGAGCTTTTTCATGGACTCTTACTGCTATAATTCTTGAAACTGTCTTCACCTATTAGGCCTAGGCCTTTGTGTGTATATGTGTGTTGGGAGAAGAGGTTATTCATGCATGTGACCTGTGGCTGTGCATGTAGAGGCTAGAGGACAACTTCCGGTGTCATTCCTCAAGCGCCATCCACGGTGCCTTGATTTCTTTTTTTTTTTTTTTTTTGGTTTGTTTTGTTGAGACAGGACTTCTCACTAGCCTGGAACTCAGCAAGTATAGATTTAAAAAAAAAAAAATGAAGATACAGAGGTGCTAAAAGGCCTAACTGAAGTAGTCTAGTCTTCTCCCTAGCCTTCACAGCCTGCCTTAGCCCCTGGTAGCACCCACCTCATCCCCAGAACCTTCTAGTCTAGGGTAAGTCCCAAGTGAAATAAACAGACAACAAAATAGGCCAGGGATGGATCACCCAGTCAATCAGCCATTCAACAACAATCTTTCCATACCACCTACTTGCCACTCACAAGGATAAGCCCAAACACAGAAACCTTGCCATCTTAGTGCCAAGAGGAACTGGCAGAGAGAGGGAAATATGTACTCAATTAGCTGTGACTTGGCTAAGAGCTTACCAGACCTATGAACAGAGTACTGAAGAAGGAGTAACAATGTCTTTTTTGCTCACATTAAACAACAACAACAAAAACCAAAAAACATGAGAAAAAATTTTTCTAAAATTTAAAGAACTCTGCATAACTGATGACAAAAATGTGCCACTTCTCTTGCAGTGAACAGATTCATTTTGACAAGGCTTTTTGATGACAGTCCTTGCCTTTCACACACACCACCTCGCCTGGTCCACCTGGGAACTGGGGCTGCTCTGAAGCCTGTGGGCCTGTCAAGCAATGAGCAGAAGAGAGGTTTGGGGCTCCACTTACTTTAACTACAATGAGTTTTGACATGCTAAAGCCTGAGACAAATTTGGACGTGGGAGACCTTCCCTCAGGCTCCTCCCAGGCCAAGATACTCAGCATCAGAAACACATGTTTTTATCTGAGCCTCCTCGAAGTAAAAAATGAGATGGGCAGAAATCCCAAAAATAGCAATGGTGAAGGGGGCGGTGCAGAAATCCAGGAGATGAGGGCATGTAATTAGCAGGATCTTTCGATTTATGGTCCAAAAATAACAATAACTATGATCCAAACTTTACTGATAGACTTGGGGAGGAAATGGTTAAGAGGAGAGACTCCCCAGTAGCTTTTCAGAATAAGGAAAATCGTACAGTTAGAGATGAGCCAGACCAGTTAAAGCCCTCAGAAGGTAGAGCTTGCTGAATGCCTGGGAGCCGATTGAAGGTCAGTGTGGAGCTATACATGCTTATCAAGGTGACCATAGTATGGGTGATTTACACCTAAAACCAACCCAACCATCCATATCCACCTCCACCGACTTCCTGCACAACACAATTCTCTCTCCAGAGCCATGTGCATAGCATAATAACTCCCCTCACATCACATACTCTTGTAGGAAAACACTTTTCCCAAAACCCTTATTTAAATGTTGCCCCAAATAGTCCATGTAGCGTTTTTTTTTTTTAAGTTACTTTAACAGAGGCAATTTGTAGCTGAAGCCATGATTTCTAATTTTTGCTAGAGAGTTATTGACTAATTTGTGAGTCAAAAAGCTGGTTTTAGGCAGTTCCTGCTGAAGTGGAATGTGCCCTCCCCGTCCTTGTGCAGAATTACAAACACAGAGCTGTTGTCCATCGTAAACTCCTGGCTCACAGAAATCCAACTTTTCATCATAAATTCTGAGAGACAAGACTCGCCTGGGTGTCTCCATCACCCCAGCCCATGTTCCCAGACAACTCAGAGGCAACCCAGTCTATGTATGTCTCCCCAAAGGCCAGCACTCCAGACCTGCCAACAGCTGAAAGTTATAAATAGGACAGCTTGGGACAGTCAGAGGGGAGGGGTCAAGAAGCAAAATCTAATAAGTATTCAGATGCAATGGCCAAGAAAGCTCTCTGGAGGGACAAAAAGAGAAAATATTGGCAGAGTGTTTCTAAAACAAAAAGACCAGGCCATAGGAACTTCATTGTGTAAGCCTGTGATTGCAGGGAACCTGCTCAGCTGAAAGAAACACTAGGATCTCTTTAACCCAGAAGCATTATTGGGAACGTCACTTCCTAAATTGTATTCTTTTCTTTTTGTGCATTTGTGTATGTGTGTATGGTATGTGCATTTTTTCGTATGCTTGTGTGTATGCATGTTCAGATGCATGTGGTACATGTGTGTACGGTGTTTGCGTGCTTGTGGAGGCCAGAGGTTGGCATTGGATGTCTTCCCCAATCGCTCTCACAGAGTGATGGTACCTGGTGCACAGAGGCTTTCTGGTGACTCTTCCCCACACAATCTCATATGTACTGCCTTCTCCAGAACTTTTTGCATGGAGCTATATTTCCATTCCCCTATCTATCTCAATCTGTTTGAGTTGCTGTAACAGAACCACCAACTGAGTGACTTGGAAACAACAGAAAATCATTGGTTGCTTTTCTGGAGACTGGGAAATCCCAGGTCAAGCAAGGTATTTGTAGATTGGGTATTTGGTGAATGCCTCCTTGTTCATAGATGGTATGTCCTTGCTGTGTCCTCATGGGGTGTGAGGAGCAAGGCACCTCAGTGTAGCCTCTTTTATAAGAGAACTGGTTCAATTCAGGTTGGCTCTGTCCACATAACCAAGTCATTCCTCAAAGACCCTACTGGCTAATACTATCACTTTAGGGATTAGATTGAACATATGTCTTTGATGAGGATACAAACAATCAGAGTTCAGCACTACTTGAAAACTGTCTTGTCTCAGCAGCTCACAGGTCCATCTTAGAAAATATCCTATCCTTAGCCAGGCATGGTGTTCGCCTTTAATCCCAGCACTTGAGAGGCAGAGGTAGGAAGATCACCCTGAGTTCGAGGCCAGCCTAAGACGACATAGTGAATTCCAGGTCAGCCTGGGCTACAGCAAGACCCTACCTCAAAAAAAAAAAAAAAGAGAGAAAGAAAGGAAGGAAGGAAGGAGGAAGGGAGGGAGACAGGAAGGAAGGAAGGAGGGAGGGAGGGAGACAGGAAGGAAGGAAGGAAGGAAGGAAGGAAGGAAGGAAGGAAGGAAGGAAGGAAGGAAGGAAGGAGGAGGGAGGGAGGGAGGGAGGGAGGGAGGGAGGGAGGGAGGGAGGGAGGGAGGGAGACAGGAAGGAAGGAAGGAAGGAAGGAAGGAAGAGAAGAGAAGAGAAGAGAAGAGAAGAGAAGAGAAGAGAAGAGAAGAGAAGAGAAGAGAAGAGAAGAGAAGAGAAGAGAAAAAAGAAAAGAAAAGAAAAGAAAAGAAAAGAAAAGAAAAGAAAAGAAAAGAAAAGAAAAGAAAAGAAAAGAAAGAAAAGAAAAGAAAAGAAAAGAAAGGAAAAGAAAAGATCCTACCCTTAGTACCTCTAATGCTGCCTGGCCAGCTAATATTTGTGGATGAATGCATTGCTGTCAGGAAGACACACACAATTTGAAGAAGCCCCGCTTACAAAGCTTTCCTTTTATATACATTAACAATTTGTGACTCTTTGTTTACCCATGATGTCAGATGTTCCTCCCCTAGAAGTATCTTCAACTTGGGAATTATGAGTAAGATGTTCCCTTATAAACCAACTTGAG